>NC_090450.1:345685116-346001009 GCF_031143425.1 Pleurodeles waltl | reverse complement strand
AGAACCAGAAGAAAGGGTGAAAGACACCCGCAGTTTGGTTAAAGAATGCCCTGAAACTCGTTGCGGAAAAGGGATAGAGTGGGAGAAGGAAAGGACCGCAGCGGGTGAGAATGTGGCCAAAGACTGGACATTTGAGACCAGAAAGGTGGAGAATAATGGGAAGAATATCGACTGGTCTAAGGATGGAGGAGATAAATTCTAGTCACTAACGGAGGAGTCAGAAGCAGTTAGCAGTGGATGTGATCTGAGTGAGGAGGATGGGAGTGTTTCATCGACGGCTGAGAGTTTGTCTTCAGCAGTGGGACCCACGGTGAGGCCTCAGCGGCAGCAACGTAAGCATGTAAAGTCCAGAACCGGCTCAGTTGACGTTTGAGATTCTCCAGAGGGGTGTACTGCGACGCTCAAATGGGACTACTCAGGAATTAGATTGTCGCAATCCAGGAAAGATCCCAAGTTCCCCAAAGATACGGTTCTGATTCCCAATTCAACTCCGGGTGAAAATTGCCCGGATGAGCAGATAAACAATATGGCTAGAGCAGATGCAAAAGTGCTACATTTGATAAATGGTACTGTCAGAGAACTGCAAACGGAGACACAGGCAGAGAGTCGAAGAGCCCGAATGGCCACCAAACAATTACAGGTCACAGTTCGTAAGATAGCCAAATCCTGTGCTGAAATTGAAGAGAAGTTAAATACTGTTGAGAGTCGAACCTCGGTGGTCGAGAGAGAGGTGGTGGTTCTGAAGTAGCATGTGGAGACTCAAGGTAGACAATTTACAGATGTCATGTGGAAACTGGAAGACTTTGAGAACTGGCAGAGAAGAAATAATCTACGTTTCTTGGGGATACAGGAAGGGGTAGAGGGAAATGATATTAGGGCATTCATGATTAAGTTGTTACACAGTGCCTTTCCAGAGCTTGTAAATAGGGATTGGGAGACAGAAATTCAAAGGGTCCATAGATTTCCTCTGGGTAAGCAAGGGGGTATCACAACCCTGGGTCTAAACATCCCAGAGCCATCCTGTTTTTTTTTGGTAATTTCTTGTTGAGGCAAACTATCTTTGAGAAAGCCCGCCCTGCTGCCCCTCGCTGTGCTGAGAATATAACTTTTTTTGTACGACCTGACTACTGTCACGTCACAGTGAAGCGTAGGTGGCAGTTATGACAGCTGAATAAACCTTTTCAGGACAGGGGAGGGGAGGCTTTTTTGTTGGCTCCTGCAAGGTTGAAAATGGTGGTTAATAGGAAAGTTAGGATGTTTACATCTGCAGTTCAAGCGAATGAATATCTGATGGAATTGAAGGTATAGACGGCGTTGGCTAATGTTCAGAGAACCAAAGGTTTCCCCCCCTCTTCTCTCTTATATTTTTATTTCTGGATCATAGCTAGGGGGGTAAATATGAGTGGTCAAATGAAGCGTGGCTGCTCGGGGAGGGGTCTTGACTGGTATCAAGAGTCACCATCATTCAGGCCAGCGGTGGTCTGATTGCTCATTTGGTGGGGGGAGGTGTGGGAGGTCGGGTGGGGAGAGGCTGGGAGGAGTGGGTGTGGAGGGGGAAGCAGGGTTCGGCAATGGGGATTTGGGAATTGGGGGATAGGGTGGGAGGGGTGCCATTGGGTGGGTATATAAAGAAAAAAGGAAAAGAAAGAGGAGATGGTTCGCTTGAGGTTAAAGGAGCTGAAAGAGAGAAGAGAGATGTTCCAGGTGCAAAAAAGGCAGAGGGATGGTGTTTGAAACATAGAGAAAGATACATGGATGGAATTAAGAAAATGGAAATATGGGCAGACCTGCAGGAAAGAAAGCTTAAGGGGTAAATGACTAGATTGCGAATCGCACCAATTAATATTTGTGGCTTAAACAATCCCCAGAAAAGGCAAAAAATTGCTGATGATCTGAAAACTCTCAAGTCTGATATATATTGTTAACAGGAGACACATGTAGAATATAGGAATAGAGGGGTTTTGGGTTCACTTGGTATGAGGATGGTAGTCTGTACTGAACAGAATGTCAAGACCAGGGGGGTGGCAATCTTTGATGGGAGAAACAGATTGAAGTTTATAAGGCAGACAGCAGACAGAAATGGAAGATAGGCGGCCGTAGAGTGTCATTATAGTAAGGGATGTTTTACCCTGTGTTGTATATATCGTGTAGTTATGGACGACCCAGTCCTGATTGATTATCTGTAAGCGGAATTAGCGGAATGGCCCTCTCCTTATATTCTCTGTGGAGATTTGAATGTTAATGGGTCTTGGGATGGATTAAGGGATCTGTTTAATATCACTCCTAAGAGGTATTGTGGTTGTAAACCCCAGGTATTTAAGGCTCTGCTTGGTTTACTGAAAGAGCTAGGGCTGGTGGACGCTTGGGTATAGCTTCGGCACCGGACCCAGGGTATACATATTTTTCTGCTCCCCATGCGAAGCTGGCTTAACTGGATTATTTCTTAATATCTCCAGAATTAATAGCAGGGGCCGGCATGGAATTATATCCACGGTTTATGGCAGACCATAATCCATTAATATTAGAAATCGATCTGGATGGCTTTGAACATAAGATGAGGAAGTGGACTTTTGAGAGAGGGCTTTTTAATGACTCTGAATATCATAGTTATATGAAAAACTGGATAAAGGAATTTTTGGAATTTAATCAGGGGACTGCCCCGCTGGAGATAATTTGGGATACCTTAAAATCTGGTATACGGGGGAAACTCTGAGCTTTAGCCTTAGGAGACAGAGGTATGCTCAAGCTTTGATTAAAGAGGCATATATAAAGCTTAGAGTAGCAGAAAGCCAGCTGATTTTGGTTATTGAGAGGGGGGAAGACACCAATAATGCCCTGGAGCAGATTACTACCGCAAAGGCAGCAATTAACAAAATTTCAGAAAAAAAATTGCGGAAAAATATCTTGCCAAGTGCTCCGAAAGCTATGAATATAGTGAGAGGTCTGGTCGTTTGCTGGCAGTACGCGCACGCCACAAGGCCGCAGCCGGGGTCATTAGGGAAATTAGAGACCAGCAAGGACGAATTATGGTAGATACAGATGGGATTAGGGAGGTGTTGCTGAGCTTTATAAACCGGCCCCCTCTTTTACAGAAGAAGCAATGCTCGGGTTCTTAAGCACCATTAAGATCAGCAAACTCCCAGAAAAAGAGCAGGGGGCTGTGGAGGAATGTATTAGTATTGGGGAGCTAGAGGAGGCAATGTGGGGACTCTCTACGGGAAAAGCTACTGGTCCCGACGCAATCCCTCTAGAATTTTATAAATGCTTTAAAGTAAAATTGCTACCTCTGATGGTGGAATTATGTACCCGGGTGCAAAATGGCAGTAAAACCCCTCCATCTTGGGCTTTGGCCGATATAGTAGTGTTCTTGAAGAAGGGGAAGACACCACAGAATCCGGGCTCATATCGACCAATCACATTGATAAATTGTGATATTAAAATGTACTCAAAAATGTTTGCAGCTCGGTTCTCTATGGTTATTGGGAAGCTAGTAGTACCAAATCAGCATGGGTTTATCCCCAGGAAAGATACCACTGATCATATTAGGAGGATTATTACGCTTTTAGATGCAACAGAGGTGGCAGAAGAAGCTATGACTGTTGTGTTGCTGGATGTGGAGAAAGCTTTTGACAGGGTGAACTGGGATTATTTGTGGCGGATAATAGAAGTCTATGGTCTTGGGGGAAAAATTTTCTCAGCAATTAAAGCCATTTATAAATCTCCTCATGCATGGATACAGTTAAAGGGAGGGCAATCTGATCACATCCAAATAGGGCTTGGCACTAGGCAGGGATGTCTATGTTCTGCATTGCTATTTGCAATATATATTGACCCCCTGCTTAGACGGTTAGAATGGAATTTTGTTATTCTGCCAGTCCAAAGGTTGGGATGGGACATGAAGGTCCTAGCGTATGCTGACGGTATAGCTATTATAACCGCAAACCCAGATGTAGCATTGAGAGAAATAGAGGAGGAGACAAGCAAGTTTGGGAAGTTCTCCGGGTATTCATTAAATAAAGAGAAAACCCAGTTATTGGTTAATAGACATGTGACTATACAGGACATTTGCAGGGTGGACCATGCTGTGTATTTAGGCATTAATATTGTCTCGAGGGTGGAAGAGCTAGTCAGTATAAAATCTTTGAATTGCTGATCGGTCCAATAGCTAATGGGGGTTTGCTAGCCTTCATGGAACCCGGGTATTATAAGAAAGCATGATTTAAGGTACTGGAAGCCGCCTATAAATGCTGGCGACAGTGGCGGAAAATGGCAGGACTTTGGCAGTTTCACCGCTATACGTTAATAGAAAATAACCCTTCCTTGCCCGTGATATTTAAAGACTGTCATTTTGTTAAATGGGCCCTCCTGGGGATACGAAGGCTAGTCGATTTGTACGACGGGTCCGGGGTCAAGTCATTTGAGGATCTTCGGGAGCAGTTTGGATTGGAACGGAGAGATTTTTTTAAGTATTTGCAGATAAGAGATTTCTTGAGCAAAAAAGCTAGGGGAGTACAGAGGTTTGCAAAGAATCCTCTTTTGGAGAATATAATTGAAAAGACTAGATTATCAATAAGATCTATATAGTCAATGCTCATGTCTGAACAATCCAATGATCTTGAGAAATACAGTAAGAAGTGGGATAGTAATTTTAACAAGGGTGGTATTAAGTTCTATGAATCCCTGGAGCTTGGGTATACTATGTTATTGTCTTCAACACTACAGACACAGCATTATAAGACATTGTATGACCTGTATTATACCCCAGCTCAAATAGCTAAATGGGGAAGGTTGGAGGGTGCAGCTATCATACATATGTTTGCTACTTGTGGGAAATTGACATTGTTGAAAGCAGGTGTTAAAGGGGGTAATAGGATATGATGTAGAGCTTACCCCTGATATTGTGCTTCTAGGGATCTCAGAGAAATGGGGGGAAATGCACAGGGATTTTATATTTATGGCAATGGCGGTATATCGATGATGCATATCATCGGCATGGCTGGATCCATGGCCCCCTACTTGTCAGCAGTGGCTTGGTAAATTGCTATCCATCTATCGTCTGGAGGTCGCCCGGTATGAGCGGAAGAGGAGGTGGGCGAGGAATAAGGGACAGGCGATATGGGGGCGCTTTGGAGAATAGGGCCAGACACGTTAATGGCCTATTGCGGGGGAAAATTCATAATGGAAGGTAGATTTGAATTGCTATGCATTGGAATATGATTGTCTGTTTTTCAGTGGCTGAATTTTCTGCTCCGTATTGTTCTTGTAATTAATTTTCTTTCTTTTCCGAATAAAAAAAAAAAAAGGAAGGGCATCGAGACAGCGTGTTTTGTTGCAAGCCATATCGCAAATAGATTGTTTCAATTCGTCTGGGGTGATTAGCGCATCAAGTTAAGCAGTTGGTGCTTTGTATAGTTCTTCATAGAAGAAGCTGAAGGATTGTAATATTGCCAATTTGGACTGTAATGTTTGGCCCATGGTGGTTTGATTTCCGTAATGGTAGGGGTCTGAGTTTCCTGTTAAGCGATCCATGTGATAAGGCGACCCGGTTTGTCCCCAGTTGCGTGTATACAGGCTGTGTAGGTGGTAAAGTTAAAGCATCTGAGTTGTTCCATCGTCTCTGCTTGGTGTTTTTTGGCAGCTATGAGGGCCTATGAGGACGCATCATCTGTGAGGGGATAAATGTCTAAGGAGGTGACAGAATCATCAGCTGCTTTGAGTGCTGCCTCTAATTCCCTTTACACCTCTGTGATAGTCTGTATACAGTGACCTATGGTGACTGCTTTAAAAGCATCCCACTCAGTGGCTTGCGTGGCTGTTGATTTGTGGTTCTTCTCAAAGTACTGACCTATATGAGTGAGTTGGACATCACAGAATGCTTGATCGGCCAGAGCGTCTTTAGGTGGAAGCCATGTGGGGACTGGTGGATGGGGGGCGCCCCAGGTAAAATTTGCTATATGGGCTACATGGTCGGAGAGTACTCGCCGCAGGTAATCTGAATGGGTGCACTGTGTTATTAACACGAGGAAGCACAGGAAGCTGCCAAAGCAGACATAGAGGATGTGTGGGGCGGAGTAGTGGAAATATATGTGGGTAGTAGGGTTGTGTGTTCTCCAAACATCTTGTATGGACCAGTGTTGCGCTCATGCAACTGAGCGGTGTGGATGTGTGCACAGTGGAGGGTGTAGAGGGGGAACGATCCAGGTGAACATCCAGTATGTTGTTGAAGTCCCCTCCCAGGAGCCAGGGAATGTTTGCCCAGCGAGCTAGTATTTGTGTGAGAGTGGCCCAGAAGGGCGATTGACTGGTGTTTGGGGAATAAATGCAGCCTAGTAGTATAGGATCGCTGTTGAGTGGTCCTTCCAAGAAGACGTAATGCCTTTCTGTATCTAGAACTATGTTAAGGGTGGTGACCACATAGGCCAACATGTCAGCCGCATTTTAGAAAGGCTCCATGGCCCGCCGTCAATCCAGCCTGATGGAGCAGAACCGGCCTGATCAGGCCGAGGAGCTGATGAACCAGCGTGGTGTGCTGATCCACAGTGCCTGTCTGACTCTAAGATGGTGGGCGCCGCGTGAAACCAGCTCGGGCACACAATGATTCCTGGAGCCGGGGCACCCCGTGGGTTGCAGAGAGGTGGGCCCCTCTCCTGTGGCTTTGGGCTGGGGGCCCACGCCCTGCTCTGGTGGCCCTGGGGCACCGGAGGGTGACATGACAGCAGTGGCAAGGAGTTGAGGAGGGGGGTCGGCTGGATGGGGCCTAAGGCACGGTTGGGCCTTGCCACCGCAGTAACATGAGGCGCTTGCGCTACCCCCAGTGGGTGTGGTCAGCTGCCCCCTGTTTTATTTTCCCCCCTCCTTGTGAGCGGCTCTAGGCCTAGCAGAGCCCAGTGATTGATGGGGCCAGCAGAGGAGGACAACTAAGCTGCCCTCAGACCGACGCCTCCCCCAATGGGGGGCTGGTTGGAGAGGAGCGACCAGCTGGAGGAGGAGTCCTGGAGGTTGGCCTGAGGGGGCCTGCAGGAGACCCCCCCGGCATCATCCCGGAGGTTCTAATGTGGACGTAGGGGGACAGACTGGGGTCCGACTGGACAGGTTGCCTGGAAGTTGTGTGTCTCCCCCGCCTTGTACTTGAAGTGCCTGTTGCCAGGACCTGCTGTGGGGGAGGTGAACTTTCTAGCCAGCCTGAAGGGATTGAAGCGTGCTGAAGGCCTGGAATGGGAGAACATTGGGGTGTGCATCCTGGTGGCCGTACCCCAGCCCCGGTCATTGTAGTGTTGGGGCAGGCTAGAGCTGAAGAACGGACGGCTGGTGACGGTCCCCTGGGCTGACTCCAAACTAGTGCTGGTTGCTGCTGGTGTTTGGCTGGTGCCTCTTGGGCCTGTTATCCTCCACCCTGTGGCCTGGTGGGGTGGGGCAGGCTCACCATGGGTCGGACCAGGCCATTGCTACCTGCGCAGACCCAGACGAAGATGGATCAATACGCGATTCCCACCCCTGCTGCAGATGACACCGCTGGAGGGTCTGGTTGCTCCTCAGGGCCCTTCGCGCCGCAGCCGGACCACAATGCCATCCTTAAGGCGATCCATGACTCAAGGGAGGCTGTGGAACACAAGGTTGACAAACTCCGAATAGACCTCTCACTGATCTGGCAGGACTTGCAGGAGTGACGGGGAGGGTCACTGAGGCCGAGAAGCTCATTTCCACAATGAAGGACGAGCTGGCCACCCTCAAAAACCACAACTTATGTCTTCAGTGACTGTACCACATGAACGAGCTGAAGATGCGGAGAACCGGACGAGGTGCAACAATTTTCGCCTGGTGGGCCTACCAGAGGACTTGAATGACCCTGACCTAGCCATGACCCTTTAGAGGTGGTTTCGCACCTGGGTGACTGCAGAGAAACTATCCCCCAGATTCACTGTAGAGTGGGCACACCACTCCCTGGCGGCTCGACCGCCTGTGGGCACTTCGCCCTGCCCGGTAATCCTGAAGATCCTGAACTTTATGGACTGTGATGCGATCTTACACAAGGCCAGGGCCCAACCGGATCTCCGCTACCAGAACTTTAAAATCTTGATCTTTTCAGATTACTCTAGGGCAGTGCAGCAAAGGGGCAGTTCCTTCGAGGTCGTTAAACAGAAACTGGGAGCACTGATCTCCGATATATGCGGCTCTTCCCAGCCCACCTGAAAGTAATTTTTCAATCCAACATTTTTTATTTATTTTTTACTCCAGAGCAGGCGTGGGAATGGTTGGCAGAAAAACCCACCTGCAGGACCCTAGAGCCGAAAGAGGGACTTGCAAGAGGTCCTGAAGACCCTGGGGGGACATCCTTGCTGGCCTGATCATGGAAGAAGCACTCCCATTCACGGAAGTCACGAGCTGATGGCGGGAAGCGGAATGGATACCAAGAGGCCTTACCGCTGTGTGAGGTGTGGACAGAGACTGGCCTGGATGCTGCCCTGGTGGCCACCCCGCCCTTTTAGGCTCAGGGGAGGAGGTGAGGATAACTTCAGACTGACAGTGGGCTCTGTCGGTTGGGCCAGGGGAGGATGGCCCGGCGAATGGGGCCTGGGCTGGTCTATACGGCAGCCTCCAGAATTGCTCAGCCTGAGGTGGCTTTCACGGCCTGGGTGACAGGAACTACTTTTTGCTGCTTAATCTACTGCAGTCAAGTGACACATCTGTATCTAAGGCATCTCTTAGCCGTGAGGACCCCCAAAACTGAGTTGTTTTAGCTTGCTGGTTTGCAAAATGTATTGGGAAGAGGTGACAGATGCTTTGGGTTTAGAAGTATGGGGTGAGGGGTGTTGGGGGGTTCACAGGGAGTTGTGTTGTGTTGCTATGCTTGTGTTATTCGCTTGTCTTCTAGGTTAGGTGTGTTCACAGTGAGTGTCCAATTTGATGACATGTTGACCTTCTCTGCCTGTTGCCCGCGCACTCAGTGGCTTTGATCTAATGAGGGAGCTTGGCTGAGCCCACCACCTACATACAATCTAATACCATGCCCACAATACTCTCTTGGAATGTTAGCAGTCTGATAGACCGCATTCAGAGATCAGCCGTCCTGCGATATATCAAAAGGTATTGTCTTGGTGTTGTTCTCCTGCAGGAGACACACCTGGTGGTTACCCAGTGTGCATTTCTAGGTTGTTTTGGCTAGGACCACGTGTACCATGCTGGATTCTCCAGCGGCTCGAAGGCGGTAGCTCTCATGCTCCATATTTCGCTGACCACCGGGGGAGGTACCTTGGCATAGAGGGCCATTTGGCCAGTAAACAGATCAACCAGGGTTCCTGTTATATCCATCTACAGTTCCTGTGGCCCACTCTGACTGAGCTGCAGACCTTACTGTTGACCCTTCCACAGGGTACGAAGATCATAGGGTGTGACTTCAACGTAGTCCCAGACCCTATCTGAGACACCCCCGATGACCCTCGCCCAGGACGGTGGTCTGGACCAACATGCTTGTCGACATGGGCGGACTCTCTGGACCTATGCGACGAGTAGCATTCTTGGCAGCCACAACTGAGAGTGTTCACCCATCAATCCACGGCCCACCACACAGAGGTGCAGATAGACCTGATCTGGCTCCTAGAAGTGGATCTCCTGGCCTTGACTTCAGTCCAGATTCTTGCCCACAGTATCTCTGACCATGCTCCCATTCTGATGGGTTTGGGTGCCCCCTCACAAACCCAGTGCCCGGCGTGACGCTTTGGCGCATAGTATCTGAAAGACCCTGAGTGTGTTAACTTCATAGACCAAGAGCTAAGGAACTATTTCAGGGAGAACTCTGGGTCATTGGCATCGGCGATGTCCCTCTGGGCAGCCGGCAAACCCTCCCTGAGGGGAATTATCAAAGGATATGTCAGGTGGCGAGAAGCCCGGCAAGCCCAACTGATAACTGGGTGAGAGAGCAGGATAGCGGACCTGGAGCGTCAAGCTCTGCGGTCAGATGGGGGAGAGCTGGGAGACCGCTGGCATGCGTGGAGTTTCGACAGGTATCCCTGGAGGAGGCAAGACAGTGCTGGCAGGCCTCGGCACAGAGGGTGTATGAGGGTGTATGAGCTAGGTGACAAGACCGGGAAGCTGCTATACTGGTTGGCGACCCATGACGTCTTGGCCCAGGTGGTACTGCTCAGCAGGGACTGGATGGGTTCTATACTGGAGGAGCTGCAGGTGATCACTCAAACTGTTGCCTCCTATTACAAAGATCTGTATGCGTAGGTCGCTCCACCTCTAGAGGAACAAGAGAACCCCATTCTGAGATATATCTCACTGCTCTCCATTCCAGCCTCATTAGCTAAAGAACTAGATCTACCTCTGACAGAGGAGGAGGTGGAAGACATCATTTCGGGCCTTCAGTCTGGGAAAACCGATGGCCCTGATGGATACCCCATTGAATACTATAAGATGTTTAGCTTGCACCTGGTTCCCCATATATTGAGCGCTTATGAGGAGGTACTTCAATGTGGCTCCTTCGCCCCCTGTCTTTAATAAGCCATGATCGTGGTCATACCCAAGGGTGACCTACCCCAGGATCAACATTTATCTTATTTAACTACTTCATTGATCAACTCAGATTTAAAAATACATGCGAAGATTCTGGTGACCCGATTGGCCCCCATTTTGCCCTATTTGATCCATCCCGATCAGTACTGGTTTATGCCTGGCAGTAGCACGCTGCATTGTATACAACAGGTCCAGGGGGCGTTTTTGCAAAAGAAGAGACTAGAAGGCAGGTTGGCACGCCTTCTGGTAGACTTCCACAAGGCTTTTGATACCCTGGCCTGGAAATTCTTTGAAGATGTCCTGATGCGAATGGGCTTTGGCCCGACACTTCAGAAAATGGTCCACCTTCTTTACCATGACCCATCGGCCCAAGTGTAGGTCAATGGCATTATGTCAGACCCCTTTCCGATTCCATTTCCATCAAGGATGCCCCCCTCTCCTCTGGCCATTGAGTCACTGTCTTGCTTTTTACATTGTGACCCGCTTATCAACGACTGGATATGGGAGCTCAGTCAAGAGGATTGTGTGCTCCTATTAGCTTACAATATCCTGATGTTCCTGGGGGAGCCCCAGAGCTCCGGACCCTGTTGCCTTGAGCTCTTGACACTATACGGCAAGGCCTCTGGGCTGCAACAGAATCCAAGGAAGTTACTACTAGTGGAAGTATTAGGAAGTGCGGGGGACAGTGTCTGGTGTCCAGATATCCCGGTGAGGCAGAATGCATTTAAATACTAGGGAATTCACCTATCCCCGCTCCAAGATCTGGCTTGGCAACTAACTTTCAGCCCCTATCCCGGGCTCTGGCTGAGGACCTGACCCGCTGGCATCGCCTGCCGCTGAACCTGTTAGGCTGCAATGCCCTCTTCAAGATGATCTGTCTCCCTCGCTATCTGTATGTCCAAACAAACTTCCCACATCCAGTGCCTCGTACCTGGTTCAGGTCCCTCACCTCCAAACTCACCCCCTTTATATGGGAGGGCAACATAGAGTAGCTTTTTGCTCCATTACGAGGGTGGACTGGGGATACCAGACATCTATGTATATTATCAGACAGCTCAATTGGTACAGATCAATGAATGGTTCCCTGGTGGATGGGATGACCTGGCTGTCATCCTGAGCTGTACCACCTGGAATTCGATAGCCTATTGGGCTTGCTGTACGGTGGTCCAATCCTGCAGGCCACCCCTGACTGCACACGGGTGGTGGTGCTGGCGGGCAGTCCTACGACTAATGGCGTGGGTCCGGCGCCTTACTAAGGTGATGCCCTTCTAGCAGGACACGTGGTTGCAACAGGTGTCCCAGCTACGAGGCTTTAGGCAGTTGGACAACTTCGGGATTACCTATTGTAGGAAGTTGGCTCTGTGTATACTTTCTCAAAGTGAGAGATAGTGTGTAAAGAGTCCAAGGGTTCCCCTTAGAGGTTGATAGTGGCAAAATTAGATAATACTAGTGCTCTATTTTGTGGTAGTGTGGTCGAGCATTAGGCTTATCAGAGGGTAGTGTTAATCACTTGTTGTGCACGCACAGGCAATAAATGAGAACACACACTCAAAGACAACTCCAGGCCAATAGGTTTTTATATAGAAAATTATTATTTTCTTAATTTATTTTAGAACCACAAGATTCAAAATTTAGGTAAGTGCATAAATTGCAAGGTACTTGACATAGGTAAGTATATAACTTTGAATTAAAACATTAATGTACACAGTTTTGGCAAAAATGGCAATAAGCTATTTTAAAAGTGGACACTGCAAAAATCAACAGTTCCTGGGGAAGGTAAGTATTGGTTAGTTTCTCAGGTAAGTAAAGCACTTAAAAGTTCAGTCTCCTGGGCATAGGCAGCCCACCGTTCAGGGTTCAAGTCAATCCCAAACACCCAGCACCAGCAACACAGGGCTGGTCAGATGCAGAGGTCAAAGTAGGGCCCAAATAGCATAGGCGCCTATGGAGAACAGGGGTGCTCCGGTTCTAGTCTGCTAGCAGGTAATTACCTGCGTCCTCGGGGAGCAGACTAGGGGGGTTTTGTAGAGCACTGGCGGGGGTCCCAAACAGGCACACAAAATACACCCTCAGTGGCACAGGGGCGGCCAGGTGCAGCGTGTGAAGTAGGTGACGGTTTTCAGATAAGAATCAATGGAGGGACCCGGGGGTCACTCTGGCAATGCAGGCAGGGTACAGGGGGGCTTCTCTGGCCAGCCACTGACTGAGCACGGATGAGGGCCACCTGCTGGTCACTCCTGCAGTGGTAGTTGGTTTCACTTGGGCCTGGGGGCTGAGGGTGCAGTGCTTCTTCCAGGCATCAGGTTCCTTTGTTACCGGGCAGTCGCGGTCACGGGGAGCCTTTGGATCCTCTCTGCAGGCGTCGCTGTGGCGGTGCAGGGAGGTCGTCTCAGGGTGGTTCTTCTGGACACGAGCCAGGGACATCGGGTGCAGAATGTAGAGACTCACGCTTCTGGAGTGAGGCTTTAGTCTTTTTAAAGATGGTTTCTTGGTTGTAGTTTTGGACAGAGCAGCTGTCCATGGGAGTTTCTTGGTCCTTTAGGTGCAGGTCAGTCCTCTGAGTCCTCAGAGGTCGCTGGTCCCACTGGGTGTGTCGCTGTGCAGGTTCTCTGAGTCTGGAGACAGGCTGGTAGGGCTGGGGCCAAGTCAGTTGTCGTCTCCGTCGTCTCTGCGGGACTTTCAGGTCAGCAGTCCTTCTTCTTGTTTCAGGTTGCAGGAATCTGATTACCTGGGTTCAGGGTCACCCCTAAATACTCAATTTAGGGGTGTGTTTAGGTGTGGGGGCTGTAGCCATTGGCTACTGTCCTTAAGGGTGACTACACCCTCTTTGTGCCTCCTCCCTGTGGGGAGGGGGCACATCACTAATCTTATTGGGGGGAATCTTCCAAAACAAGATGGAGGATTTCCTAAGGCAGGGGTCACCTCAGCTCAGGACACCTTAGGGGCTGTCCTGGCTGGAGGGTGCCTCCTCTTGTTTTTGTCATTATCTCCTCCAGACTTGCCATCAAAAGTGGGGGCTTTGTCTGGGGTGTGGGCATCTCCACTAGCTGGAGAGCCCTGGGGCATTGTAACACGAAGCCTGAGCCTTTGAGGCTTACTGCTAGGTGCTACAGTTCCTGCAGGGGGAGGTGTGAAGCACCTCCAACCTGTGCAGGCTGTGTTTCTGGCCTCAGAGAGCACAACGGTTCTCACCCCATGGGGTCAGAAACTCGTCTCAGTGGCAGGCTGGCACAGACTAGTCAGTCCTGCACTGAAAGACTGGGTAAAATACAGGGGGCATCTCTAAGATGCTCTCTGTGTGCATTTTGTAATAAATCCAGCACTGGCATTAGTGAGGGTTTATTATTCTGAGAAGTTTGATACCAAACTTCCCAGTATTCAGTGTAGCCATTATACAACTGTGGAGTTCCTTTTGACAGACTCCTAGACCATATACTTAGTATGGCTACCCTGCACTTACAATGCCTAAGAATGGACTTAGACACTGTAGGGGCATAGTGCTCATGCAGCTATGCCCTCCCCTGTAGTGTAGTGCACCCTGCCTTAGGGCTGTAAGGCCTGCTAGATGGGTGACCTACCTATGCCACAGGCAGTTGGTTGTGGGCATGGCACCCTGAGGGGGATGTCATGTCGACTTTACCTTTTTCTCCACACCCACACATACGATCTGCACTGGCAGCGTGCATGGGTTAGGGGAGGGGTCCCCTAGCACACCACATGCTGCAGCCCTTAGGGACCTTCCCTGGTCACAGGGCCCTTGGTACCACTGGTACCTTTTTCAAGGGACTTATCTGGGTGCCAGAGGTGTGCCAATTGTGGAAACAATGGTACATTTTTAGTGAAAGAACACTGGTGCTGGGGCCTGGTTAGTAGGGTCCCAGCACACTTCTTAGTCAAGTCAGCATCAATATCAGGTAAAAAGTGGGGGTGTAACTGCAACAGGGAGCCATTTTCCTACACCTATCTGGGGACGTTTATGATGGTGACCACCTGAAATCTTTCCCGCACTTGACAGACCACTATGCCCTGGTTAATGCCTAGTCTTTTGCTTCCTCCAGCTGCCCCACGCCCTTGGGCCCCCATGCCGTCTGACCTATCTCTTCAGGATCATAGCCCACTTGAGGCAAAACTTCTTACGGGCCACCTGGGGAAGGGTGCCAAATTTACTGTTTGGCACTTACAAATGCCCCTGATGGGCTTGCCAGGCTGCAAGACAGCCTGGGTAGGGGAGCTGGGTAAGGATGACTGGAGGGAGGTGTACCTTGCACCCAGAGAACTGACCATATCTGCATGCCTATGGATGGTACAGATGAAGTACTTCCATATGACATATTTGTCCCTACTACACCTACAACACATATATCCGGGAACACCTCCTGGCTGTCTGAGATGTGGTCACCTGGAGGCGCACCTTCTGCATGTGGCCTTGTAACATCAGGAAATGCATCCCTTATGGGAGGTGGTGGAGCGGGAGATTTCTGAAGTTCTGGGGCATCCGATTGAGCTGACTGTTAAGGTGGTGCTGCTGGGGCTTCTGGAGAAGATGGGGGGCCAAAAGCCGATCAACCTTTTGTGGGAGTTGCATGCCTGGTGGCCAAAAGAGACATTGCACAGACATGGAGAAGCCTGGTGGCACCAGCAGTGTGTAAATGGCGAGCTGGTGTTGAAGGGTGCTCTCAATTGGAAAAGCAGATATATGAAACATGTGGTTGCCCTTGGAAATATGAGAAAATGTGGGGGAAATGGCGGACTCATCATGGGTTGCCCCTCCGAGTGGGATGACTTTGTTTATGTGGGGAAAGAGGGGGGTTGTCATCAACTGTATTGATCTGTTTCAACTGATTGAACTGCTATGGGCTCACTGTCTTGTTTCACTCTCAAAAGAAATAAAATTGGTTATTAAAAAAACACGGTGTTAAGGGTGTGAAAGAGAGTGCCTGGACAAATCCAGATCATTGCACCTCGGACGTAACCAAGTATGACACGCCATGCACAGTGCCCCTCCAGGACCTATGAACGCACTGTAGCTCACCGTGAGTTAGATCTGTTTCTTGAAGGAAGCTAATCTGGGCTTTTTGCAGTTTAATGAATGAGTACACGACATAGCACTGTTTGGGTGTGTACATGCCCAGCACGTTTAGCGTAAGAAAACAGATGCTGTGGCTAGTGGTCATGAAATTCGATTGAGGCGGGCATATTGAGCGGGTTTGGCTGTAGAGAGATGTCATGTATCTTGAAGGCCCTGCTATGCAAATGAATAGGTGGTTCTTACGCTACAGAGGGTAGATGAACAAAGGTAGTAACATCAAAGTGACCAAAACTGGAGCCTGCAGCAAAGTACTACACCGCCAAACTGTTTCTCTCAAAGTTAACTTGTAGAACAGGGGTGACAGCCAGTTCAGCATTGAGTCCTGAGGTGCGTGGTGGAGCAGTGGCTGTAAACCTGCAGCTAGAATATGCATTGTCGTAGGGGTCTCTGCGCTCTGTGAGGGAGGTAACTGCCTGCACTGGCTTTTGTATCTCCTGTAGAAAGTCCAGGTCAGGGCTGCCTGGTTTATATTAAGTCCTCCGCAGTCTGTGGAGTGATCTATAGGCCTGAAAGTAGGTCTTCTGGTTTTTGATCACTGTTGGTTGCCTCGTCCTCAATGTCTGAGACATTCATGTGGGAAGGTTGTTGCGAGGCGCACTGGTGTGGGGCACATGCCGCTTCGATGGATGATTTCTCGCTTTGCTGCAGTTCTATTGGGGAGGGGGCCCTTGCCCTCCCGAGGGGCATTTGTGTCGCCGGGCCTGCCGGGTAGCCTGCCTTCCAGAGCACTGGCGTTGCTGTGTGATGCTAGTGGGGGTCGAGATCCTCCAAAGTGGGTTTCCACCCATTCCCAGGCTGCCGCCGGTTCTGTGAAAAGGTGAGTTCTCTGATCATATAGGACTTTCACTTTAGCCAGGAAAAGTACAGAGTATTTATGTTGAGCTCCCTTAGCCACTGTTTTACCGATAGGAATGAGGAGCACTACCACTGTGTTTGTATGGTAAAGTCTGGAAATATTGAGACTCAGCTAATGCCATGTAGGGGTAGGCACTTGTCTGGTAGCTTGCAGGATAGCATCTATGTCTTTAAAGAGCTTTGTGATGATGGGACGCGGAGAGGCCCCTGGAGGTGGTCTGCGGGCTGGGACACTGTGGGTACCTTCCTTAGGGAAGTGCAGGGAGAGGGAGTGGGCTGGTGTGAGCAACGGCACCCATTCCTCTAGGAATTCAATCATTGGGCTGGTCCCTTCTGGCCCCTCAGGCAAGCCGACCACATGGATGTTGTTGTGGCCGGCTAGGCCCTCCACATCCTCCTCCCTTTGTTCTAGGCATAGTACTCTGTCCAGCAGTTTCTTACTGGTCCACTCCTGAGTTGCGGCTTGTGGTTTGGAGCTCAGTGAGTGTATATTCTGCTTCTGAGACTCTTGAGGCGAGTGTTTTGTGACCGTCTCAAAGGAGTCCAAATGTTTTCAGATTTGAGCTATGCATGCGTCTACTGAGGTGCGTGAGGATTCGATGGCCTGCAGGATCGCATCCAGTTTGGGAGTAGGGTCGCGGAGAACTGGCGGTGCAGGTCGCCAATTCCCCACCATGAGGTGATGAGTGTCTTGATGAGGGTGGGCATGAAGGGGTTTTTGCCATCTTCTGCCGCCACATTGCTGTGGTGAATGATTACCTTGGGTGATCTTGTAATCGTCAGTTAAGGTCACAGCAGCTAGGAAGGTTTGTAGATTGGTAGGCATGTGGTTGTGCTTGTATATTGGTTGCTCACCATCAAGGTTCATACCTGGTGGAGCTTTAGTGAGGTTGAATCTGGATCCTCGGGCCGACCCATGGCCCGGTTCTCATTGGTTAGTGTGCAGATTGTTTACCTCCTTAGAAGAAGCAGGAAGCACTCAGAGGGTGGAGGGTGACTAGACTACTAGTCCATGGAGGTTCCTCCGATCTGCCAGAACAGTGTTGAGTATTGCCCCTTAGCAGGGTTGGTGTATCGTGGCAAGCAGTGCTGTGCTGTCTTTTATGGTTCAGATCATACCAATGGGGGTATCCTCCTCCCTTCTTTCTCAGATCTGTGGGGCGTAGCGCGCAGCACTGTGGAGGGGGTGGGGTCCGCCACTCTCTTGGCTGGGGTATATTGATAGCCTCTTCAGTGAGTCCTTGATAGGACTTATGGAGACTGGACGGGCTGTGAGGAGGAGCAAGGCTCCCACCTGGCACGGGAGTGATGCTGGTGCACTGGGGGTAGTTCTCCTCCTGTGGCCCTGCGCTTGTCCCCGAGGTGTTGTGGCCCTGTTGCCCAATGTCCAAAATAGATAGGAATGGAGTGATCTTGTCCCCAGCAAGGCACCTCCTAGACTTTATGGAAGATGAGGATGGCACAGAAGTGTCCTGGGGCGCCCCTCGTTCCCCACACACGTCAAGGGAGAGCACCTACTGGGCCTCTGTTTAAGTGCAAACCACTCGCTTTGCTCCCTGTAGTTGGTGGGCCATGAGCGGAGAGGAGAGGTGAACTGCCTGCACTACGCCCAAATTACAGCTGGGGACCCCCCAGCCTTGCGTGGTGTCTGTCTCCCTGTGTGCCCCCCCTCAGGTGCTGCTGTCAACTGGGTAGGTCAGGGGCTGAGGGGCACTTTCACTGAGCCAGTGGGCCACGGGACATGAGAGTACTCACAGGTAGCTTAGGTGTGTTTTGATTCACACTGAGATGCATCCCCCACTCTGCTGCTCTGGACCCGGGGCTGCAGATCTTGTTGATGCCTTTTTGCATATGCAGGTGGGGTTGAGGCTCTGATGAACACTCTGCCAGGCCTGTCACCTGCACGAGCAGCAGATGAGCCTCCCCGCCGGCCACTGTCACTCCCAGTCACAGCACGTGGTGTTTGTTCCCAAGTTCCCTCTGGGTCACATGCCACTAGTCGTGCCCTGCAATCATGGGCAGGCGAGAGGCAGGCGGGGGGCTGCATCACCTGCTGTGGGCCCAAACATGCCCATAGGCTCAGGCCTGTGGCTGCCACCATCCTCTGCAGTGTCAGGGCTGTTGTGTGTTGGTGGGCTCCCGCCGCTGAACTCTGAGTTTGTGATCTGCAATGGTAAGGAGCTAGGGGCAGGACCCTGCTGGTGGACAGGATGATGGCAGGTTGCCTGGCTTGTGGCATGGGAGGTCGTTTAGAAGACTTCCGCCATCTTTGGTGACTTGGCCACGCCCCCAGAGCAAGATCCATATTGTTTATATGTTTATGTCATTAAACAGAATAATAAAAATAATAACATTAGTGTGGTGGGCCTGTTGGAGGGCACTTAGGGTAAATGAGCTGTAGAATTCCTGGAGACCTTGCTCCGTAACTGCTTTTGGAGGAGGAACTGACCCCTTACTTCTCAGAGGAGTGAGCCCGTACAATGCTTGTACGACGGCCCTCACTGGGGGCATTGCCCCAGCTCATGATGGCGAGGACCCTTCACTATAAAGAGAGGGATGCTATCCTGTAAAGGGCTGGACAACTGGACCCCATCATCAATGACAACCAATAAATTCTCATCTTTCCAGACTACAGCCTGGCTATCCAGAAGATGGGTGCGTCTTTCCAGTGAGTCAAGTGTCAACTACGTCACCTGGGCTGGCACTATACTCTTTCTGGCTCAACTCAAAATCATAGAAAATCAAATGATTCAATTTTTTTTTACAGACCCAGAGAATGCCTCAGGTAGGCTCTGCGGGGCCAGTGGATCCCAGACACAGCCCCCGCGGTCACCCCAGGTCCATCAGTGTCAACCCAAGGTGGATCCGCCATTGCAGCAGACGTTGTCAGCCACCCATCACTGACCCATGTCCTGGACAGCCAGTGCTTGGCCCTAGTAACAGCTGTGGTGTTTCATGGTCCCCCCTGTAGACCTTCAATCCATCTGGAGGGGAGATACAAGACAATACTTCTTCCTCCTCCTCGACCCCAAAGGGCCTATGTCCCCTGTCTCAGGTGACCCCACAGACTGTGAATTACATTATTTGACTCTTTCAAACGAGGCTGCCCCCCAAGGGGGTGGCATCTTGGGGCCCTGGCTGCCCCAGGTGGTCTGGCACGCCGGTGCGCCATGGACCCCGAGAAATGCCTGATAACTGATTCTGCAAACAAGGCTTGAACAGTGACGCTTCTAATTTCCCCGCGTCCCTTTCCATGCCTCCTTGCTTGACCCCTACAACATACTTCCTCTCAGCGAGCTGTCTAGTTTCAGACTTACATACCACCTACCATGCCTGGACCGTGTTTTGGGATGGTTATGTTGAGTGTTGGATGGCAATCTCAGGGCCTGTCATATATAGTATTTTCTGCTGTTGAAACCCTGTTGGTATCCTGTTTACTGGTTTTCATGCTGACCACTATGTCCTCACTGCATCCTCTACCTACACACCCCGATACCCTTTAGCCTGGATGAGTCCTTTGACTTCCACATCCCTGTGGGAATTTTTCAGGGCTGCCCCACCATCATGGTCCAACCCTGCATGTTTTAGATCATCTCCTGGAATATTAGAGGCATGTGTTTACCCTCAGTCACTATAAAATACACTCCTACATTAAATGTAGATTGGTTGACATAGTAGTCCTGCAAATATCTTACATTATATGTACAGAGGCTGACCAGCTCCACCAGTTATTCACAATTCCCTTGAGGAACCCTAATCTGGATAAAAGCAGGTATTTTCCCACAAGTTCTGGTCCAGGAGATAGACCCAGCGGGCACTTTGTTTTCCTACGGATTAGACTAGACAGCACACCCGTAATACTTGGTAACATTTACACCCCATATTTTTGACAGATTACTTTTTTCCACTGCCTGTCGACACACCTAGCAAATAGGGGTCACCTTCAAAGGGGGAGAGGGGGATTTGAGACCAGGACTTTAAAAATGTCCTCAATCGATCTTTGGACAGATCTCACCCCCCACTTGCAACCACCCCTACCATAATGACAGCCTATAACCTGTCTCCGTGGCTTTGACAGCCATCCCTTAAAGATGCCTGTTGGTATCTTAACCCTCAAATCAAGTTATACTTGCACTGCTCTGCATTGCATAACTTCTATGTACACCATGACTGCACAGTATGTTCCACCTCAATCTGCTCTCTGATCTTCTCCTCTGACTAATTTGGACAGGGACTATCAGACTATAACCCCTTATTGATGGGCTTCCGATGGAGGAAGGCTCCCGCCCCAATTCCTAAGTGGAAACTGCAATCTGCTACTTTTAATGGCCCTGTCCTTGCCACGATGATCTTGGATCAGTCTGCCAATTATTTTGAACACAATGAAGGGGTTACCTCTTCCCCATGACTAAGTGGTAAGCCTTTAATGTGGTTCTCAGAGGGGCTTGTATCTAATATAAGTGTTGAACACCCTACCCTCCCAGATGCTCTATGACTTGCGGATCATGCCTACGTGGCCATGGAGAGGCAGGTGGTGGACAACCCAGACCAGCCGGCCTCCATGACACCGTTCCCGGAGTGGGAGGCTCAGTCAATGGAGCATCTATGCTGCCTAGACAACCGGACGTATGTTGTTCAATCTCATTCAGAGGATGATAATTCAGGATGACTCCTGGCCTATTCTGAATTAATCACACCAACCTCTTACACCACATGTCCATCAGGTAGATGGCACTGACTTCTTTTCCCAGGAAGACATTGGAGAGGCCTTCTTATCTTACTACACCTTACTCTATACTGCAGTTCTGGCCGCCCCAGAGGCCAACACACAAAAGTTCTTGGACACAGTCACTCTCACAGTCTTATTTACACTTGAGAGGCTAGAGATAGATGCTCCCATCACAATGGCAGATGTGAGAGAGGAAATCTTAGGGAAGGTGACTGGTAAAATGCCTTCCAAAAGAATTCTATAAGCACTATGCAACCGTTATTGTCCCACGCCTGGTCAAACTGGTTGACTCCATTTTGGAGGCAGGACATTTCCCATGAACCATGAGTGAGGCACTAATAGTCTCCCTGCTGAAACCAGGGAAAGATTCCCTTAGCCTGTCTTTACACCATCCTATGTCAGTTTTAAACAGACTATAAAATCCTAAGATTCTGGCCTCCAGAACCCAGAGTCTTCCACATCTGATACCTACAGACCAATTTGGATTTGTTCTAGGCCATGCTGCATATAACATCAAAAGCTTCTCCCATGTTATGGAGGGGGTGCAGCCCAACTGGCCCAGTGCGGCTGCTCTGATTCTTGACCTGGAGAATGGCTGTCGACTCTCTCAGCCGGAAGTAGTGCTTTGCCACTTTGGGTTCATGGCCAATTCTTCTAGACTCATTAGGTGTCCACTGTCCCTGCTCCTGTTTGCTCTTCTTTTGAACCACTAGCCTCTCATGCTTGACAATCAGGGATCCTATAACGAATCCCCCTTCTTAGATAGCACACATGTAATCTCCTTGTGAACACAGATTATGTATTATTTTACATCAGTCATATCTCTGTGGAACTTTCAGGTCTCGCAGAACATCTGACCACCTTTGGTTATCTGTCAGGCTTTTGGGTGAGCTGGACAAACTCTTGTGTTTTTCTGCTGATGCTCCCAGCACCCCCTCACAGGTTGGTCATGGGTGAGTCATCCTTACTGTGCAAAGATTGCTCATTCCAATACCTGGGTGCCAATGTTTATCACATAGCAGCAGATCTCCTGGAGGGTAGTTTATTGAGAACAGTGTCCTGATGTAGGAAAGTGCCATTGTTGGAATGGTTACTCCCCCAATTCTTGCCTAATGTTGATGCCAATTTTGATTGAAAGTGTGCAGGTACCCTGCTAACCAGGCGTCAGCACCAGTGTTCTTTCCCTAAAACGGTACCTTTGTTTCCGCAATTGGCACAGCCCTGGTACACAGTTGAGTCCCTTCTCAAAGGTACCCATGGTACCAAGGGCCCTGTGGCCAGGGAAGGTCTTTAAGGGCTGCAGCATGTATTATGCAACTGTGGGGACCCTTCATTCAGCCCATGCACACTACCTTGCAGCTTGTGTGTGCTGGCAGGGAGAAAAATGCAAAGTCGACATGACACTCCTCTCAGAGTGCCATGCCTACCAACCACTGCATGTGGCATAAGTCACCCTTCTAGCAGGCCTTCCAGCCTTATGGCAGGGTGCACTATACCACAGGTGAGGGCATAGCTGCAAGGAAAATATGCCCCTACAGTGTTTAAGTCCATTCTTAGACATTGTAAGTGCAGTTCAGTCATATTGAGTATATGGTCTGGGGGTTTGTCATTACGAATTCCACAGCACCATAATGGCTTCACTGAATAAACGTATTGTAAAATGCACACATAGGGCATCTTAGAGATGCCTTCTGTATGTTAGCCCAACTGCTAGTGTAGGACTGACCGGTCTGTGCCAGCCTGCCACTTTCAGACGAGTTTCTGACCACATGGGGTGAGTGCCTTTGTGCAATCTGTGTTCACAAACAAAGCCTGCTCTGGGTGGAGGTGCTTCACACCTCCCCCTGCAGGAACAGTAACACCTGGCGGTGAGCCTCCAAGGCTCAAGCCTCGGGTTACAGTGCCCCAGGGCATTCCAGCTAGTGAAGATGCCCCCCCCCCCCAGACAAAGCCCCACTTTTGGCGGCAAGTCTGGCGGGAAAGTGAGCAAAAACAGGGAGGAGTGACCACCCCAGCCAGGACCACCCCTGAGGTGACCCCCTCCCTGCAGAATCCTCCATCTTGGTTTAGAGGACATGGACCAATAGGGATAGGAATGTACCCCCATCCCCAAAGAGAGTGGGCACAAGGAGGGTGTAGCCACCCTCAGGGACAGTAGCCCTTCTATACTGCCCTCTAACACGCTCCTAAATCTAGGATTTAAGGGCCTTCATGAACCCAGTTCACCAGATTCCTAGTGACCTACAAAGAGAAGAAGGACTGCTAAGCTGAAAACCCAAGCGGAGAAGAAGGAAGACAACAACTGCTTTGGACCCAACCCTGCTGGCCTGTCTCCTCCATCAAAGAACCTGCAAGAAGAATAGCGTCGCAACCAGAGGGCCCAGCGACCTCTGACAACTCCAGAGGACTGCCCTGCACCCCAAAGGACCAAGAACTCCTGAGGACAACAGCTCTGTTCAAAAGAAACGTTCAACAAGGACTCACACCTCACTCCGGATGCATGAGTCCTGACCCCTGTGCATCCGAAACCCACGGCCTGTGTCCACGTGGTCCACCAAGAAAGAAAGGGTCCCCAGGCGATTGGGAACAAGAGCCCACCCTGGGTTGACCCCTCCAAGCCTTCACGACGACGCCTGCAGAGGGAATCCAGAGGACCCCTGTAGGAAGTTGGCTCTGTATATACTATTTCAAAGTAAGAAATAGTGTGCACAGAGTCCAAGGGTTCCCCTTAGAGGTAAGATAGTGGCAAAAAGAGATGCTCTATTTTGTGGTAGCGTGGTCGAGCAGTAGGCTTATCAGAGGGTAGTGTTCGGCATTTGTTGTACACACAGGCAGTAAATGAGGAACACACACTCAAAGACAAATTCCAGGCCAATAGGTTTTTATATAGAAAAATATATTTTCTTAGTTTATTTTAAGAGCCACAGGTTCAAGATTTACAAACAATACTTTAAATGAAAGGTATTTCACTCAGGTATTCTAGGAACTTTGAATTATCACAATAGCATGTACAGTTTTGACAAAAATGGCAATAAGCTATTTTAAAAGTGGACACAGGGGAGGTAAGTAAATGTTAAGTTCACAGGTAAGTAAAACACTTACAGGGTTCAAAATTGGGTCCAAGGTAGCCCACCATTGGGGGTTCAAGGCAACCCCAAAGTTACAACACCAGCAGCTCAGGGTCGGTCAGGTGCAGAGGTCAAAGTGGTGCCCAAAACACATAGGCTTCAATAGAAATAGGAGTGCCCGCGTCTTTGGAGGGCAGACCAGGGGGGTTTGTAGGGCACCAGTGGGGACACAAGCAGGCACAGAAAGTACACCCTCAGCGGCACAGGGGCGGCCGGGTGCAGAGTGCAAACAGGCGGCGGGTTTCTAATAGGAATCAATGGGGAGACCCGGGGGTCTCTTCAACAATGCAGGCAGGCATGGGGGGCTCCTCGGGGTAGCCACTCCCTGGGCTAGGCAGAGGGTCACCTGGGGCTCGCTCCTGCACTAGAGTTCGGTTCCTTCTGGTCCTGAGGGCTGTGGGTGCAGTGTGGTTTCCAGGCGTCCGGTTCCTTGAAGCAGACAGTCGCGGTCAGGGGGATCCTCAGGATTTCCTCTGCAGGCATCGCTGTGGGGGCTCAGGGGGTCTACTCTGGCTACTCACAGGCTCGCAGTCACCGGGGAGTCGTCCCTGTAGTGTTAGTTTTCCGCAGGTCGAGCCGTGGGCGTCGGGTGCAGAGTGGAAAGTCTCACGCTTCCAGCGGGAAATGTGTGGTATTTAAAAGTTGCTTCTTTGTTTCAAAAAGTTGCAGTTTCTTGAACAGGGCCTCTGTTCTCGGGAGCTTCTTGGTCATTTAGATGCGGGGTAGTCCTCTGAGGCTTCAGAGGTTGCTGGACCCTGTTGGGTGCGTCGCTGTTGCAGTTTTCTTCGAAGAAGGGAGACAGGCCGGTGGGGCTGGGGCCAAATCAGTTGTCGTCTCCGTCTTCACTGCAGGGCTTCAGGTCAGCAGTCCTTCTTCTTCTTTAGGTTGCAGGAATCTATCTTTCTGGGTTCTGGGAGCCCCTAAATACTCAATTTAGGGGTGTGTTTAGGTCTGGGAGGGCAGTAGCCAATGGCTACTTGCTCTGAGGGTGCCTACACCCTCTTTGTGCCTCCTCCCTGTGGGGAGGGGGGCACATGCCTAATCCTATTGGGGGAATCCTCCATCTTCAAGATGGAGGATTTCTAAAAGTAAGAGTCACCTCAGCTCAGGACACCTTAGGGGCTGTCCTGACTGAGGAGTGACTCCTCCTTGTTTTCCTCATTATCTCCTCCAGCCTTGCCGCCAAAAGTGGGGGCAGTGGCCGGAGGGGTGGGCATCTCCACTAGCTGGGATACCCTGTGGCACTGTAACAAAGGGGGTGAGCCTTTGAGGCTCACCGCCAGGTGTTACAGTTCCTGCAGGGGAGGTGAGAAGCACCTCAACCCAGTACAGGCTTTGCTCCAGGCCACAGAGTGACAAAGGCACTCTCCCCATGTGGCCAGCAACATGTCTGGTGTGTGGCAGGCTGGCAAAAACTAGTCAGCCCACACTGGAAGTCGGGTATTTTTTCAGGGGGCATCTCTAAGATGCCCTCTGGGTGTATTTCACAATAAAGTGCACATTGGCATCAGTGTGCATTCGTTGTGCTGAGAAGTTTGATACCAAACATCCCATTTTTCAGTGTAGCCATTATGGTGCTGTGGAGTTCGTGTATTACAGACTCCCCGACCACATACTCTTCTGGCTACCCTGCACTTACAATGTCTAAGGTTTTGCTTAGACACTGTAGGGGTATAGTGCTCATGCACCTATACCCTCACCTGTGGTATAGAGCACCCTGCCTCAGGATTGTAAGGCCTGCTAGAGGGGTAACTTATCTATGCCATAGGCAGTGTGAGGTTGGCATGGCACTCTGAGGGGAGTGCCATGTCGACTTAGTCATTTTTTTCCCACCAGCACACACAAGCTGGCAAGCAGTGTGTATGTGCTGAGTGAGGGGTCCCCAGGGTGGCATAAGACATGCTGCCGCCCTTAGAGATCTTCCCTGACATCAGGGCCCTTGGTACCAGGGGTACCAGTTACAAGGGACTTACCTGGGTGCCAGGGTTGTGCCAATTGTGGAGACAAAGGTACAGTTTAGGGAAAGAACACTGGTGCTGGGGCCTGGTTAGCAGGATCCCAGCACACTTTCAAATCATAACTTGGCATCAGCAAAAAGTCAGGGGGTAACCTTGCCAAGGAGGCATTTCCTTACACACACCCCCAAACGAAAGAGGATGAGACTAACCTTTCCCAAGAGAGTCTTCATTTTCTAAGTGGAAGAACCTGGAAAGGCCATCTGCATTGGCATGGGCAGTCCCAGGTCTGTGTTCCACTATAAAGTCCATTCCCTGTAGGGAGATGGACCACCTCAACAGTTTTGTATTGTGACCTTTCATTCGCATTAGCCATCTGAGAGGTCTGTGGTCAGTTTGAGCTACAAAGTGAGTACCAAAGAGGTATGGTCTCAGCTTCTTCAGGGACCAAACCACAGCAAAGGCCTCCCTCTCAATGGCACTCCAACGCTGCTCCCTGGGGGGTAACCTCCTGCTAATGAAAGCAACAGGCTGGTCAAGGCCATCATCATTATTTGCTTGGGACAGAACTGCCCCTATCCCATGTTCAGAGGCATCAGTCTGCACAATGAACTGCTTGGAATAATCTGGAGCTTTGAGAACTGGTGCTGTGCACATAGCTTGTTTCAGGGTGTCAAAGGCCTGTTGGCATTCTATAGTCCAGTTTACCTTCTTGGGCATTTTCTTGGAGGTAGGTTCTGTGAGGGGTGTCACTATGGATCCATATCCCTTCACAAACCTCCTATAGTAACCAGCCAAGCCAAGGAATGCCCTGACTTGAGTCTGGGTTTTTGGAGCTACCCAGTCCAGAATAGTCTGGATCTTGGGTTGGAGTGGCTGAACTTGGCCTCCACCTACAAGTTGTCCCAAGTAAACCACAGTACCCTGCCCTATCAGACATTTGGATGCCTTGATAGAGAGGCCTGCTGCTTGCAGGGCCTGCAAAACCTTCTTCAGGTGGACCAGGTGATCCTGCCAGCTGGAGCTAAAGACAGTAATATCATCAAGATAAGCTGCACTAAAGGACTCCAAGCCAGCAAGGACGTGATTCACCAACCTTTGGAAGGTGGCAGGGGCATTCTGTAAGCCAAAGGGCATCACAGTAAACTGATAGTGCCCTTCAGGTGTAGAGAATTCTGTCTTTTCTTTTGCTCCTGGTGCCATTTTTATTTCCCAGTCCCCTGCTGTCAAGTTAAAGGTACTCGAGTATTTGGCAGCACCCAATTTATCAATTAACTCATCTGCCCTTGGAATGGGATGGGCATCTGTCTTGGTGACAGAATTAAGTCCTCTGTAGTCCACACAAAACCTCATCTCTCTCATTGCCATCTTTAGTGTGAGGTTTGGGGACTAAGACCACTGGGCTAGCCCAGGGGCTACCAGAGTGCTCATTGACTCCCAATTCCAGCATCTTGTGGACTTCCACTTTGATGCTTTCCTTAACTTGGTCAGACTGTCTGAAAATTTTGTTTTTGACAGGCATGCTGTCTCCTGTGTCCACATCATGGGTACACAAGTGTGTCTGACCAGGGGTTAGGGAAAAGAGCTCAGCAAACTGTTGTAGGACTTTCCTACAGTCAGCTTGCTGTTGACCAGAGAGGGTGTCTGAATAGATCACTCCATCTACTGAGCCATCTTTAGGGTCAGTGGAGAGGAGATCGGGGAGAGGTTCACTCTCAGCTTCCTGATCCTCATCAGTAACCATCAGCATGGTTATGTCTGCCCTATCATTGTAGAGTTTTAGGCAGTTAACATGGATCGCCCTCTTGGATGTCCTGCGAGTGCCCAGGTCCACTAGGTAAGTGACCTGACTCTTTTTCTCTAGGACTGGGTAAGGGCCACTCCATCTGCCCTAAAGTGCCCTGGGAGCCACAGGCTCCAGAACCAAGACTTTCTGCCCTGGCTGGAAGTCAACCATTGCAGCCTTTTGGTCATACCACATCTTCTGGAGTTGTTGGCTGACCTTAAGGTTTTTGGATGCCTTTTTCATGTACTCAGCCACCCCAAAGCAGAGAAAAAGCACATAGTCCACCACATCTTGTTTAGGCTCATGGAGAGGTCTCTCTCAGCTTTCTTTAACTAGTGCCAGTGGTCCCCTTACAGGATGGCCAAACAGAAGTTCAACAGGGGAAAACCCTACTCCCTTCTGAGGCACATCTCTGTAGGCGAAAAGTAACCATGACAGGAGGACATCCCATCTCTTTTTGAGCTTTTCAGGGAGCCCCGTGATCATGCTCTTCAATGTCTTGTTGAATCTCTCAACAAGAACATTGGTTTGTGTATGGTATGGTGTAGTAAACTTATAAGTCACCCCACACTCATTCCACATGTGTTTCAGGTAAGCTGATATGAAGTTTGTACCACTGTCAGATACCACTTCCCTAAGGAAAACCAATCTGGTAAAAAGATCAATGAGGGTTTTGGCTACTGCAGGGGCAGTAGTTGACCTAAGAGGAATTGCTTCAGGGTATCTGCAAGCATGATCCACTACTACCAGTATGTAGTCTGGCAGAAAGTTGACTGCAGGCAAGTCCTACAGCAGTATATTCTGAGCTCTTCTCTCTGAGCCCTGGTCAGACACCCCTGTGAACCCATGATGTGGACACAGGAGACCGTTTACCTGTCAAAAACAAAATCTACAGACAGTCTGACCAAGTCAAAGTGCTACGTAGGCTCTCGTTATTCTAATGAGACTACTGGATTTTGAGCAGCAAGATCATCCATGGTGTGGGAGACTGAGTCAGACCCACTGTGGGTGACACCTGTCGCTCTAAATCTGGGTTTTGCTCCGGCTAACTAGCAGTGCCTCATCTCTACCAAAGGATAGGAATGATTGGGCAGCCGAGATCATGACATATTAGGCTTCTCAGGGAAGTCGTGGTCACTCAGGTCGCATCCTATTCTCTCATTCATAATTCAGTCTCATATATAAATGACAAACAGAAGCATTTTATGTTTCAATGATTGGTTTAAAAAAATGACTGCATCTTAGATAGCAAAGCGTGAGCCGCAATAACCAGGACAATACAACATGATAGTATTAAAATTGTGACGAGGAGAGTGAAGCATAAGAATAACGCTATCATATTGTCACTAAGATCGACAGACTATTTCCTATGTAAGTCATAATCTGAGCACAGCATGTTAAGCTCTAATTCTGCCTTTCAGGTTCCCCCGGGAAGACATCAACCCTCATACCTGAGCAAAGGCCTGTGGTCTTCATTAGCATCTGTAGCGAAGCATTCAGCAATCAGCATACAGGCGTGGTTCCCTGGCTGGAATCTCCCTCTTAACGTGTAATGGGACTAGGAAGTGTTTTTATAATAACATAGCTGATGTTCTGTGAAAATGTCCCTACGTAAGGATGTGTATTTTCTACGAATGTTGGAGACTAAACTTCTACCACGTTCACCGGCAATGTACCCAACTGTAGCCTTGAATGAAGCACAGAGTGATCAAGAATGTCTTGTTTGAGAACACGGTGCTGGGCTAAGCAAAAACAGTTAGATAGAAATAAAACAAGACCGTAAAACTGTTATTGTAAAAATAACAATGCAAAGCAGAATAAAATATATCTAGGTTAAAGTGCACAGCGGGCTAGTGTGTTAAACTAACGTGCATGGAGCTATAACTAAAATGGCTACACAACACCCTCCCCTTGTCGGTTGAAAGTGGTTCAAAGCCAAAAGTAAAGTTTCATTGCTAAAAGCTCAACCTAAGATATATATAAAAGCCAGGTCAATTTGTACAAGTTAAAAGGACACACAAGCATACTACGTGGCAATTTAAAACATGAGCACGTGACTCATAACCGAATTCAAAAGACATGTCAATTTAGAAAAGTTCCAAACTAGGTACGAGTCATGGAGAACAGGAGATCTTCCACCTTGGCAGATGTCAAAACCGGAAAGTCCTCGCCAAAAGGGATCAAGGAGCAAGTGTGTTCCATAGCCCCAGTGTCAACCAAGGCGTCATCCCGTGGAGTGCTCATTGATGAGTTGTCGACAACTTCCTCCAGGAAGGGTAACTCATAATTAGCTTCACGCAGCAAACGCAACCTCAATACGCATGTCCGGTAATGAACCCTCAGCGAGAACATCAACAGATTAGCATCTACTGCAGGCAAGCGCTGCTGTGAAAGACAGACTTCCAGTGCATATTCGAAAGAGCACCAGAGGCAACAAAACACAGGCTGCACACAATGCAGAACCAGTCTGAATGACAAAGACCAGTCACACTTCAATTGCTCCAGGAGTGTTGCTCCAAAGTACTGCATCATTTGCTCACAACACCGCTGCGCTGATGGGAGCGCCGTCATTTCTCCACTTTGCGGCGGGACAGCCATTGTGCATAAAAAACAGCAACAGCAGGATGCCAGCTAATAAAGCGAAAGTTATCGGAAATCCCCCAAAAATACTACAGAAAATTGAGTGGATAGCTGAAGGTATCAAACCGAATATGGAGGAGAAGGTGTGAACGAAACCAGAACCAACAGCTTTGAAAAAATGTGCGATTCCAGTTGTACTGGACACATTAAATATTCGTCCCACAAGTTCACCAAAGTGTTTAACAGGGACTGTATTTCTGCTGATGACCTTGCCACTTGAAGTGCGTAGGTCTTGCGCGCAGATGTAAGGGCCACATGCTTTTGAAACAATAAAGCCTTGAGTCTACTTAACTTGTCGAAATTCACGTTTGAAGTAGAAATGTAAGGCCAAATATCAGCTACCTCCCTAAATTTAGTAGGGGGAAACAGTACGTTCCCGCAGCATGTAACGACCTTAGAGACCAAAACAACGTAAACTATTCCGGCCCGCATGCCACAACAGCTTTCACTATTGAGAAGGACGTAGCTGCCGGTTGAAAGCACCTGGAACGTAGGTCTAATCAAAGGAACTGGGACTCCCTTCAGATAACAAGCCAAGTTTGCAGCCGAGGCATTACACGCCCCATGCAAGGACAGCTGTTTACAAACCATTGAATGGCTGACTGAAGTCTTGCATTCACTACCGCTAAGAAAGACCTCTTTCATGCCATTGAAGCATTTGTATGAGAAGGGAAGCTCCCACACCTCATGGATGTAACTATCTCCCAGTTTTTCATATCTGCCTACCGGAATGTGTTTTCAACAAGAGGTGAATTGTAGTGTGGAAATAGGCAGATTAATAACCCCATGTATTAACCACGCAGCCGATGGTATTTCAGCCCGGTAAAAGGCAACTTTTCTAACTTCTCGATGTTAAGCATGACATTAGTTGCTTCCTTCCTAGCCATTAGTTGTTGTTGTCACGTTAGATTAAAAGAAGAAAATATCTCCCTTGCACTGACGTGCTGCCATGGGACACGACCCACCTTTAATATTTGAAGCGTCCAACCTAACTGCATAATGGATCTGATCTGACTCTGTCCATGGTGTAAAGAAGACATATCTGATTGTATAATATCTATAGCAGAAGAGACAACATTATTTATGGTGTATATCCGGTCGGACAAAGTGTTAATCCCATTATCCACAACAGCTAATGCCTTTTTTAGATTTTCCTGGTCTATTTGCCTTAACCGGGCAGCAGCATCTTGTTGGGAAAGTTTCCAAATCTCATTGTATACTGCATATAAGAAACGCTTCCTATGTGGTGTTCTAGGGCCTGACAAGAAATCTTGTAAGTCAGTGGAGTTAGACAGGAGACTGAGGTGTTCTCTAACCGCGTCTAGTGAGGATGATTTTAGCCACTGCTGGCATAATTTTCCCACACTATTGTGGTCATTACAACCCTGGCGGTCGGTGTTAAAGCGGTAGGACTGCCAACAGGCCGGCGGAAAAAGAAATGGAATCACGACCGTGGTGGAAACCGCCAACAAAGACAGCAACTTTAACACTCCGACCACCACGACAGTACAAACAGCTTGGCGGTCACCGCCAACAGACAGGCGGAAGACAATGTACTGCCCACTGTATCACAACCTACCAATCCGCCACCTTTTCCGGGGCGGATTCACCGCAGACAAAAACACGACGGAAACAGGACTTCGAAGGGAAAATGCTCACCTCTACACACCCCACTAGGAATCTGGACGCCATGGAACCCGAACTCCACATCATGCCAGCCCTTATCTTCTTGCTCCTCTACCAGGAGCACGAAAGCCGGTGGCGAAGACCACGGTGAGTACTGCACCTACGACACAGGGGAGGGAAAACACAGAGACAAACACACGCAACACCCCCACCCTCACCCACGACAACACACACACTAATACAGCATGATACATAACAGTTACACCCCCAACCCCCCGGGAAGAATGCAAGGACAAAAGGAAATGAGTGTAACCATTGTAATATATTAAAATCCAGTACGCAAAAATATATATATACACTATAAACAAAATATACACCAAGAATAGTAGTCCAGGCAGTGCTCCTTTAAAGTCTGTGGAACACTGGACCCACACGGTATGAGCAAAGGCCCACACTCAATCCCCGAAATGACGGAGAGAAGACTGCAGGGGCATCAGATAGCAATAAAACAGGCACCTCAGGGGGAAGGGAAAGAGGGGGCACCTCAGCCGGTTGAGTGCACGACGCCAAATCCACGAGGGGGCCACATGCCCACTGTTCCATCCTGGGGAGTGCAAAGCCACAGTCTCTCAAGTCTCTACAGTGGGTGGTTTGCCCACTGTTCCATCCTGGGGAGTGCAAAGCCACAGTCTCTCAAGTCTCTACAGTGAGTGCTTTGCCCACTGTTCCATCCTGGGGAGTGCAAAGCCACAGTCTCTCAAGTGGATCACAGTCTCCACTGGTTCTGGAGGGGGCATTGTGCCCAGAGTGCTTCATCCTGCCAAGGACAGAGGTAGTAGATGTGATACTCCACTGGTTCTGGAGGGGGCTTTGTGCCCAGAGTGCTTCATCCTGCCAAGGACAGAGGTAGTGGATGTGATACTCCACTGGTTCTGGAGGGGGTATTGTGCCTAGAGTGCTTCATCCTGCCAAGGACAGAGGTAGTAGATGTGATACTCCACTGGTTCTGGAGGGGGCTTTGTGCCCAGAGTGCTTCATCCTGCCAAGGACAGAGGTAGTGGATGTGATACTCCACTGGTTCTGGAGGGGGCATTGTGCCCAGAGTGCTTCATCCTGCCAAGGACAGAGATAGAGGATGTGATACTCCACTGGTTCTGGAGGGGGCTTTGTGCCCAGAGTGCTTCATCCTGCCAAGGACAGAGGTAGTGGATGTGATACTCCACTGGTTCTGGAGGGGGCTTTGTGACCAGAGTGCTTCATCCTGCCAAGGACAGAGGTAGTGGATGTTTGTCTCCACTGGTTCTGGAGGGGGCATTGTGCCCAGAGTGCTTCATCCTGCTCTTGACGGACTTAGTAGCGTCAGTGCCCTTGGCGCTCATGGGCCAGCAGTGCTTGTTGCGGCGGTGTCATTGGCAGCGGCGCTTGTTGCGGTGGTGCCCTGTTCAGCGGTGCTTATGCCCTGTTCAGCGGTGCTTGTTGCGGCGGTGCCCTGTTCAGCGATGCTTGTGGCGGAGGGGTCCTTTCCAGTGACTCAGCTGCTGGAGGTCATGTCTGGCCCAGCGGGGCTGGTGGTCCTGTCTGGCCCAGCGGGGCTGGTGCTGGTGGTCCTTTATGGCCCAGCGGGGCTGGTGCTGGCGGTCCTGTCCTGGGCAGTAGAGCTGGTGCTGTCGGTCCTGTCCTGGGCAGCGGGGGATGGTGCTGGCGGTCCTGTCCTGGGCAGCAGGGCTGGTGCTGGCGGTGGCCTCCTGGCAGCAGGGCTGGTGCTGGCGGTGGCCTCCTGGGCAGCAGGGCTGGTGCTGGCGGTGGCCTCCTGGGCAGCTGGGCTGGTGCTGGCTTCCTGGGCAGCTGGGCAGCTGGGCAGGTGGCAGTGGCCTCCTGGGCAGCGGGGATGATGACAGTCTTCTCCGCTGTGCTGCTCTTCCCAGACTTACTGACTTTCTTGTGGGCCTTCCCACCTTGGCAGGTGTCGCAGCTGACTCCACACTCCCACCTGTACCCCTGGGAGCGGCTTTGGTGGCTGAAGTCTTCCCCCTCTCCCGCCAGGCACTGGCCAACTTTTGATGCTTGACAGGTGGGGGACTGTCCGTGCTGTGGCTCCGTGCCACATTGGCTGCCCTGGTGGCCGGTGCACTCCAGATTCCGGTGACTACAGGCACCACTGGTCTCGGAGATGTTGTGGCTGAGGTGCTAGGTTGGGACCTGGAGAGTAGGACCCTAGGAGACAGACGGGGTGGGGGAGGTGAGGGAAAGAGGTCAAGGTTGGCCAGGAAAAGTTTCTTGGGATCACTGGGACGGGTAGCTGGAGGTGGTTTAGGAGTGGAGGAAGAGGTTGTAGTTGTAGGAGGTGTTCGTTTGGTGACTTTGGGTGAAGGTGCATGCACTGGAGGCTGTCGTGAGCTGGATCGCTGTTGGGTGGGTGTGTGCCTGCATTTGTGTATCTTGGGAAGGGGCGTCACAGACACACTGGGAGAGGGCACAGGGGACGTGTGAATGGTAGTGGGGGTGGTGACTGCACTTGAGCGGGGTGTGGTGGTGTGTGTGCTGGTGATGGAAGTAGTGGCTTTAGATGTAGTGCATGCAGGTGTGAGTGGAGACGAGACTGGGAGGGAGGAGGGAGACGAGGAGGAGGGGGACACAGTGGAGGCAGTGGATGTTGGTGTGTCTGCATGTGTGTGATGCTTGCGTGAGTGCCTGTGGGATGTGTTGTGCTTATGTTTGGCTGAGCTTCCCTTGTGTGTTGAGGTGTGTGCATGCTGGTCTGAAGGTGTGCTTGGGATAGGCTGAGGTAGAGGGGATTGGGTCTGGGTGGCGGAAGTTTGAGGGGGGAGGCTAGACACAGGGACAATGGCTGCCATCAGTGCTGAGGCCAGAGTCTGAAAAGCTCGCTGAAGGGCCGCCTGATCAGAATGAATGCCCTCAAGGAATGCATTTGTTTGTTGCAACTGCCTTTCTACACCCTGGGTGGCATTCAAAATGGTAGACTGCCCAACAGTGAGGGACCTGAGGAGGTCAATGGCCTCCTCACTGAGGGCAGCAGGGGTGACTGGGGCAGGGCCTGAGGTGCCTGGGGCGAATGTAATGCCCACCCTCCTTGGTGAGCAGACACGGGGCAAAGGCTGAGGGGCTGCTGGGAGGGCGGTTCTGGTAGGGGGGGTTGGGCTGTACCTGTAGATGCGATGTGCACAGATGTTGCCGCCACCACAAGGGAGCTCCCATCAGAGGATGAGTCCGTGTCACTGGTGTCAGCTCCTGTCCCGGCCGTGGAGCTCCCCTCGCCCTCCATCCCACTGATGAACTCCGAGTCCGTAGTCTCGCCCTCCAGGGCCATGTGGGATGCAGCTCCCTCCTGCTCCGGTGCCACTGCTCCTCCACCTGTTGATGCTAATGCACACAAGAACAGGGAGACCACAAAAAGGGGGGGGGGCGGCAGAAGAAAGACATGTTGAGTGCATGCATTACCGCTACCGTTGGCGGACATGACAGACACAGAAGCCCCCTGCACTACGTCGCGCACTTGGGTTCCACTGTTCAATCCCTGGGACATGGCCTACAAGGCTATGGCTGACATCTGCACACATGGATGACACAGGAGCCTGACTAGGTGAACTTGGCATTGTACACAGGTGGGGTGGGGTGCCACAGGGTCTGCCAGAACAAGGGGCCCTAACTAGCACACTTGCCCCGGCCTAGGGAAACCCATAACCCATCTCCCCCACCCAGACACCTCCACTGCGCGCAAAATCAGCAGAATGAGAGTGTACTCAGCCCCTTGTGGCTGTTGTGATGCCCTCAAGCGCCCATCCAACTCCAGCTAAGCCACCACCAGGCTCCTGAACATCAGGGGGGTCATGGTGCGACGGGCACCCCTCCTATTTTGTGGGACCATACCCAGCTGGGCCTCCGCCGTCTTCTTGCTCCAGCGGCGAATGTCCTCCCATCTCTTACCGCAGTGGGTGATCCGTCTGTGGTGGACCCCCAGGGTCTGGACTTCCTTGGCGATGGCACGCCAAATAGGGAAACGTCTTCTACCACGACTCTTTAATAACAAAGTCCTGGTTAACGAAAGCTGAACAACGCTTCCTTTAACCACGACTTCGTTATTTTTTGCCTTAACCACGCATGTCCTGAACAACGAACATGCGTGGTTAAGGCACAAACAAGGGAGTCGGCTGAGGAGGACGACGGGGATGACGAGGCGACGACTCAGGTAAGTGGGGGGGTGGGGGTTTTAGGTTTTGGTGCGGGTTGGGGGGTCGGGGGTTTTAGGTTTTGGGGTGGGGTGGAGGGTCGGGGTTTTAGGTTTTGGGGTGGGGTTGGGGGGCAGGGCGTTTTAGGTTTTGGGGCGGGGTTGGGGGGTCGGGGGGATTTAGGTTTTGGGCTGGGATTCGGGGGTGGGACGTTTTAGGTTTTGGGGCGGGTGTGGGGGGGTCGGGGGGATTTTAGGTTTTGGGGCAGGGTTGGGGGGGTGGGGCGTTTTAGGTTTTGGGGTGGGGTTGGGGTGGGGCATTTTAGGTTTTGGGGCGGGGTGGGCGTGTCCGGGGGTATTTAGGTTTTGGGGCGGGGTGGGGGGCGGGGGTTTTAGGTTTTGGGGCGGGGTTGGGGGGTCAGGGTGACGCATGCAGGATCAATGGGTGCCTATTACTAATGCCTTTACCAGGAATGCCTTTACAACGAAATATCGTTGTTAAGGCATTCGTGGTAAAGGCATTAGTGGTAACAAAGAGGTCGGTGTTCCGACCTCGTTGTTCAAGCACTCGTTGTTTCGGCAGGCGGCATTCCGACACACAACCCGCCAAATATCCTTTTTCTGGTGGGCGCTGACCTACATGAATTGTACAGGGGGAAAAGAAAAGTTAATACCAACTGCACCGTCACAGTCATTGGCCCCCATCCCTACCCTTGCCATGTGGCACATACACTCACTGTCGTTTCATGCACGCCTCAATCTCCTCCCCCCCCATCTTTCATCCACCCCACTCCATACAGGCATAGCTCACACAGCATGCTCACAGTGTACTTACCTGTTTGTCTGGAGGACCGTAGAGTAGCGTGTACTGGGGGAGGACCCCATCCACGAGTTTCTCCAACTCCTCCGATGTGAAGGCAGGGGCCCTTTCCCCAGTCGCACGAGCCATTGTCGCTTCCAGACTGAGGTCACAGCAGCACTTGCAGTGTAGGTCCTCTCCTGTCGAAGATCAGGTATCGAGTGATTGAACAGATAGAAAATGGAGGTCACGTTCGCGGCAATGCGTACCGTCACCGCCGGCGTACATCGTCATTGGCTCCTGGGACCCATAGGGTCCAATTTTAACCAATGCAGAATTGCGTGGCGGTCTTCGACCGCCTACCGCGACGGTGTACAATGCCAGCGCAGTTACATCACATCCCATTGTCCCACTTTACAGGTCAGACAGCCGCCATTTCAGGGGCCCATATGACTTAATTTTTAACTGCGTCACACATACCTAGGCCTTGCCTCTACACTCATACAGGCCAAATTTCGGATTATGATTCGTGTTCTGTGAAAGCTGTGGGTACGTAACTCTGAGTTGGTTGACTCTGTGCTCACTGTTGTCCTTCATAGGCACCGTCTGCTGGGACATGTGAGGAGATGGTGGCATCCTCCAGTGTACAGACCACTGGTGGACCTGTCGACAAAGAAGGAAAGACATGTGATCATCACCTACAGGCTTGATCGTGCCACAATCCTGGAACTGTGTGCCAAGCTGGAACCAGACTTGATGTCAGCTATCCACCATCCCATAGGAATCCCCCCTCAAGTGCAGGTGCTGTCAGTACTCCATTTCCTTGCAAGTGGGTCATTTCAAACAACAGTGGCCATAGCATCAGGGATGTCCCAGCCTATCTTTTCCAACGTGTTGTCCAGAGTGTTATCTGCCCTGCTGAAACACATGCGGAGCTACATTGTTTTCCCTCAGGTGGAGGATTTGCCTACAGTGAAATGTGACTTATATGCCCTGGGACATATCCCCAACATCATAGGTGCCATTGATGGGACACATGTGGCTGTGGTACCCCCCGCAGGAGTGAACAGGTGTACCGAAACTGGAAGAGTTATCATTCCATGAATGTGCAGATGGTGTGTTTGGCAGACCAGTACATCTCCCATGTGAATGCCAAATTCCCTGGCTCAGTGCATGACGCTTACATCCTGCGGAATAGCAGTATCCCTTATGTGATGGGGCAACTCCAGAGGCACCGTGTGTGGCTATTAGGTGAGCACCTGGAAGCAAGTCAGTGGGAATGGTTGTCTGGGTCTGGGGATATCCCTACAGGTTAGTGTGTGTCTAACAGTTGTCCCTCGTCATTTGCAGGTGACTCTGGTTACCCCAACCTGTCATGGCTACTGACCCCAGTGAGGAATCCCAGGACAAGGGCAGAGGAACGCTACAATGAGGCCCATGGGTGAACTCGGCGGATAACAGAGCGGACCTTTGGCCTCCTGAAGGCCAGGTTCAGGTGCCTCCATATGACAGGTGGATCCCTATTCTACTCACCAAAGAAGGTGTGCTAGATCATCGTGGCCTGCTGTACGCATCACAACTTAGCTTTGCGACGACAGGTGCCTTTTCTGCAGGAGGATGGTCCAGATGGCGGTGTTGTTGCAGCTGTGGAGCCTGTGAACAGTGAAGACGAGGAAGCAGAAGAAGAGGACATCGACAACAGGACCTCTGTGATCCTGCAATACTTCCAGTGAGACACAGGTAGGAATACAAACCTGCCTACTACATGTACTTTAACACTACTACGTCTCTACTGTCTGTCGTTTTCACCCAGTGTATGGTCACTGAGTTGTCACTTTCCCTTACGATTTCACAGATGTGGGTCTCACTGTGTGACATCTGCTGTGTTTCCTCATGGACTAGAGCTGTCTGACATAGGAATGATGACATTACATTTGAAAGAGCATTTTGACACTGTAATTACTAATACACTATTTCGAAATCACAGAATGACCCCAGATTGTTTTGTGCTTCAAGGTTGTTTATTTAAGTGCTCAATATTGGAGGGGGTTGTAAAATGGTGAGGGGTGATGGTGGAGGAATGTCCATGGCAGAGTCCAGTCTATTAGTCTCACAGGTGCATTGCCCAAATGAGCATAGGAAGTGGAACTGGGGCAGTTTGAGGATGGACAGGGTGACAAAGTGGGACAGAAGGATGACATTCAGGGTGGTCTCATTTCTTGGTGGGGGTCTTGGCATCGTTCTCTGTCTTTGTCCAGGATCTCAGGGACTGTTTGCAGGGTGGTTCTCCCTCTGCAGGGGGTGGGGTACTGGTGTGGTGGTCCTGTGGCGTGGCGTCCTGTTCACTAGCGCCAGCGGAGGTGGTGGGCAGTTCATCGTCCATGCTAGTGTCAGGGGCCACTTGTTGTGCCACAGTGTCCCTCTTGGTGTTGAGTACTTCCTTCAGCACCCCTACGATGGTGCCCAGGGTGGAATTGATGGATCTGGGTTCCTACCTGAAGCCCAAATACTGTTCCTCTTGCAGGCGCTGGGTCTCCTGAAACTTGGCCAGTACGTTTGCCATTGTCTCCTGGGAGTGGTGGTTGGCTCCCATGATGTTGGAGAGGGCCTCGTGGACAGTGGGTTCCCTTGGCCTGTCCTCCCCCTGTCGCACAGCAGCCCTCCCAGATCCCCTGTTTCCCTGGGCTTCTGTCCCCTGAACGGTGTGCCCACTACCACTGCCCCCAGCTCCCTGTTGTTGTTGGGGTGGTGGGTTAGCCTGGGTTCCCTGTAGTGGTGGACACACTGCTGATTGACGTGTCCTGGGGACAGAGGTCTGGGCCCGCTGGGTGGGTGCTGTGCTGGAGTTTCTAGAGGGGGGAAGCTCTGTGGTGGCATGTGACTGTGTGAGGGGAACCGACTGTCCTGAGGTCCCCGATGGGCCAGGCTGGTCATCTAGATCCAGTTGGACAGAGCTGCTGTCATCACTGTGGGCCTCTTCTGTTGGTGGTGTGGACATGTGTGCACCCTCCAGTCCGGTGACTTTGGGTAGGGGTCTGTGGTAGGCTGTGGCGGTACACGAGAACAGAAAGACTGAGTCTGGTAAGTATAATTCGTGGGAATTAACGTATAATTTTATTATCTTTTAAATTTCGTAGAGAATGTCCAATGTTCAGTACGTTCTTTGTGGATTTATTTGATTCGGGTCTTGTCTTTGTTAATATTCTCTTCCTTTTCTTTTCTTGTCTCCTTCTTTAGGTTTTTCTGAGAGGGTGTCTGGTTGTTGGACCACTCGGGCGTTCCGGGAAACCATAAAACAACAGAAAAAATGGAGGTAAGTCTTTCTGGATGATCTGGGTGTTACTCTTTCTATTTCAAGGTGGGAAGGGAGCAAGCCGGGTTGGTCTGTGAGGATATCCCACTGTTCTGGGGTCTGTCACTGGCGCCCGTTCCGTTTCTTTCCTCCCTAGTGGTTCAGTGCACCTCTACTTCCCCTCTCCCGCCTCCCCTGTTCCCTTCCCCGGTGCCCGTGTCTCCCTGTGATCCCCTCGTCCCTAGGAGGGACCGTACCTTCGAGAGCCACGACCCTCCGGGGTCGTGGCGGGCGTCTCGCGTCTTCGTCTCCTCTCTGCAATCGGGAATAGCTGCAGTCTCGTCAGCTACGCTGGAGGATTTGTCCACGTTCCGTACTGCCGTCTCCGTCTCTACAGATCCACAGGGTTTCTCCTTCTCCGTAGCGTTCAACGTCTCTTGGGTGTAGTCCTTCGTCTCTTGTACTTCTTGGACCAGGAAGTTGTTGCTTGTGACGTGGCGCAGCGTTCCCCTGTTGCTATGGAAACGCGGAAATGTATTGAGGAAGCTGGTTGAATGGTGCCGGCTGCGAGGGAGAGAGGACACGGTCGCGGAGACCCGTCTACAGGGTCCTGCAGGGATATAAAAGGATGTTTATTACATCTGTGTGTGCTATGGTGTGCAATAGGTGGGTGACCGTGCACCCCAGTACTTACATTCCTGTGTGGGACATTGTGTGATGGTGGTTTAGGGGGGTGTATGGGTATGTGCAGTGGCCATGCATTGGTGATGGGTGTCCATGCTTTGTTGTTGCATGCAGGGCTTGGTGTTGGGATGTGTGGTTTGTGATATTGGGGTATTTGTGAGGAGTTGGAGTGATGGGGTGAGGGCGAGGGGGGGTATGTGATAGCATGCACGTAGGGTGGGGGATGTAATAGTTAAGATTTGACTTACCAGAGCCAATTACTCTATCTACACCTGCGAGGCCCTCAGGATGCAGAATCGCCAAGACTTGCTCCTCCAATGTTGTTAGTTGTGGGGGAGGAGGTGGGGGTCCGCCGCCTGTCCGCTGAACCGCAAGGTGGTGTCTTGAGACCACGGAATGCACCTTTCCCCGTAGGTCGTTCCACCTCTTCCTGATGTCATCCCTATTTCTTGGGTGCTGTCCCACTGCGTTGACCCTGTCCACTATTCCTTGCCATAGCTCCATCTTCCTAGCTATGGAGGTGTGCTGCACCTGTGCTCTGAATAGCTGTGGCTCTAGCCGGACGATTTCCTCCACCATGACCCTGAGCTCCTCCTCAGAGAACCTGGGTGTCTTTGCCATCCCATGGGGTGGAGTGGGTGGTGTGTGGGGTGGTGTCTGTAGTGATAAGTGGGGTGATATGTAGTGGTGTGTTGTGTGAGGTGCGTGGAAGTTCTGTGGGTGATGGTATTGTGTGCCTGTGGATGCTTGGTAGTTGTTTGTGGTGTCTCTCTCTGGCCTTCTCTCAGTGATTCTGGTCATAGGGGTTTGTGGGTGATGTGGGTGTGTGTTTTATATGGTATTGGGTGTGTGGGAGTGGTGTGTGTATGTGTATCAGGTGTGTGTATTTCGATTTGTCCAATGTGGCTGTGTTTTGTAAAAGTGTGTGTATTTTGAGCGCAACAGTGTGTACCGCCAATGGAATACTGTGGTTGAAAGACCGCCGCGTGGATTCGTGGGTCGTGATAGTGTGGCCGTATTTCTGTTGGCGTGATGGTTTTGTTTTCGCCAGTTTTTCAATGACCTTTGGTGTGGCGGACTTGTGTGGGTGTCTGAATTTTGGCAGATTCTGAGCTGTGGTTCATAATAGCTGTGGCGGATTTCTGCGGCGGTGTATTGGCGGTCTTCTGCACGGCGGTAAGCAGCTTTTACCGCCAATGTTGTAATGAGGGCCTATATGTTGTAATTATATCTGCATGCTCTGGTGATATATAGCGAGGGTCTGGCCTGCTCATCCTAAAACCCCTGAGGAGTTAATAAAACGTTGAGGACACCCATTGGTATCTATTGGTCACAATAACCACCCGCCAGGACGTGTCAGTGAAGCATTAAATGTACCATTCTGGACCCACTCATCGAGCTCATTTTCAGTTGCATTTGTATAATTTTGCCATTTATAAAACTTCGCGGGGCAGGTATACTGGGCATGTTTAATTCCCTAAAATTAGCTAAGCCTAAAGAACTCGTTTGTTGTACTGTTTCGTTTAAAAAGATCATTTGTACAGGAATAAGGCATGCTCTAAACAATGTTTCCTTTCCCTTAATTTTCCAATTTTTTGTTCCCCACACACTTTTCAGATCAATTGATTTGAACCAATATGCATAGCCTTCTATCGATAACCGGTAAACAAAGGATTCTGAATATATAAATTTTGTATTGGTCAATAACATATGTATATCCTTAGTAGGTGGTACTTTAAAATAATATGACTCAGCATTCTTTTGATTATGCCCAGAAAAATATGCAAACTTTTCAGAATAAGTTTTGGAACTCCCTTGCGGCGGAGTCGGGCAATGTTCCCATTGCGTGCAATTAAAAACAGTTTTGGGACTGCTCGCTCTATGTATGAAATGGTGCCCATAATAATTATAACAAAACATATCACCGTAATTTTCTTTAAATTGGTAAACATCTTCGTTTTCAAAGACAGTATAATATTGCAATTCAGTCATCATAGAATCAACTCTTTTCACATCCCAATCATCAGAAACAATGCCTGGTATTACTATATCATTCATTGATAATTTGAACACGTACGGTATTTGAATAACTTCTGTGGGACCATATATATATCAAACATTACTTTGTCCCAGACAATCCCATCAGGAATTGGCACTGTGGAAATGTTTACAAAGGATAAGTCTCTTTGGACTTTATGTGAAGAAAAATGTGGTTTCAAAACCTCCTCCAGCAGTTCAACTGTCGATCTTTCCAAAGTAGAAAGGCTAGGACAGTCAAAGAGAGCCATAGATAATTCCAAGGAAAAATAAAATACATTTCTTTAAGCCAGTTTGTTAGCTTACGTGTACTTGACAAATCAGCTGTCGAAGAGGCGAATGAGTCTGAGAAATCATTGTTGAAGTCGGCAAAATAACCAGAGGCAGTTCGTGCAAATGGCGGAGCCATTGTCAGTGGTGGAGTTGGTGTTTTCTGCGGTGGCACACTATAGATAGCACCGTCCATTTGTGTTGGAGTCGAGTTGATTTGGTCAAATGTTTATAAATTAGTTGACGTTAGTGGAACTAATGCAAGATCATCTTCCACCCTCCCCGAGCTCGGAGAGGTGTTGGTGTTGGTATAAACAACTTGTAAAGGAACTTCTTTGCCAGCAGTGAGAGGGATTCGGGAACTACTGGATGTTCATCTTGGTCGGCTGTGCAGGATCGGCCACATGGTATAGTTTGAAATTGTCAATGGAGACAAAACGATTTTCTTTGGCACCGGCCAATGGTGGCAAAACAACAGTTCTGGTACCGTGTATCCCTAGTACAGGTACTGGTGCTCGATAAGAAGGGCCAAATTCCTTTTTCACAGCGACATTCTCACCTACAAGATCCTCAACTCTGGGAATCCAGCCGGTAGATGTTACAGGCACATCCTTAATTCCTGTGGAGGCGGCACTTTTGGAAGAATTATCATCACAGAACTGTTGCAATTCCTGTAAGACAGTGACACATTAATTTATGTCAAAAGGTGTTTCTGCTGCCTCCACACCAGGACCATCAAGATCCGGAACAAACATTCGAGTTTGGAACAGGCACTCATATGAAGTACGACCCCCCAGGGACCTTCTAGGCAGATTATTTAGTGATCTCTGGACTCCATACAGGTGGTTAGCCAACTACAACCCGTACCCAAGACTCTGGCTGTTAAGGATTGCTTTAAATCACGGGTTAATCGCTCCACGACACTATTTCCCTCGGGATGAAATGGAGATGAGTACTGGAGTTGGACCCCCAGCGAAGCCATGGAGTTCCTGAATGCCCTTGAGGCGAAAGCAGGGCCCTGGTCCGAATGGAAATCCGCAACTGCATATGTACTGATAAAGACTCGCAAATCTTCAATAACAGTCCGAGCGTCAGCCGAGCATTGTGGCCACACCCATACAAATCTGGAGCATGAATCAACAGCCACTAAAATATATTTGTATGCACTATCAGGTGATAAGGGACCACAGTGGTCCAAGTACGCACATTGTAATGGTTTGTTTGAAATTAAGAGGGGTGCCTGCGGCGGGCGCTTGGCAGTGGAAACTTTGATTTGTTGACAGATGTCACAACAAAGGACATACTGCTTAGTCTCCTTATAGAGACCTGGCCACCAATAACGGGCCTGCAAGATCGAAATTGTAGCCGCCACACCAGCATGGGCAGATGCCGCCCCTTCATGTGTTGCTTTAATCAATTGTAATCTTATGTCTTTGTTGGGGATGTCTTGTACTCCTACGCCTGGTATCTTAACCTCAGCGTTCAGCATACTTCCCATACAATAGTGATATTTATTAGGAAATCCTTTAGGATAGGGCGTACCATCAGCCGTAGCTGTCATGGCAGCCCAAATGTCTGCGTCCAGTTTGGAACTTGAGCGAGTCACTGCAGCTACAGTGGCTATTGCCACTGCTGACTTTGCGGCTTAATCAGCCATTGTATTTCCAGCAACATGTATTCCAACACGCTGGTGTCCAAGTGTGTGCACAACATGGACATTCGGTAGCGCCTCTTTCAGGTCAGCTACTTTCCCCCACAGTAGTATGTGTTTAATGGTGTTGCCTTTGGAATCTCTGAACCCATTCTGGCACCAATAATGCAGGTATTCATTAAAAGATTGGACACAATAATATGAATCACAAACAATCAGCGTAGGCTGTGCAGGATCCGCGTGTTCTAGTGCCATCAGCAGAGCTTTTAGCTCTGCCAATCGAGCTGTACAATCCCCTAGGGTCTGTGTAAAGGTATGTAGAGACAAAATTTATCGCCCTCCATATAGCCACTTACGACTGCGCAAGCAGCAGAATATTGATGTTTAGTTCCAATTGCAGGTTGTGCAGAGCCATCGGTGTACATGCCTCTATGATATTGCTCAATAGGCAAAGTATTTGCTGGAACTGGATATTCTATTTCATATTGTAAAAATTCCTGAGTTTGTAACTTTGGGTCAAAAATGTAGTCTACATCAGTGGCTGTCAGAGACGTAGCCCATTGTATCCAACGTGGATGTAATGCTTTTGGAACGCTAGCTTTTGCAACAGCCTCTAGGGCTGGGATTGGAGAAACAACAATAATGCATTTTCCTTGGGCAAGAGGTCTTTCTTTAATGACAGCCATCTGTACAGCAGTGAGAATTTTCTCTGTGGGAGCAAAACGTTGTTCTGCCGCTTAGTCCAAGTGCGATTTGTATGGAATCGGGTCTGTCTTGCCTTCATTAAAATTCACATAGGTGAAACCGATGGCCCCAGCTATTACTGTGATGACCAAATGTGTTTTGTTGTCCCTCGTATGTAGGTGTTGTGCTGCAAGCATATCTGTCTGCAACTCTCAAAGTATACGTGTATGTTCAATTGTCCAGAATTTACTTGAAAAATCGGGACGTATTAAGTCATATAAAGGTTTTATGCATGTGTGGGTGTGGTTTGGCCGCCGAGCCAGATGGCCGTCACAGTGTGAGGCTGTGCTCGGCATCAGGCCCTTTCTTCTAAATTTATCCTGCTGGGGCGATGCGCATAAATCAAATTTCAAACCCGGGGCCCCTTGCAGACTGGAGAGTGGCTGGAGGCCGTCTGCTGCCGGCGGTGTCCTGCTGGGGCTGCTCCAGGCCGCCTTGACTTGCTGAGCCAAGCCTCTGCATGGGGCACAGCCTGCGGCGCCTAGGCGCGGCGGAGGAGGCCCCTTGACGTTGCTGGTGGGCCTTCTGGGGTGCGGTGCAGTTGGAGCCGCTGCGCCAGGAGTTTGGGGGAGAGCATGTTGCTTTTCCCCCTCGGGACCAGATCGGTGGCTGAGTCGGGCCGCGGTCCCTTTGGAGACCAGTGTGCCGGAGGGCCCTGAGGCCGAGGCCTGCCGGGGTGGCTGGGCTGCCGGGGCCTGGCCGCCCTGGCTTTTGGTGGGCTTGCTGGGGTTCCTGACTAGGCGGGGCTGGCCCTTTTGGTGGCCAGGACTGGTTTGGCCGCCATTGGATTGAGGGCCGGTCTGGCGCTCTCTTGTGCAGTAGGCGGTAGAGGTATGCGGCAGGCGGCCGCCATTGTGGCTTAGGAGTCCGGCGGGCCTGGAGCCGCGAGGGGCTCTCCCTTGGACCAGAGTACTGAGTGTGGCTTTTGCCGGCTGGGTCGAGCCGGGGGGGACGGACGGAGGCCGTGGACAGTGGTGAATGCCCCAGATATTGTTTATATCTGGCTACTGACATCTTGCAGGAGGTGGCGCCCGGGAGTGAGATCACCTGACCTGTGGAACTGGGTGGCTCTGAGGAGCTAGTCCACTTTTTGCTCCCCACGGGTCGCTGAGGTGGTGGGTCGCTGGAAGGACGGAGCGCTGATCAAGGGGAGAGATCTGGAGTGTCTGGGAGGGGCTTGGTAACCTGGCCAGGCTGACTAGTGCTGCTTCTGGGTGACTGGAGCTGCCCTGCGTGGGGCTCTCTATTGACCTGCTGTCATTAGCATGGTGACGCGGAACTTGTGTTCTATCCGTGTTCTACTGGCGGTCTGGTCATGGGCAAGTCAGAGCAGAAGCAAGCCAAGCTCTCCTTTGACGGCGGAAAGAAGAGGGGTGGTACCTCTGCCCCTCTGCTTGGTGAAGTGCCTGCTGAAGAAGGTGCCTCGGAGACCTCGATCAAGGCTATGTTCCTTGATCTTAAGAGCAGCCTTGCTGGCATTGATGTTAAGCTGGATCATCTGACGGCGCAGCTCGATAGAATCAAAGCCCAGGTAGACGCTCATGATGCTCGGCTTGACCATTTGGAAGCGTGCACCTCGGAGCTGGGAGATCAACGCACCGGTGATCGGGAGCTGCTGCTCCAAATGGAGTGGGTGCTTGAAGTTATACGGAATAAAAATGAAGACATGGAGGCTCGGTCGCGCTGTAACAATATCCGTATAGTGGGTCTTCCGGAGTCGACAGCTATGGGAAGAATGGAGGATTTTGGGGAGGAGATGTTGACGGAGCTCTTTCCCGGATGTTGGTAGTGGAGCGGGCGCATAGGTCCTTGGGCCCTCGGCCCCCGCCTGGCGCCCCGCCGTGTCCAATCATCGCACGTCTACTGAATTACCAGGATAGAGACACTGTCATTAGACTGTCCAGGGAGCGGAGATCAGTGGTTTACAAGAACACTGACCTGAATATTTTTCCAGATTATACTCCCACTGTACAGGCTGCGCGCCGAGCGTTTCTATCAGTTAAACGCACCCTGAGTCAAACTGACGCAAAATTTGCCCTATTTTACCCGGTCAAATTGAAGGTGCAACATGGCGGTAAACTCCTCTTTTTCACTGATCCCAAACTTGCGGCTACGTTTGCCAGAACAGGGCCTAGGAGGCCGGGAGCGGTGCTCCCGGGGACCGCTGGACCTGAACATGCAGACTTAAGTGACACTGACTAGAATAGGCAGGGGTGCGGCCTCCTGGAGCTGCTTCTTTTACTTGACAATTGATGGGCACCACTGCGTTGGGTGCTGCCCTATTGATCGCCCCATTGGTTTGCTATTGCATGGCCCTTTGCCCTTCTCCTCCTGTCTCGTTTGGAGTGGCGGGAGGAATGGCTCAGCCTTCGCCCCTTGGATGAGTCCTGTTTCTCTAATGTGTTTTGGAAAAGGGATTATTGATGTTTTGGGGGGTGGGTTATCTGCTTTGACCCGGTTGGGTGGTCTGCGTGGGAGGGGGGTGTGTGTGTGTTTGGGTTTGGATTTCTATTTGTGCCCTGTTTCCTCTCTTTTCCCTTTTGTTTTTTTTCTTTGGGGTTGCCTGGCAGGGTAGCGCGCAATGGCTGTGTTATGCTTGTGTTCGACTGAGTCATGGTGCTAGGGAGTGAGACCTTTGTTAGATGTCTCACTTGGAATGTGTGTGGCTTGAATGATGACCGCAAGGTGCGCCTTAGGTCAGCTTACGTTAAGCGCCAGGCAATAGATATATGTATGTTGCAGGAGACCCATTTGGTGGCTAATACGCAGCATCAGCTAAAGGCTGGCTGGATTGGAGAATGTTATAGTGCGGTATTCTTGAATTACGCTCGTGGAGTGGCGATTTTGATTCGCTGGGGTTTGCAGTGGCGCACTCAGAGAGTAATTATAGATCCTAATCGTCGTTATGTCTTGATGCGTGGCATGCTACTAGACAGAGTTCGTAGGCTTGTCTCGGTGTATCGCCCGAACACAGATGACCCCAAATTCTTTCGGGAGGTGTGGCATTTGGTTGACTCGCTGGGCAGCGGCGCGGTGATCTGGGGTGGCGACTTCAACGTTGTTTTGGATCCTACGATGGACCGTGATAGTCAGGCCAGGGCACAACATGTGTCTGCTGCTAGGGCTCTGTCGTCCGTTATGATGGAGGGAGCCCTGGTGGACATCTGGTGGGCTAAGCATGTGACTGTTCGGGAGGGCACTTGCATCAATCATGCTCATAACAGTTGGTCCTGCATTGACCACTGGCTTGGCTCCAGGGACGTGGAGCTCTGGACGCAGTCGGTGGAGCATATGGCGAGAACTCTGTCTGATCATTCGCTGGTTAAGTTGGTGCTAGCGATGCCTGATGGGCCTGGGCGTGCGTGGCTGTGGTGCCTCCCCCATGGGGCGCTGAGAGGTGAGGCATTTCGTGCCGAGGTCCGTGAGGACATTATCCATTTTTTTGCGGAAAATCGTGGCTCTGTGAGTTCGGTGGGCACCTTGTGGGAGGCCTTTAAGGTGGTGATCCGCGGTGTTTGCCTTGCGAAGCAGCACGGTGTGCTGAAGTTGTTGAGAAGGGAACTGGCTGACTTGGAGGATCGGATTGTGGCTCTTGAGTGCAGTCTGGTGACAGACCGGTCAGGGACCACTCTGGCCGCTTTGCGGGAGGCAGTGTTGCGGTACGAGGGGGCCTCGCTTCAGGAAGTCTGCTTCCTGAGGAAATATACTAGGGGGCGTCGGAATGGTGAAGGTGAGACAGCCGGGCGCACATTGGCACACATGTTGCTTAGACCCTGGGCCAGCAATTACATTACTGAGATTAATAGTTCGGAGGGTTTGTGGGTTGTGGGTACGGAGGGTGTGATGCGGGTGTTTACTGAATTCTTTGTGAATCTATATGCTGAGCCTTCCGGGCTGGATATTAGCACGGCTCGGGATTACTTCTCTGAGATCTCCTTACTTTGGTTCGATGCTGCGCATAGGGTTTATTTTGATGCCCCCTTTTCTGTCGAGGTTATGGGGCGATCCATAATCTGCCTGGAGATAAGGCCCCTGGCTTGGCCAGTCTGACCCCTGCGTTTTATAAGGAGTATGCTGACCTTTTGGCTCCTCATCTTCTGGAGGTCTATGAGGAGTCTATGGAGACTGGGGTTCTACCTGCCTCTTTGAGCGAGGCTCTGATTGTAATGATTTTGACTCGCTAGCTTGGGAGTATATGTTGCCCTGCTTGCAAGAGTGGGCATGAGTGCGCGTTTTGTACAACTGATCCGGCTGCTGTACTCAGAAACCACAGCTAAATTACGACTCAATGGCACTGTCTCGGACCCCTTCAGGATTTCTCGGGGGACCCGCCAGGGATGCCCTTTGCGGTAGCAATGGAGCCACTCGCAGCGTATCTGCGGCAGCATCATAATCAGAGGGGGCTGCCGTTTCAACAGCGGCCCAGCTTGCTATCCTAGTATGCCGATGACATCCGGCTGTATGTACGTGAGCCGCAGAAAAAGCTGGACGTGCTTCTCGATGAGATTGTATGATTTGGTGCTTTCTCCGGGATTACAATTAATTGGTCTAAGTCGGTGGTGCTGCCCCTCTCCGGGGGGACAGTGGAATTTGTTTCCCGGTATCTGATCGGATGGGCAGATGGCCCGGTGCATTATTTGGGAGTTTGGCTCAGCCGGGACGTCGAGACACTCTGGATGGCTAACTACGGCAAGGCAATAGCATGGTTGGAGGACAGGGCTGAGGTGTGGCGCTCGTTGCTGCTCTGACTTATCGGGCGCATTGCGATTTTGAAAATGGTGGTGCTGCCTAAATTTTTATACTTGTTCGTGAATCTGCCTCTTATTCTTCCTGCAAGTTTTTTGCGGCGTTTTCGGACTGTGCTAATATGACTGGTTTGTGCGGGCGGGCAGCCTAGGATTTCCTGGGAGACACTGACGCTGGGTGGGCTTGCCGCCCCTGATTTGGAGCTTTATTATTACTGCGCGCAGGCCCATTTTGCATATTATTGGTTGCATCCTGTGCGGTATCTACAACAACTGGCGCCTGAAAGTGATGCAGTGTGGCCCGATTGCCTGTCCAGTGTGTTTGGGGCCCTTCATGGACGTAGGGTGCGTGGTGTGAGTACAGTGCAGTGCACTGTCAAGGCATGGATCGTGGTACTGCGACGGGCTGGTATGGATGCGCCTTTTGCTCCCTCGATGTTGGTACTGGATGTCGCGGATGAAAGGATGTTTAGAGATGCAGGACTGCGCGATTTCCTCCTGGAGTCAGATCTGTCGGAGCTGGGGAATTAGTTTGCGGATGGGCGCTTGGTTTCTTCGGAGACTGTGCTGGGGGATGGCCGCGCTACCAAGTTACATAGGCTATATGTGCTGCGTGTTTTCGCAATGCTTCGCGCACGCTTCGCTAATCTTCCTGAGACTCCGACGATGAGTCCGGCTTTGGAGGTGTTGTGGTGGACGCGGACGAATAGTATGCAGGATCAGAAGGGTGGTGCTGGTTGGGCTGCTAAGGCCCGCTGGGAGGCGGATGTGGGGGAGACTATTATGGAGGAAATGTGGCGAGAGCCCTGTGAACATATGAGGACCCTGTCCCCTAATTATACGCTGCAGCTTATACAGTTCAAATTTCTCCATCGCATATACTATACTCCAAAGGGCCTCTACGCCATGGGTTTTACGCGTGGATGCGAGCTGTGAGCGGTGTCGTGCACCAAATGCTGATTTTCTGCACCTTGCGTGGACTTGTGGGGAGGTGCGCAATTACTGGATGGAGGTAATGACTATGGTTGAGGGGATAACTGGGTTACGGCTGCCCTTCTCCCCTAAACTTGCTTTGCTGGGATATGTCGAGGAGGTGCCGTCGGCCCACAGGCGATTAGTAGGCATATTGCTGCTGCTTCAAAGCACAGGGTTGCTATGTGCTGGGGCCGCGGACGGGCTCTGCGTGGATCGGATTGCCTGCGTGATGTTTCATTCTGCCATGAGCAATTGACGACTTTCTGGGAGCTGACCCCTATGGGTGCCCGGCCGCGGGATATATGGGGGCCGCTGCATACCTATCTAGAATCCCTGTAGTGCAGCCGCCTGGATATATGCTGATGGGCCACGGGTGGGACGGTTTGGACACTGTCGACTTTACATGCATCATGGCTGCTATGTGTGATTTGGATACTGCCCTGCCCCTCCTTCTTTTTCCTTCTTCTCCCCCTGTTTGTATTTTCCTCTATCTGCAGTTGGTTATGGATGTTTTCGGGCCTATGGATATGCATTACTGCTACCCTCATCTTCGGACTTTAGATCTTTGAATTACTCCTTGGTTATGGAATGGTCCTGGTCGAGCCGACTGGATGATGTAGGATTTGTGTCCCTGCTACAACGAACTCTAATGCAGGGAGTGCGATTTGGACCATTTACCCGTTGGTGTGGGACTTTATGCAGTTCCAACTCTGTATGCACCGTCCTTGTGAGCTTTTGTGTTGTTCGTTTTATATTTCCTGAAAAATCATAAGTAAAGCTATACAAAAAAAGGTTTTATGCGTGTAGCATAATCTGGAATGTAGGTTCTGCCAAAATTTAGGAAACCCAATAGTGATTGGAGTTCTTTAATCGTATTCGGTGGTTGTAACTGTGCGCATTTCTCTAGGAATTGTGGCGCTAGGCTCTTACCTTCACTTGGCAGCTCATATCCTAGAAACAGGACACTGGTGAAGGCTATTTTTGTTTTTTTTAAGTTAAATTTGTATCCAAATTTAGCAAACCCTATAACAATGCGGGCTACCCGTCTTAAATGTTGCAGTAATTCATCATCCGTGAGATAGATATCATCTACATAGAACAATGTTTCAGGGTCAATCTCGTGCAAAATAGCAGTGGCACGAGCTGCGAACAGTCCTGGGCTGTTCTTATACCCCTGAGGTAAACAACCACATTTTTTTTGGGAGCCTCGTGCGCTGAAACTTGTTAAGTCTCTACTCTCAGGTGCTATATTCTTGCAGAAAAACCCATTGGAAATGTCTAGTGTTGTTTTGTATTTTTTACGCACTATGTTGCTCATTAGTGCTGTGCTATACGAGCTTTGGATAGCATAGGTACGTCTATGACTGCGTAAATGTCTGTAGTCTAAGACTATTCTGTATGAATGGTCTGGTTTAGCTACGGGGAATAATGGGTTATTCATTGGCGAGACACAGGGTTCAATCACACCCTGGTACTCTAATTGTGAGTGAGTATTTCTCTCACTGGTGATTTTGCTTCATGTTTTATTGGATACTGCGTTGTGGCTGAGGTTTACTTTTAATTGGAATTACATGGTAGGGGGATTCCTTATCCCATCCCACATGATTTCTGTAAAATGCAGGTGCTTGTGCCAAAGCCCATTCAATGGAATAGGATTCAGCAAGTTCCTCTGGAACAAGGGGCAAGAAAGAAGGCTTAATGACTTCTTATCCATATGGGCAGGTACGGACAAGGTCAGGTGGCCAATCTTGTTCGGCCAACAAGACATCATATGCTTTTACTATGCAATCCCAAAAGATTGCATCTATTGTGCGTTCAATGTCTCCTTCTAACTGTAACGTTACTTTGTACACCCTATCATGTGTGGAGACACGCATGCCCGCAGTTGCTACTTGTATAAAGTCATCAGTTGCATTCACCTCCAGTTGCTCTAGAAGATTCCGGCAAACTATTGTGACCTCTGCTGCGCTGTCTAGCAAGGCTAGAGCCCAATTCTTGTTCTTCAAGAGGACCCTCTTCCTGTGTGGCATGTTGGACTGCGACTGCTGCCACCTTTTTCTTTTTAAATTGTTTTTTTGTTGGGCGGGTTTCTCTTCCTTTTTAACAGACACCTCCGAAGTGCGTTGTGATTCCTTTCTCAGTTTCACGTACTCTGTTCTTTGCTCTGATCGCCCACCTCTCTCATTTCTTTTTTCTGATGAGTCCTGAAAGGAACGAGATTGGTGTGTATCAATATATTGATATCTATCAGGCATTTTTATATCATCTCTATTTCTGAGATTACACCTATTCTGTGGGGTCTCCATACGTGGAGATTCTCCCCTCTCTTTCTTAGGAGTTTGTTGCTTTTTATCCCAGTGTTTCTTATTCCCGTCAGGTGCTTGCTTGGGGGTATCTTTGTTCGATTTTCCCTGAAATTGTGTTTTTTGTGGTCTGGCCCCTAAGCTATCTCGACCAATACTTGAATAGGTCTCTACTATTATTTTAGGCAGCTATCGTTCCTGATCCTGTTGTGGAACATCACATAGCCGCATGCGCACTGCAAGTGTGACCGCTTCCCCTTTAAGTTTACATAAAATGATTGAGGATACTGTGGCAAAATTGCCCATTAATTGCAACCCCAAATCTAGGGCCGGGGCAGCCCCGTAATCATCTTGAATTTGTTTCAACACTTCCGGTAAGTTGGCAAGTGTCGGTGTACCATGAGCGGTTGTAGAGAGATTTATACCTGGCGTTGCTACATGTGGATGTGCTGGAGCAGCATGTGCTGAGTTTGTATTTAGTGTTTGCATCACAAATTGTACTAATCGTCTATATATCGCTATTAATTCAATATACAAGCAACGAACCTCAGCTACTGCTAAATTTGCAACCGCAGGATGTGGTGTATAGGTGGCCAATAAAGGCCAGGTAGGACCATCATTACTTAGTGGACCTAACCTTACTGGTAATATTGTGTGGGGTAGGACGCCATCAAGCCAATTATTATGTTCTTGATAGGATAGCGGTATCTCTAAATATGTGAATGCTCTGTATTGTCCAGGCGCATTTGCAGGTGTATATTGGTGAAATGTATTTGTGTTCCCATCAACTGCTGGAAATGTGACCCAAGAGTAAAGAAGTTCTGTTCTATAAGCTGCATGGGCGTCCACCACAAATGTGTCTGGACCCCCCTGGGCCGTTAGGCCATTCGCTAGTAAATGTGCTGTTAGAGGTTGTCTCATGTTAACTGCTATTTGTACCTGTTGGGGATTCGCCATGATAGTAACACTATGAGTTCACAGAAGGCACACTAAATGGGATTTTCCTTTTAAAGTTCAAGCTTGAACAACCTCCAGCTGTAGTAGGTTCATCTGCACAGCTGTGGTGGAAATCCTCAGCACCACGGATGTCTCCGCATACGGCATTGAGGTGTCATTATATATAATGAGACAGAGATGCACCGGAGGACCCGAAAATTAGAGCCTGACCAAATGTTGGCGGTGCCATGTCGCATAGGGTCTCATTATTCTAATGAGACTACTGGAGTTTGAGCAGCAAGATCGTCCACGGTGTGGGAGACTAAGTCAGACCCACTGTGGGTGACACCTGTCGCTCTAAATCCGGGTTTTGCTCTGGCTAACTAGCAGTGCCTCATCTCTACCAAAGGATAGGGATGATTGGGCAGCCGAGCGCATGACATATTAAGCTTCTCAGGGAAGTCGTGGTCACCCAGGTCGCATCCGGTTCTCTCATTCACAATTCAGTCTCATATATAAATGACAAACAGAAGCAGTATATGTTTCAGTGATTGGTTTAATAAAACGACTGCATCTTAGATAGCAAAGCATGAGCTGCAATACCAGGACGACACAACATGACAGTATTAAAATGGTGACGAGGAGAGTGAACCATAAGAATAACACTATGATATTGTCACTAAGATCAATGGACCATTTCCTATCTAAGTCATAATCTGAGCACAGGATGTGAAGCTCTAATTCTGTCTTTCAGGTTCCCCCGGGAAGACATCATACCTGAGCAAAGGCCTAATGGTCTTCATTAGCATCTGTAGCGAAGCATTCGCAATCAGCATACAGTCATGGTTCCCTGGCTGGAATCTCCCTCTTAACGTGAAATGGGACTAGGGAGTGTTTTTATAATAACACAGCTGATGTTCTGGGAAAATGTCCCTACGTAAGGATGTATATTTTCTACAAATGTTTGAGACTAAACTTCTACCACGTTCACCTGCAATGTACCTAACTGTAGCCTTGAATGGAGCACAGAGTGATCAAGAATGTCTTGTTTGAGAACACGGTGCTGGGCCAAGCAAAAACAGTTAGATAGATAGATAGAAATAAAACAAGACAGTAAAACTGGTTATTGTCAAAATAACAATGCAAAGCAGAATAAAATATATCTAGGTTAAAGTGCACTTCGGCCTAGTGTGTTAAACTAACGTGCATGGAGCTATAACTAAAGTGGCTACACAACAAATGAGAGCATCAAAGTGAAAGTCCATAAGATGCTGGAGTTAGGGTTAATACAGAACTCTGACAGTCCCTTGGCTAGCCCAGTGGTCTTGGTCCCCAAACCTCATACCAAAGATGGCAAGAGAGAAATGGGGTTCTGTGTGGACTATAGAGGACTCTATTCTGTCACTAAGACAGATGCACACTGTAGGAAAATACCATCTTCCTTGGCATGTTACCCCCATTTTTACCTGTATGTCAGTATGTTTTTGCCTGTCTCACTGGGATCCTGCTGGTCAGGACCCCAGTGCTCATTGTTTATGGCCTAATGTATGTGGCTGTATAGTGCTTGACTGTGTCACTGAGGCTCTGCTAATCAGAACCTCAGTGCTTATGCTCTCTCTGCTTTTAAATTTGTCACCATAAGCTAGTGACTTCATTTACCAATTTCAATTGGCACACTGGACCCCCGTTTAAGTCCTGAGTATATGGTACCTAGGTACCTAGGGCATTGGGGTTCCAGGAGATCCATATGGGCTGCAGCATTTATTTTGCCACCCATAGGGAGCTCAGACAAACCCTTGCACAGGCCTGCCATTGCAGCCTGCGTGAAATAACGCACACGTTATTTCACAGCCATTTTCAATGCACTTAAGTAACTTATAAGTCACCTATATGTCTAACCTTCACTTGCTGAAGGTTAGGTGCAAAGTTACTAAGTGTGAGGGCACCCTTGCACTAGCAAAAGTGCCCCCACATACCATTTCCCGGGACTTTGTGAGTGCGGGGATGCCATTACATGTGTGCACTACATATAGGTAAATACCTATATGTAGCTTCACAATGGTAACTCTGAATATGGCCATGTAACATGTCTAAGATCATGTAATTGTCCCCCCATTCCACATCTGGTATTGGGGAGCCAATTCCATGCATCCTAGGGGCTCCACTATGGACCCCGAGTACTGCCAAACCAGCTCTCTGAGGCTTGCACTGCAGCTACAGCTGCTACCACCTCACAGACAGCGTTCTGCCCTCCAGCCCAGTCCCAGGAAGGCAGAACAAATCATTTCCTCTGAGAGCATGGTGTTACACCCTCTCCCTACGGAAATAGGTGTTACAGGCTGGGGAGGGGTAGCCTCCCCCACCCTCTGGAAATGCTTTGAACGGCACAGATGGTGCCCTCCTTGCATAAGCCAGTCTACACCAGTTCAGGCACCACTTGTCCCCTGCTCTGGCACAAAACTGGACAAAGGAAAGGGGGGTGACTACTCCCCTGTTCATCACCACCCTAGGGGTGGTGCCCAGAGCTCCTCCAGTGTGTCCCAGACTTCAGCCATCTTGCTTTGCAAGGTGTGGGGGCACTCTGGAGGGCTCTGAGTGGCCAGTGCCAGCAGGTGACATCAGAGATCCCTACTGATAGGCCCATACCTGTTAAGGTAGCCAATCCCCCTCTCAGGGCTATTTACGGTCTCTCCTGTGGGTTCTTTTCAGATTCTGCTTGCAAGTTTCCTTCAGGGATCCTCTGCAACTACTTCATCATCCTCTGACCTCGGATCAACTGCAGTCTGCTCCAGGAACCGCTGTAACAGCAACAAAGTATCCACAAGGGATACTTTTCCTCTGCAACTTCAGCTCCAGCCAGCAACTGTAACAGTTTCCACGGTGTGCACGCTCTGAGGACTCCCTGTCTTCATTCTGCCCAAGAAGGACTGAAGAAATCTCCCGTGGGGTGACGGAGTCACTCCCCTTCTCCAGCAGGCACCTTCCAAGAAGATAGCTGGTACCCTTGGACTTATCTCACAGTGACGAGTGTGCTCCTAAGGACACAGAGGGTGGATATCATCGACATAGACTGTCCTGAGGTCTTGCTGATGCAATTTGGAGGAGGTAAGACCTTGCCTTCCCATAGAGCGACGGTACCCCTGTGTACTGCGTCTTCTTCACCTCCTGAGGCCTCTGTGTACTATTTGCAAAATTCCTTTGTGCACAGCCTGGCTCAGGTCCCCAGCACTCCAACCTGTGACACTCAACTTGCTGAGTTGTTCTCCGGCGGCGTGGGACCTTCCTTTGTTGTGCTGCACCAACTGCGTTTTGCACCTCGTTTGTCCCCGTGTCCTCGGACTTTGGTGGGTGCTGTCTGGCATCCTGAGGTCTCTCAAGTGCTGAGAGCCCCCTCTTCCTCCTCAGTTGGGGTCCCTCCTGGGTCCATCCAGCGCCATTTTGAAGCAAAATGCACTTTTTTTGTAACCAAGGCTTGTTGGCAACTTCCAACACAAAATTACATCTGCATCCATCTTCACCTCATAGGACATCTTTTGCATCATGCAGGAACCCGCTGGCATCTTCCTAGGGTGCATTCCTGCAGTCTTTGACTAACCAGGGACTCTTCTTTTGCACCCTCTTCTGGGTTGGCAGGGGCTCCTGCCCTTCCTGGAACTTTTTTTGACTTCTGAACTTGGTCCCCTTCCTTTGCAGGTCTTCAGGTCCAGGAATCCAACAGTTGTTGTTTGCAGACTTGGTTGGTTACTACAAAATCCCAATCACGAGGTGTAGTGTGTCCTAAGGAAACTTGCAGTATTTTACTCCTGCTTTTCTGGGCTCTGGGGTGGGGTAATTTACTTACCTTTACTGTATTTGTACTCTCCCAGCGATTCTGCACACACTACACTTGCCTAGTAGGGAATTCGTGATTCGTATTCCACTTTCTTAGTATATGGTTTGTGTTGCCCCTAGACCTATTTTCTTCTATTACATTCTATAGCATTTCCTATTGTTTTCATTGCTTTATGACTATTTACTTGTCTAATTTTGGTGTCTAGTGTATATTGTGTATAATACTTACCTCCAGAATGAGTATTGCCTCTAAGATATTTTTGGTACTGTGTCACCTAAATAAATTACCTTTATTTTTGGTAAAACTGAGTATAGCCTTCACTTGTGTATAAGTACTGTGTAACTATAAGTGGTATTGCATGAGCTTTGCATGTCTCCTAGTTCAGCCTAAGCTGCTCTGCTATAGCCACCTCTATCAGCCTAAGCTGCTAGAATACTACTACTTCACTAATAAGGGATAACTGGACCTGGTATAAGGTGTAAGTACCCAAGGTCCCCACTACAAACCAGGTCAGCCTCCTACACACACCCCATACCCAGAGCAGATGAACTATTTGACAAGTTAGGTGCAGCCACATTTCTAAGTACCTTTGACTTAACTGCAGGGTACTGGCAAATTAGGATGGCACCTGGAGCCAAAGAAAAGACAGTATTCTCTATCCCTGATGGGCATTATCAGTTCACTGTTATGCCCTTTGGCTGAAAGAAAGCCCCTGACACCTTCCAAAGGTTGGTGAATCAAGTCCTTGCTGGTTTGGTATCTTTTAGTGCAACATATCTAGATAATATTGCTGTCTTTAGCTCCAGTCGGCAGACTCACCTGCTCCACCTGGGGAAGGTTTTGCAGGCCTTGCAAACAGCAGACCTCTCTATCAAGGCAACCAAATGCCAGACAGGACAGGGAACAGTTGTACACTTGGGCCACCTTGTAGATATGGGCCAACTGCAACCCTTACAACCCAAGTTCCATACAATTCTGGACTGGGAAGCTCCAAAAACCCAGACTCAAGTCAGGGCATTCATTGGCTTGAATGGACACTACAGGAGGTTTGTGAAGGGTTATGGGTCCATTGTGACTCCCCTCACAGAACTGACCTCTAAGAAAATGCCCAAGAAGGTAAACTGGACCCTAGACTGTCACAAGGCCTTTGACACCCTAAAAGAAGCTATGTGCTCAGCACCAGTTCGAAAAGCTCCAGATTATTCTAAGCAATTAATTGTGCAGACAGATGCCTCTGAACATGCGATAGGAGCAGTTGTGTCCCAAACCAATGATGATGGCCTTGACCGCCCAGTTGCTTTAATTAGCAGGAGGTTACTCCCAAGGGAGCAGCATTGGAGTGCCATGGAGGCCTTTGTTGTGGTTTAGTCCCTGAAAAAGCTGAGGCCATTCTTGTTTGGCACTCGCTTTGTTGTTCAAACTGACCACAGACCTCTCAGATGGCTAATGCAAATGAAAGGTGAGAACCTTAAGCTTTTGAGGTGGTCCATATCTCTAAAGGGAATGAACTTTGTGAACGCAGACCTAGGACTTCCCATGACAATGCAGATGGACTTTCCAGGTTCTTCCACTTAGACCACGAAGACTCTCATTGGAAAGGTTAGTCTCATCCTCTTTCATTTGGTGTGTGTGTGTGTAGGAAAGTGCCACTGTTGGCATAGTTACCCCCCACTTTTTGCCTAGTGTTCATGCCAACTTTGATTGAAAGTGTGCGCGGACCCTGCTAACCAGGCCTCCACACCCGTGTTCTTTCCCTAAAACTGTACCTTTGTTGCCACAATTGGCACAACCCTGGCACACAGTTAAGTTCCTTATAAAAGGTATCCATGGTACCAAGGGCCCTGTTGTCAGGGAAGGTCCCTAAGGGGTGCAGCATATATTATGCCACCCTGGGGGACCCCTCACTCAGCCCATGCACACTGCCTTTCAGCCTGCAGCTTGGGTGTGCTGGTGGGGAGAAAAAGGCAAAGTCGACATGACACCCCTCTCAGGATTCTATGCCCACAAACCACTGCCTGTGGCATAGGTAAGTCACCCCCCTAGCAGGCCCTAAGGCAGGGTGCACTATACCACAGGTGAGGGCACAGCTGCAAGAGCAAATGCCCCTGCAGTGTCTAAGTCCATTCTTAGACATTGTAAGTACAGTGTAGCCATATTGGGTATATGGTCGGGGAGTTAGTCATTATGAACTCCACAGTACCATAATGGCTTCACTGAATACTGGGAAGTTTGGTATCAGACTTCTCAGCACAATAAACCCACAGTGATGCCAGTGTGGAATTTATTGAAAAATGCACACAGAGGGCATCTTAGAGATGCCCCCTGTATGTTAGCCCAACTTCTAGTGTAGGACTGACCGGTCTGTGCCAGCCTGCCACTTTCAGATGAGTTTCTGACCACATGCCTTTGTGCACTATGTGGTCAGAAACAAAGCCTGTCCTGGGTGGAGGTGGTTCACACCTCCCCCTGCAGGAACTGTAACACCTGGCCACAAGCCTCAAAGGCTCAAGCCTCAGGTTACAGTGCCCCAGAGCATTCCAGCTTGTGGAGATGCCCGCCCCCCGGACAAAGCCCCACTCTTGGTGTCAAGTCTGGCAGGAAAGTTAGGGAAAACAGGGAGGAGTGACCACCCCAGGCAGGACCACCCCTAAGGTGTCCGGTGCTGAGGTGACCCCATCCCTGCAGAATCCTCCATCTTGGTTTGGAGGACAGGGACCAGCAGGGATAGGAATGTGTCCCCCTCCCCAAAGGGAGTGGGTACAAGGAGGGTTTAGCCACCCTCAGGGACACAGTAGCAATTGGCTACTGCACTCTGACCCCTAACTCAGCCCTAAATCTAGGATTTAAGGGCCTCCCTGAACCCAGATCACCAGATTCCTGGCAACCTACAAAGAGAATGACTGCTAAGCTGAAAACCCCAGCAGAGAAGAAGGAAGACGACAACTGCTTTGGCCCCAGCCCTACTGGCCCGTCTCCTGCTTCAAAGAACCTGGAAGAAGAACAGTGACGCAACCAGCCTGCCCAGCAAACTCTGACAACTCCAGAGGACTGCCCTGCACCCCAAAGGACCAAGAACTCCAGAGGACAGCGGCTCTGTCCAAAACAAACTTTCAACCAAGGACTCCCACCTTATTTCGGATGCATGAGTCCTGACCCCTGTGCACCCAACGCCCACGGCCAGTGTCCAGGTGGTCCACCGAGCAAGAAAGGGTCCCCAGGCGATTGGGAACAAGAGCCCACCCTGGGTTGACCCCTTCAAGCCCCCACGACGACGCCTGCAGAGGGAATCCAGAGGACCACCTGACCATAAGCTCCGGACGAAGATATACGATGCCTAAAGGACACACTGCACCCGCAGCCTCCAGCTTTGGAGAACCTGACCCTCGTGCAGCATCGACCAGCAGGCAGCCCCCTTCCCTGTCCAGCCAGTGGTTTGCCCAGAAAGCACCCCGGACCTCATCTGCAGCCTCAGAGTGACCCCTGGGGTCCCCTCATAGAGTTGCATTGGAAACCCAACATCCTGCACTGGGCAGCCCTAGTGCCACTGAGTGTGTGCATGTGGTGGCTACTTGGGGCCCCTCCAGTCCTCTCTTGACCCCCCCAGTCTGTCCTCCGAATCGCAGGCAGTTATCTGCTGGCTGACTGGATTCCAAGTACCCCCCTGTCTCCATAGGAGCCCACGTTAATTTGGTGCCTCTTTGACCTCTGTACTCGACCGGCCCCGTGTTTCTGGTGGTAGATGTTTGGGGTTAACTTGAACCCCCATCGACGGACTAACTAAAACCCAGAGATAGGAACTGTAAGTCAAATACTTACCTGTAAAACTGTAAACTGTTGAAAATTGCTGCCTGTCCACTTTTAAAATAGCTTTTTGCCATTTTAAAGAACACTGTATACATTGTTGATTCCATTCAAAGTTCTGATTATAACTATTGACAGTACCTTACATTTGATGTACTTACGTGCAAACTAATTCTTGTGGTTCTAGAAATAAATTAACAAAACATAGTTTTCTATATAAAATCCTATCGGTCTGGAGTTAAGTCATTGAGTGTGTGTTTCCTCTGTTGCTTGTGTGCGTACAACAAATGTTTAACACTACCCTCTGATAACCCTAACTGCTCAAACACACTACCACAAATAGAGCATTAGTATTATTGCCTCTGTCAAGCCTCTGGGGAACCACCGGTGTCGATACAGGGCCACTCACCTGAAAAGCAGGATGTCTGCAGGGGCGATGGTACGCCCCTGACCTCCTGGAACACCTCTCGGCACTTCCTGGTGGACACAGAAACCCCAGCAGGTGTCCCAAAAGGAAAGGGGGAGTGGAATAGAAAGAGACAAAACACTGCCACTTCTTGCCGGTCCAGCCAGGCACCCTGTATCTTCGGAGGGGGGCAGGCCGTTGTTGACAGAGTAATAGTAGACTTAGTGCACTCAACTTCCTTGAAACTGAATCTCTCTTTCTGATATGGGCACAGGAGCAGTAGAAGAACACCGGGATGCTCCAGCACTTTTCTTGGATGATAATGTTGGCACAATTACTAACACTGCATTACCAAAAACCCAAACTGAGTACCATAATAATAAGTACTGCGACACTAGGGCTGGCTTCACAGAGATTCACTGTTGCACACTACAATTAGAACTATGGTTGCACTTATCATGCACAAGAAAGACAAACAAGGGCATTAATTATATCACATATAACTTTCCTGCATGCATAGGGTTAAACTAAAAGGAACAAAAACAATTCAAGAAATACAAATGTCCACTCCACACTGGGTTTAAACAGTTCGGGTGGCACATTTTGGTTTGGTTTCACTGTGTGTGTGTGTGAAAAACCCTTCAAAAGCACATTCCTCAAACCTGAAACAGGTATGAAAGACACAATTTAAATCCAAAAGGTATGCTATTAGAGAAAGAAAAGTCATGTAAAGACTCTTTTAAAATTGCATTGTCACTTTTTGAAGTACTTGAGCTCAAGCAGATTTCCTGAAGCACATTAAGGCAAATAACTACAGTAATAATGTAGAATGTTCAGAAATGCATTTGTCTCTTCAAGATAAGCATTCTGCCAAAATATGAGGTCTGAAATACACCAGCTGTTCTAGGAAAGCGCGGCGCTGAAAGAACAAACTCCCTGGAGAATACTAGTCACTTAGCTGCAGTCTTTTCCGGAGTGCTGGAGGAATGCCTGGTGTCAGCTGGTACAGGAACAAAGAAAAGAATTGTGTCAAAAGTCCTGAATACGAGGATGACAGCAGAGGCTGGACTGCCAAATCAGATGCTGAGATCAGGAAGCAAAAAAAGCCAAGCAGGGAGGCATGCTTCACTCTGCTATTTATAGCCAATCAGGAAAGCAGTTGAGTTTCCACATGTGGATGAGTCACCACACCCAATTAGAAGCACATGTCTACACCTGCTCACATTAGCAAACAAGCATTGGTAAAACAAGCATTGATAAAACCAATTGTGTAACACAGCACATTTATGTTTACTTAGAAACATGAAGGTTTAACCAACAGAGATATGATTTAACCCTAATCCCTGGGGACAGATAACACAGGAGGCACCTTGGGGATTCCTGACTCCTGGACTCTGTGCACACTATGGGGGTCATTATGACCCTGGCGGCAGGTGATAATGTGGCAGTAGTACCTATATACCGCCACATTATGACATTGGCGGGTTGGCTGCAGCCAACCCGCCAATTTACTGTTCCTACTGCCATGGCAATAGCAGGCACTGGGCCGGAGATAACAATCTCCAGCCCAGCGGCTGCTATTGTACCGCTGACAGCATTTTCAGAAAGCCTACCACCATGGTTTTCATGGCATTTGCAACGCCACGAAACAATGGCGGTAGGCCCTACCAGTGACAGGTAATTCCTTCTCTGTCACTGGTATGAGGCTCACCTATCACCCCAAACACTCCCCAGATGCCCCTCTCCCACCCTCCTTCCATGCTCCCCCCCTTCCAATCCCCCACCCCCCATTCACACACACTCACAGACACGCACCACGCATACACACACTCACTCACACTGGCATGCACGCATTCATTCATGCATTCATTCATGCATGCATCCATTCATTCTCGCACACATCTGTACACACATTCACACTGACACACAGACACGCATTCACATGTCCATTCATGCATGCATTCTCACACATGCATACATCCACGCAAACAACATTACACACACAGTTGCATTTACGCACACACTCACACATTCATGCACACAACCCCACACACACAAAACCCCTAACCCCCCCTCCCCTGTCGGAAGAAAAACTTACCTGCATCCAGAGGGTCTTACGACAGGGAACGGATCGGGGCACTGCTACCGCCAGCAGCGCCTGCCAGCAGAACACCACCAGGCCATATTATTTGTCATAATACGGCTGGCGGTGGTCTACTTGTGTGGCGCTGCTGGTGGTAGCAGTGCCACCTTACCACCATCTGCCAGTATGGCCACAGCTGGATTTCCGCCCTTCTTGTGGCGGAAGTCCGGCTGTGGTCATAATTTGGCAGACGGATGTTAGCCGCAGCAATGTTTTTTGGCAAACGTCGCCGCGGCGGTGGGCGGCATTTACTGCCAATCTTATAATGAGAGCCTATATCGAACTTTGATATAGTATATACAGAGCCAGCTTCCTACATTGGTGGATCAGCGGTGGGGTCTACGACTTTGCATTTGCGGGACTACTCAGCCAATACCTGATTTAACAACTAATTTCCAAAATTGCCTTTAGAAAACTGATTTTTGAATCTGACTATTTTTTTCTAAATTTGTAAAAGTCCTGCTAGGGCCTTGGTTAAGTCTTTTTTAGCATCTCTTTTTAAGTTTAAAAGCTTTGTAAAAGTTAGGATTTAGGGCCATATGTACGAACACATTTTCCCATTGACACAGAATGGGAAAAACCCTTTGCTACATCTGGCCCTTAGTTACTAGAAGTAGTTTTAGTGGTATAGTGAACAGCTCAGCGGAAATAGCAATGGAACTCAACCTCACTCCTTACCTCCATCTAGGGATGGCAGAGTTAAGAACTCTCTGTAAGCTGAAAAAGATTCAAACTGGTTCCAACCCTACCAAGGTCAAGCTCCGGTAGGTCTTGGCAGAGAACACCAGGGACCACCCTGTTGAGGAGGAAGAACTCCAATCAGAAAGAGAAGATGTTAGATATGAGGTGGATGATTTCCCCCCTTGTCACCTAACTAGGGAGACCACGGTCCCCAGACTCTTGTCTCCATGGATAGAACTCACTGGACCTGGATCTTCCACAGGGAAGTTCAGTTCCTCTGGGAACATTATCTTCCACAGGGAAGTCCAGTTCCTCTGGGAACATTGAGGGCAGCCTCAATGAATAGGACATTCTTTTAGCAAGGATGGCCAAGAGATTAGCTTTGGAGCACAAATCCTAGCTGTAGAAAGGGAGACAGCAGACATGGGCTTATGACCCATTAATGGTGGCAGCAACATAAATAGGGTCAGAGAGAATAGTTATATCCTAAAAATCCCCAAAGGGATTGTTTCAAAATATGAAGAAGGTGATGATATCACCAAGTGGTCCACAGCTTTTGAGAGAGCTTGTGCACCCAGAAAGTTAAAACATCTCACTGGGGAGCTCTCGTTTGGGAAATGTTCACTGGTAAATGTAGGGACAGACTCCTGACAGTCTCTGGTAAAGATGAAAAATCGTACGGCCTCATGAAGGCTACCCTGATTGAGGGCTTTGGATTCACTACTGGGGAGTACAGGATTAGGTTCAGGGGGGCTCACAAAACCTCGAGCCAGACCTGGGTTGATTTTGTTGACTACTCAGTGAAAACACTAGATGGTTGGATAACTGGCAGTGGAGTGCATGACTATGATGGGCTTTATAAGTTGTTTATGAAGGAACACCTGTTAAGTAACTGCTTCAATGATAAATTGCATCAACATCTGGTAGACCTAGGTCCAGTTTCTCCCCAAGAATTGGGAAAGAAGGCAGACCATTGGGTCAGGACTAGGGTGACCAAGACTTCCACAGGGTGTGACCAAAGAAAAGGGGTCGCAAAGCCTCCCCAGGGGAAGGGTGGTGAGACATCCACGGACAAAACTAAAGAGTCTTCGCAAGGGCCCCAAAAACCTGCTCAGGAGGGTCGGCCTGAGCATCTTCACAGTCCACAAATGGGTACAAGGGTAAAAGCTTTGATCCCAAGAAGGCCTGGTGTCACAACTGTAGACAGTATGGACATCACACTGCAGACATGGCCTGCCCCAAACAAAATTCCACTAGCTCTACTCAAGTTAGCACTGGAATAGCCAGTCTCCATGTGGGATCAACAGTGTGCCCAAAACAAATCAGGGTTCACACTGAAGCTACTTTAGTCTCTGAGAGTGGGGTGGATTTAGCCGCACTAGCTTTTGGCCGCCTAACATGCAAAAAAACAGGCAGCAGTTCTTGATAAATGGACAAATGTAGAAGCCCTGAGGTATACAGCTGCCAGTGTCACCATGGTGAAAGAGAAACTGGTTTCCCCTGAACAGTATTTGGTTGGACAAATTTATCCAGTTACCAATGCTGACAATGTGACTAAAGTCCATCCCATGGCTATGGTGACTTTAGAATGGGGAGGAGTTACTAGCCTGAAACAGGTGGTGGTCTCTTCTGAAATCCCAGTAGAATGTTCACTAGGGAATGATTTAGAGTCCTCAGCATGGCCTGAGGTAGAACTCAAAACCCTTTCATCCATACTTGGTATCCTTGAATTGGTGTGTGTGAAAACCAGAGCACAGAGCAGAGCACACGGTGAAAAAGAAGTGTTGAAGCCTGAAATAATGGCCCAACCTTCCAAGAGAAAAGGTAAGAGGACTGGGGAACCAGCCTCTGAACAGCATAAGAAGCAAGACCTCTCTTCTCAGGAAGATGTCTTATCTCCTGAGGGGACTGAGTACATGGTGCTAGAACCTTACCAGGTAGAACTCTTGGGCCCAGGGGGACCCTTGAACAGCTGTGTAAGGGACAAAAGACTAGTCCCACTCTTGAAGGCCTAAAACAGCAAGCTGCTGAACAGGAGAAGGGGGATGTCAGTGGCTCCCACTGGGTCTATTGGGAGGATGGGCTCCTTTACACTGTGGCTAGAGATCCCAAACTTGGTGCCACTAGAAGAGTGGTAGTGCTTCAGGAGATTAGAGAGTTTATCCTCACATTGGCCCATGACATCCCCCCAGCTGGGCATTTGAGACAGACCAAGACATGGGACAGACTTGTGAACCATTTCTATTGGCCCAACATGTCCCAGAAAGTAAGGGAGTTTTGTAGCTCCTGTGTCACCTGTCAAGCCAATGGTAAGACAGATGGCCATCTAAAGGCCTCCCTCATTCCACTTCCAGTGGTGGGGTTACTCTTTGAAAGGGTTGGTGTGGACATTGTGAGTCCACTTGAACCAACCACAGCCTCGGGGAACCAATACATACTGGTAGTAGTGGATCATGCTCCCAGATACTCTGAAGCAATTCCCCTTCAGTCAGCTACTGCCCCTACAGTAGCCAAAGCCCTAATTTGTATTTTTAACAGAGTGGGTTTCCTTAAGGAGGTGGTTTCTGACAGTGGTACAAACGTCATGTCAGCTTACCTGAAACACATGTAGAATTAGTGTGGGGTTCACCACACCATAAAATCCACAAACCAATGGTCTTGTTGAGAGATTCAACAAGACCTTGAAGGGCATGATCATGGGGCTCCCTGAAAAACTCAAAAGGAGATGAGATGTCCTCCTGCCATGCTTGCTTTTGGCCTACAGAGATGTGCCTCAGAAGGGAGTAGGGTTTTCCCCCTTTGAACTTCTGTTTGGCCATCCTGTAAAGGGACCACTGGCACTTGTTAAAGAAGGGTGGTTTCCTTCTTTGGTTTTCTTAATACGCTTTTTGAGGTTTTGTTTATTGTTTCTACATAGTTTGTATTGCTTCAAGGAATTTGTATTGGATTAATTTCATGTTTGCATTTTGTGGGCTATATGGACAATACATTTCCATTTTTGGTAGATTAGCAATTTTTTATTACACGGATAAAGACAAAGATCTGCAGTTACAGAATAGTAAGTTTTCCTTCCTTAATTTTCTTTTGAGTGAAAAATGTCATTTTATGATGATTGTGCAATATTATGTGCTTGTTATGTGGCATTGTTGGGTTAATGTGTTGTAATTAATTTATGTCTGGATTGAGTTGGTTTTTTACTTCATTTGTTGATGAAGATAACATTTGATTGTAAATAAACTATATGTAGTTTTATTATATCAGTTTTATTAAAATCAGAACTTCAATTTTTTTGACTGATGTAATAAAAGATTATGTTTATTATTTAACAAATACAAGGTTTGATATGCTGATTGGGAAATTGTTAGGGTTTTTGAGGACTTTGGTAGGTCACTATTTATTTTATAATATGCTTTTGGCTATCATTTCTGAGGGCCTCATTATGTGTTTGGTGGTCCATGGCCCGCCCTTGGCAGCATGGCGGTCCGACCGCCGCCGGGTTGGCAGTTGAGCTGCCGTGTTGCCAATCATGCAGGCCTATGGAGCAAAGACCACAGCGGTTGCACTGGCACCGCCAGACAGTGCAGACTACCACAGTCACGAAACAGCACAAAAAGGCCAGGGGAGACAGTGTTTCAATTGGGCTCATTACGAGGTTGCACACCACCAATGTGACCTTGGCGGTCCAACCACCACGTCTCAGTAGGTGGAAACAGGCAGTATAAAGGGAGACACTCACCTGCAGGCAGGCTTGCACATCCTGTGCCATCATGGAGCCCATCACACATGTCCTGCCGCTGATCATCAAAGATGCACAATATCCACGCATTCATGGACATAACCAACTTATACGTACACACAATTACCTGTGTCTTTACCCTCAACAACAGATCGTTGCACCATAATCCACATGATATGGGGGTTACGCTACAGACATCAAGTACATGACCTTATGTCCCGGTTCAGAATCATTTGCAACACTACACAAAAAGACACATCTGCTCGTCTCAGGCACAAGGACCGTGAAGTGTAGACAACATTGCGTCACACACTACCTACAACACAGCAACATCACATCTACAAATACAACTCACACACTCACATTGCACACATGGACTGCCGTCACATTCAATACACATATGTATGGATGGATTGTCATGGAATACAAACACTCCTCCCATGAACCAGCCCTGCAATGGACACACTCATCACCCACATTGCAACACAATTGAAGGAAAATGGAATGCACAGTAGTCAGAGATAAAAAATATCCCAAGCTCACTATGCAAACAATACCTGCACAATAGGGATGGGGCATCAGGAGCACTCAGAGAAGGATGCTGCACTGGGACACATTTCACTTTGCACACGCCTCTAAAACAACATTTGAACAGGAACTGGCCCTACATGTATCTCAGGGACAACCAATACTAGAGTCAAGTGACATGCCACACATCAGTTGAATTTACCATTCATATCAGGGGGGACACGTCTAACACCATACATGCTCAAATTGGACAACACAAGATAAAATACTTACCATACCAAACAGAACACAATGCTATGACACCATAATTGCATTTACACCCACATATCCATATGTCAACAGCTACCTATGTCTTGGGTGACACCAGCAATACCCACAAAGTCAGATATTCCAAACAGCAACAAATGGATCAGCAAGCAGGCTGAAACACACACAACTGTAGGCAGACAACACAAATAAATCAGGAACAACATAAAGGTAGAAAAGGAATTGCAGGACACAATGTTTACACAACAAATGGCAATTGTTTGGGTTTATTATAAACCAAATGTAAATTGTCCAAGGCCATTGGCCAGTCCATGTTATAGTCTTTCCTAGAACACTATTGTGCCAACATTTGACTCTTTCTACTGCCAGGGAACCTCCACAGAAAGAGGCATCAAGTTGGCAGACAGGCACCTCAGGGATCATCCTTGAGAAGGGATCAGATTTGGAATGGGTGGGTGTGGGATTGGAAGGGGTGGACTGCTTCTTTGGAGTGGTGGGCTTTTTCTTGGGGGGAGGGGTATGGGTGCTTTCAGGAGGGGAGGTGTGACAGGGGAAGACTTGAAGTTGTAAGGTATGGGTTGGGATGTCGATCGGGGCTTCTTGGGTTTGGGACGGGGTGGAGGGAACAGGGGAAAGGGCAAGCTCAAACAAAAAAATCTTCCTTAGAAACATGGGGATGGTCAGCAGAAGGGGGTGGGGATTTGGAGGTCGAGGGAGTGGTTGTCTGCTGTTGTAGTGTAAGTGTGTGTGAGGTATGCTTATGTTTGGGTGATGTCTGTTGCATGTGTGAGTGTGGGTGTTTGGGTGTCTTGAGAGGCTGGGAGGTGGAAGTGGTGGGTGATGGAGTGGTGAATGTGTCTGTGTGTATCTGTTGGGGTGGTGTCTGCGAGAATGCTTGTAGTGGCTGATGTGTGTGGTCTGTTGGGGGTGTCTGCAGGTATGGTGGATGTGGATGTTTCTGCTTCTGTCGGGGTGTTGTCTGCAGGTATGGTGGATGTGCTGGATGTCTGCGTGTCTGTTGGGGTGGTGTCTGTGGATATGGTGGATGTGGTGGGTGTGTTACTGCCTGTTGTGGTGGTGCCTGTGGGTATGCTTGATGTGGTGTGTGCGACAGTGAGGGTGGGAGGTATGCCTGGGGAAGTACTGGCTGTTGTTATATGTGTAGATGTCTGTTGAGTGTTTGCATGCCGGTGTTTCTTGTGATATTTGTGTTTATGTGCGCTGGACAAGTGTGTTGAGGTGGGTGCATGTGGATCTGTCTGTGTGCTTGGGATAGGGAATGGGGAATTTGGATTGTAAAGAGGGAGGTGGAGGTGGGATGAAAGGTGGGGGGTGACTAGCTGCCATCAGTAAGGAGGCCAGAGCCTGAAAACATCTCTGTAAGCCAGACATTGCACAAGGAATGCCTTCCAGGAATGCATTTGTCTGCTGCAGTTTGTTTGACAACCCCTGGATGGCATTCACAGTGGCAGTCTGCCCAGAGAGACACTCCTCAGGAGGTAAATAGCCTCCTCACTCAGGGCAGCAGGTATAATAGGGCCTGGGGAGAAGTGCCTGTGGCAAAGGAGACACCCACCCTCTTGGGTGAGCAAGCATGGCCAACTGGGTGGGGAGCAACAGAGAGGGTGGCGATAGAACTGGGGCAGCGGACAAATATGGTACTGGAGTACGTCCCAATAGCTCTGCCACCACAAGGGAGTGGCCACTGGTAGAAGAATTGATGATGACAAGGATGTAGATCCGATCTCCCCTGTGGCACTCCCCTCACCCTTCGGGCCACTTGGTCCCTCCGTGCCAGTTCTGTCTTTACCCAAGGTCCCAGAGCCAGATGATTACCCACTCGGCTGTGCCGTGTCTCCTTTGCTTCCCTTGGTTGACGCTGCAATTACAAAGAGAAATAGGGTCAGTACATGTCAATGATAACACTTGAACAACAGTTGTGATTAGCAAACATTACCATGATGTCAAGTAGGCCCCAGCAACAAACTTCACCTAAGTGGCCTCTGCATGTATGACATATGAACTGTCAACAGTTGCCCACAGGAAAATCAGGATCTCAGACAACTACAAGTGCATGGCTGAAGTTGTGCAATCACAGGTACCAATGAACAAGTAGGAGACCACAGCACCTTCAATGCTTTGCCTCATGGAGCATGCACCACTTACCTGTTGTCATACAATAGTAGGCCAATGCCTACTGCAATCCCACAGATCCCACACAAGGTCATGGAGACATCTATTTGTCACATACACAATAACACACACAACACAATAAGAAACGATGTTCCCAGAACATTCCATGTTGCTGACAACAGACAATGGAGTCATGGAGGTAGTACCAATGTTGCTTAGATATGCCACATATTGGCATGGAAATGTACACTGTAGAAAAAAAGTGTAAAATGTCATGGAGATATGTCTCTATGTTCCACAACACAATGAATCAGCAAGTTTGGCAGCCCTTACAATTACATACTCTGAGTACAACAGTAGATGCCATTAGTCCTTTGGATGTTGGAGAGGCCCAGAAACTTGCAAGTACTTGTAGAAGGCCTTCAACATGTTGACCAATGAGAAGCTGCATCATTGTCTCCATTTTGGTCATGCAAATCAAGATGTCTGTAGATGTATGCATGTTTGTACCCACACACATGTGATTCCAACATAATTGCAAGTCACTCCATGATGCATACCAACAGTCAGGTTACACGCCTTCCTCATTTCACATGTGCAAAGCACTTTGCTACATGATTCTCCATCAATGGCATGGGAATAGACATTGTGGGTAAAAACTCTAGGCTTACCAATCATGTCCCTCATTGCTACTGCAGTTGCATATGCCAAATGACATGCTATGATGGGTGAGGGTATGTGTCAGCCAATAATCAATGGGGACACACTTCTGTCTGTGGCACCACATGAAATGTACTCCATTGTAAAATGCCCTATTCCACACACAGGTTGGCATGCACATTTATGTAAGGGAATACATAATTTATCCCTTCAACACAGGTGGACCATGCATGAAACAGCAGCTTACAAATGTTTTTCAAAAGAGAAAGGAACACATGCTGACATGTAAGCACAAGGAATGTTGGCAACAGTGATGGAAAAGAAATCAAAATCATGTCAATGGTCATTCCCCAGTTACAAAGAGAACATATTGATCCATAGCTGCACCCCAAACAAATGTGTGCACTGTCACCTGTATGATGGCCATCTTCACATTACAGACTGTAGTGAGGTACCAGCACCTGTCATATGCTGAAGACAAGAAGCCTCTGGGTGGCAGAGGCCAATTTACGCATTTCACCAGACACATGGCTGAGGACAGTGATCTTTCACTACTTTCCTTTTGGCCTGTAACACTGAGAAGTAGTGGTCTGTTGCATAGAATTTACACCCAAACAGTACTTGATTGGTCAAGGTACACAGCCATATGTTGTCCCTGGAGAGTAAATTGGTTGTGGATTGTACACAGTTGTGTCCTAGGTCCCTGGGACAATAGGCAAGGTACATCAATATGCAACACATGGCATATCTATACAAACAATCACTCATCTACTGTGTTACACATGGCTCATCTATTATTGGGAGGGGGAGATGTCAGAACCTAACACATTCACTTGACAATGTGACAGGCAGGAATATGCCCTGTGCTCACCCCCTTGTGGCTGCTGTGCTGTCCTCAAATGCCCATCAAAGTCCAGATTGACCACCGCCAGAATGTGGGCCATTAGGGGGGTCATGGGCCAATGTGCATCCCGTCCACTTTGGGAGGGCCTCCCCAGCTGGACCTCTGCAATCTTCCGGGCCCAGCATCTCTGGTCCTCCCACCTCTTCCAACAGCGGGCACTCTGCTGACTGTGTACCCCCAGGGTCTGCACCTTCCAGGTACTGGCTCTCCATAACTCCTTTTTCTGATGGGTGTTGACCTGTATGGATGCTAAAGACAAATCAAGAGATTACAATCATAAGTTTTGGCACACATGGTTGAGTCACATACATGTCAGAAACACCAAGCTAGAAGTCTTCAATTTGTTAACACTCCACAAGTGGAAAACACACAAGCCAATAAGTACAGGGACATGACTACAGACATATGTATTTCTATCTTCAGACTAACCCACTATACTGCGTAGGACCTACAATGACTAAGCAAGCTTACTGACACCAGGTAGCTCCTGCCCCAGCAACCTGTACTGTGATGTGAGCCACAATGAAAGACTACACACCTATGTGGCTTCTGAAGGATAAACGCCTTATGCATGAATGGACCAACACATTCAAACTCTGTGGGTTTGACTCGCTACATAAGCCCCATCAGGCAACTGCCATAGTAAAAACTTCACCATTACACTTGAATGACAATCAAGCAGCCGGCATGGTGGGTACAGAAAGTGTCTTCCTTGTCCATGTGTGGACTAACAAATGCAGACTCATGCCACTTCAGGGGTGGGTTCTGTGGTATGTATCTGTACTATGAAACAGTCCTTTGGAGATATGTGTCTATCCTACAGGGATGGCATCCAACATACAAAGTTATGCATTATACAATTTCTGCTATGTGACCAAGCTACTGAGTCACATATCATGGCTTCCCAAAAAATCAACACACTGTCTGCACTGTGAGACTGTCATTTTGTAATAAGCCTCTACAGGACAAATGTGGTTTCTGTGTCAACCTGAAGGGCAGAGTGAGTTCTGATATGTCTTCCCCACAACATTTTTGCCAGGCCAGATGTGGGTTGAATGATCTGTGGCACTATTGCTCACATGAATCTCAAATGACTCATACAAGATACATACACAGCTCATGTTGTCATATACATGCATGTTGTCCAACATTTATAACAATCATGAAGAAACAGATGTCATTGAATGGCAGTAATGTTTCCTTACCTAGTTATGTGCAATTAACACAAGAAGGATCTTGGACCCTAAAAACCTCACAAAACACAATGTGACTGAACTTAACATATCATATTGGCCGCCAATACCTGCACATTGTACATCCCATTGATGCCACAAAGACTGCAACAACATGCACACAAGAAGTCTAACTGACACACAGGGGCACATTGTAGCCTGAAAACTGTGCATATGAGGTACTTACCTGCTCCTCTGGCGAGCTATAGAGCTGTTCATACAGGGTAGGACCTCATTAACAAACCTCTCCAGCTTCTCTGGAGAGAAGGCAGGGGCCCTATCACCTGCTGGGCATGGCATGATTGCTCCCGGGGACAGCAGCTCATGTCGTGGAGCTGTTGCTGGCAGCAGTATCAGGAGTCAAGTGAATGAATCTGCACAACATTGCAGTCACGTCTGCCACATACATGGTCGTTACCACCGGCAGACTCAGCTATTTGGGTGTGACTGCCTCTGGCAACAAGATTAGCCTATGGCTGTGTCTGCCGCAGTTGCAACCACCTACTGCCATGACGACTTCCACAGGCGGTTATGGATGGTTCCTTATGTCCAGTGGAGTAGGTCAGGGCATCTGCCATTTTGGTGGCCTGAAATGCTGCATTGGACTTTATAAACTGGGTCACACCTACAAAACATGTTTTGTTACCTCACAACCTTCCTTATCCTTTCTTGTTATGTAGGTCCTTCTACTCAACCATCATTGTAGTATGTTGCATGGCACCGATGACATTTAACAGCGGTGCACAGTCCACTGCCGCCAACGGTCATTTTGGCAGCCAGAATATACAGTCACATTTCGAGGGTCAATTGTGTTGTATATCTTTGAGTTTGGGCCAAATCCATGTTTTGGACACATGTGTTGCAAACCATGGGGGTCACATATGACCCTTGTGTAGTTGCCAGCTGTGCTGTTTACTAGGTACCATGTCTATGCAGTCAAAAATGCTTTGTCACATGATATCATTAGCATGCATCATGTATGTTGCTGTGGACACACTGACTAATGGTACAAATCATGCCTTTTCACATATAGGTACCCAGGGAGAGGAGGATGTGACAACCTCCTGTCTACGATCCACTGCCAGACCTTCAGACCATGGAGCAATGCCACATATTCATGTTTTACCACCTGGATAGGAAAACAATAGTGGACTTATATCGTCATTTGGAGCCAGATCTGATGCCAGCTATTAGTTATCCAACCAGCATACCACCCATTGTACAAGTGGTTAGTATTGCACTTCCGAACCACAAGATCCGTCCAACATACAGAGGCCCTATCTGCTGGTATGTCCTTACCTATGTTCAGTCCGGTATTGAAGGATGTCCTCTGAGCAATGTTGAAACACCTTGACAGCTTTATCAGGTTTCCCCGACATGACAATTTAGCCAATGTGAAGGCTGACTTTAAGGGTTTTGCCCACCTCCCACGTATTGGGGGCCATTGATGGCACACATGTTGGCTTTTTTGCTACTGCAGGTTAATGAACAACTTTGTCAAAACAGAAAGAACTTCTATTCCCTCAATGTGAAAGTCATCTGTTTGGCAGATCTCTGCATTTCACATGTCTGTGCACGTTGTCCTGGTTCAGCCCATGATTCCTTCATGTCTAGCTGGAGAACAGCACCATACTCCAGCTGATGCCACAACTGTACCCAGAGAGGGCCTGGCTGGTTGGTAAGTCTCATCTGTCCTGATTGTGTGTGTGTATGTGTGTGTGTAATGTCAGGTGCTGCAATCAGTCAGCGAGTGACTCATTTTTGCACATATGTCCCATTCCTTAACAGGAGACTCCACATATCCACTCTGTTCTTGGTTGTTGACACCTCTGAGGTATCCAACTGTCCATGGGGAAGCCTGCGTCAGTGAGGTCCATGTGTTGTAGTTTAGCAGGGATTAGATTAAAAATTAGCAGAAGACATCTTGTATTTAGTAACTATTGTGAACATTTCGCGGAATCCATTTTGTATTCATGGCAGCCATTTTCTCTACCACATGCTGCCATGTGCTCTGTCCTACCTTTCTGTTAACTACTCTTGAAAATCTGCCTAGTGACAAGTTATATTTAGCATCTCCCACTTTCGCACATGCCCAGTAAGGTCTGCAGCTGTTAGTCCTTAAAAACTGTTAGCCCCTCCTACCTGTCGACTGTGCATTTCCACATGACCTTACATGTATGAAAGTCTTGCTTCTATAATTGTACCACCTCCTTTTAGCTCCTGCGTGGGTATAAAAGGACCATGCTCTCTCAGTTCAGTGTGCTATTTCAAACATTACCGAAGGGTCCTGTTTGAACTGTAGTACCACCTCATGAGGTTTAATAAACTTTGTCTTTTATTTCAGTTTCTGTGCCAACTTCTTCCTATATGGTCTGAGGACTTTGTGCAGAGAAGGGTGAACCCCTTGCACTAGTAGGCCTTGCTGAGGCTTACTTCAACAAATTGGCGCCCGAACAGGGACTCATCGGCGACTCGGACGCCCAACAGATTGGTCGCGACGAAGGATTGGGATCTCGCTGCAGACGATCAATGCCTGAGGAGACCAGAGTCTTGGCAACCACGGCCTTTTTCCCTTCTTTCTGATTTGACCATCCAGGTGGCACAGGTCCTCGATTGAGATCCTTTTTGTTCATTCCTCATGCAGTGACCATTTGGTCGATTTTAGAACTTGGCAGTTGGAACCTAAACACCCTGTGATTGGTAAGAGCCGTTTTACGGCACTTGCTGTGGGTTTTGATGCCTTTGTTTGGTAATGAAGTTTAGCACTACTTACTGTGGCTCTCGTGTTTTGGGTGACTAGTCAATTTGTGTCCTTTGAATTGATATATAAATTGAAATTTATATAGGCAGGTAATGCGGAGAATTTTCTCCAATTTAATTTTGATTTGAACGGCACCTTAAGTGCTACTTTGATTATAATATTGCATATTCTGCACTCATTTTGGCATGCCTGTTTTTAGCGCACTTCGTAGGATGTGTTGCTTTTGTAATGGTACCAATTTGAGACTGGAAGAATCGCAACCGGCACCCCCAAAGGGGACGCCCAATAGAGATATGTATGTTAAACATGGTCTTTCTTCTATAATGTACAGCACATTATGGAAAAAATACACTTGTGCGGATCCTGAGTTACGTTGGCCTATGCATGGGTCATTTGATTTGTGAAAGATTGAGTATGTGGAACAATGTATGTGTAAGCAAAAGTCTAGGCAAGATATGTTTGGCTGTGTACGAATGTGGGAGAAAGAAGTGCGTGGACGAGTGAAGCGTGAGCAAGCCTTGCTTGAGAAAGAGCAGCGGAAGAATGTATATGTGAAAGCATTGGAAATGAGAAAGAAAGAAAGAAATGACTTAAAGGAGCTAGAAGAGAAAGAACGTAAATTACAGGTAAATGGCCAATACACCGTTAGGCAGTCTCTCTATCCTATCCTTAATAAACCACATGATGATTTTTTATTACTAGATCGCCCTCCACCTCCGTATGTCGTTCCTTCTGCCCCTCATGAGTTAGCTAAGGTCTCCAGTTCGGAGCAACAGAAGATGCGAGACAGTCGCTCTATGTTGCCTGCTGACCGTGCGTCTGAGCTTAGATCTATTGCTCGTAAAACTATTTGTAGCGTTGTCTCTGCTTCTGAACTTTTAGACAACATGAAAGGGTGGACGGAAAAGAAGCAGCTATATTTTACTGAGGCATTTGGCTCAGAAGTTATTGAACTATATCGGAAATATTCTGATGAGTTAGAGCCCGATGATGTAGCAGCTGATCATAAGCAAATGCGTGATGGTCTTTTTGTTTTCTCCCAGGTGGCTGATGCAATCAGGCGTTTGGTGAAATTATGTGTTGTGGCAGTCCGTTTGCAAGAGGAGAAAAGGGCTGTGGACGTAGATGCATGGACATCTCAGACCGGCGGGGTGCAAGCTTCCATCTTCGAAACAGATAAGACTATGATAGTTCACGTGAAACCAATGCGGGAGGCCGCGCCTTTGTATGTTCCTCCTAAAGGATTGGGTACAAGTGATGATAAAACTTCTGTTGATGCTAAGGGTTATTTTATTTATAATTGGGTGTATACTCCTTGGAATAGGGCAGATGTAATGGCACTTAAAACAGCATTACCTGACCCGCAGAAAAATCCAGCCGCCTTTTATGAGGAAGTTGAGGGAGCAATTAGTTCTTGTACTATGACTTTGGCTGACATTGATTTATTTTCGGATTGATATTACTGCCAGATATGTGGAGAACTGTTCGTAAAATTGATGATCGTGTAGTTTTTGGGGCGTCATGGAAAGAATTAGAACAAGTGGCAGGGGATAGGGAACCTGCTAAAAAGCCATATCAGTTGATTCTAGATCTTCCTACAGTCATATTAGTTAAGTTAAAAACGATTATTCCCCCTAAAAAGATAGATTGGACTGTTTTAGCGTCTTGTAAGCAAAAGGCAGATGAATCGGTCTCTGATTTCTTTACACGCTTTGAAGAAGCATTTCATGATTTTAGCGGCAAGTTATTGTCAGATGATACGGGCAGACATTTGTTTGTCGATAAATATGTTGCAAATCTGTTACCAGGAATAGCTAGTCGTCTAAAAGCTAGTGAAAGTTCATGGACTCCGGTTTCTCTTTTGACTATGGCTAAGTATTATGAACGTCAGAAATTGAAAGCAAAAGGTAGCGAGGATAAAAAGATTCAAGAATTAAAGACAAAGGTTATGTTGGCTCAAGCTTATGGTACGCCTTTTAGAGGTAGTGATAGAGGTGGACGTGGTTCTTCTTACACTCGTTCGAATTTGTCTGTTGATCAGTGTGCGTATTGTAAAAAATTTGGGCATTGGGCTGCCGATTGTCCAGCACTACATGTTCAGCAGCGTTCATGTGGTCGGGGACAAATGAGAAATCGCTCAGGATATTCAGGACCTAGAAGAAGCACGAATGATCATGCTAGGGTTGATGCTAATGTACGAGGGCAGGATGGGTTTAACACTTTTGATAGACGGAACCAATACCAGATGTCTAACCATGTGCAGCCTGATTTCCAAGATTCTGCTTATGCATAGGATTGCCTAGGATGGGGTAAGGAATCAGTTGAAGTTCCAGTAGATCAGAGGGCTCCCTATGTTACAGCACATGTTTTGGTTTCTACTGATCAGTTTCTGGTTGATACAGGAGCTACTCGTAGCGCCTTGTCTAAACAATTGATTCCAAGGGCTCCCCTGTCTGGCTTAACCATTACATCGATAGGTTTCGATGGAACACCTTCCCCTAGCCCATTGTCACAACCACTTGCATTCCATGTTGATAAATTTACTGCTCCATGTCCATTTTTACTTTCTCCAAATACACCAGACAATATTGTGGGTCTTGATATTATCAAGTATTTCAGGGCTACAATATGATGCTCTCCTGAAGGGGTGCGTGTTATTTTAAATGATAATCATCCTGTGATGGAAAGAGTTTGTCTTGTTGAAGAGGATATTGCATTAGCTTCACTCCCTAGTGCTTTGTGGGCTACTTCAGATACTGATGTGGGACAAATGATTATTCCGCCGGTACATATTAGTGTCAAGGAGGGAGCTGTATTGCCACGTTTACCTCAATACAAAATTTCACAGGAGGGCGAAGAAGCACTCACACGAATTGTGCATGATCTTATTGCAGTTGGAGTTGTTGAGGAAGTTCTGTATAATGTTTGTAACAGTCCGATTCTTCCTATTCTGAAAAAGGATACTGATACCAGGATTTACCGATTCATTATTGATTTACGAGAAGTCAATAAGATTGTGCTACCACAATATCCTGTGGTATCTGACATCACAACACTTCTTACTTTGGTTCCCCCGACAGTAACTACGTTCTCTGTGATAGACTTGAAGAATGTTTTCTTTTCGATCCCTATTCATCCTGACAGCCGATATTTGTTTGGTTTTACTTTGAATAAACAATCAAATAGATTTTGCAGAGTTCCTCAAGGCTATACTGAGAGTACAAGTATTTATAGTCAAGCGTTAAAACGACAACTTGATTCTTTTGTTTTGCCTGAAGGTGTGGCTCTCATACAATATGTCGATGATATTTTGTTGGTGGCTGATACCCCTGAGCAATGTGAAAAGTGCACTTTGTCCTTACTTCCTTTTCTTGCTTCACACCATCATAAAGTGTCACGAAAGAAATTGCAATATTGTAGACCAAAGGTAACCTATTTAGGTCACCTTTTGTCTAAGGAAGGCCGTGCACTTACATCAGATCGTATTCAAACAATTTTAGACACACCAGTACCCTCTACTCAGAAAGATGTTTGTGCATTCCTTGGTCTTACTTCTTTTTGTAGGCAATGGATATTAGGGTTTTCACACATTGTCAAACCTTTGCTAGCACTTTTGACTAAAGATACTCCAATGCCCCTCCCATGGACAGATGAATGTGAGACTGCTTTCCGGCAGCTACGACAAGCCCTTTGTTCAGCACCAGTGTTAGGTACTCCAGATTACATGAAGCCTTTTGCACTTTACGTACATGAGAAACATGGATGTGCATTGTCAGTTTTAGTACAGACACATGGCGATAAGCAGCGTCCCTGTGCATATTTTTCAGCAGTACTTGACCCTGTCGCTCGAGCTTTGCCTGGGTGTTTTCGTTCAGTTGCTGCAACAGCTGTGTCAATACGTCAGAGTGAAGGGATGGTTTTGTCACATAAGCTGTTGGTGTTAGTACCCCATGCGGTTGATGCTCTTTTAAATCAAACAAAGACACAACATTTAACTTGCGCTCAAATGATAGGATATGAATTGACATTGCTGGCTCCTCACATTACACTGAAGAGATGTGCAACACTAAATCCAGCCACTTTGTTGCCATATCCGGTGACTCAGCATCAGTCACAAGAAACACATGATTGTATATTCCTTACTGAAGAACAGACAAAGGGTCGTATTGATTTACAAGATACGCCCCTTCCAGATGTAGACGGGGAACAGTGGGTTGATGGGTCTTGTTTGAAGTTGCCAGACGGTAGGACCTCATCTGCATATGCAATCACCACAATGCACACAGTAGTGGAGACAGCTTGTATACCACAGAAGTCAGCTCAAGCAGCTGAACTAATAGCTTTGACACGAGCATGGAGCTTAGTAGTGACTTTTGTGTTAACATTTATACAGACAGCCGCTATGCTTTTGGAATAGGCTCATGATTTTGGTTTGCTTTGGAAGGAGAGAGGTTTTCTCACATCCCACGGGATGCAGATAATGCACGGAGAATTAGTGCATAACCTCTTGACTGCTGTAGGAGGCTGGACTGGTTTGTAGTGAGTACCAAGGGGTACTTGCACCTTGCACCAGGCCCAGTTATCCCTTATTAGTGTATAGGGTGTCTAGCAGCTTAGGCTGATAGATAATGGTAGCTTAGCAGAGCAGCTTAGGCTGAACTAGGAGACGTGTGAAGCTACTACAGTACCACCTAGTGTCATATGCACAATATCATAAGAAAACACAATACACAGTTATACTAAAAATAAAGGTACTTTATTTTTATGACAATATGCCAAAGTATCTTAGAGTGTACCCTCAGTGAGAGGATAGGAAATATACACAAGATATATATACACAATAGCAAAAATATGCAGTATAGTCTTAGAAAACAGTGCAAACAATGTATAGTTACAATAGGATGCAATGGGGAAACATAGGGATAGGGGCAACACAAACCATATACTCCAAAAGTGGAATGCGAACCACGAATGGACCCCAAACCTATGTGACCTTGTAGAGGGTCGCTGGGACTATTAGACAATAGTGAGAGTTAGCAAAATAACCCTCCCCAAGACCCTGAAAAGTGAGTGCAAAGTGCACTAAAGTTCCCCTAAGGACAAAAGAGTCGTGTTAGAGGAATAATGCAGGAAAGACACAAACCAGCAATGCAACAACTGTGGATTTCCAATCTAGGGTACCTGTGGAACAAGGGGACCAAGTCCAAAAGTCACAAGCAAGTCGGAGATGGGCAGATGCCCAGGAAATGCCAGCTGCGTGTGCAAAGAAGCTTCGACTGGACAGAAGAAGCAGAGGTTTCTGCAGGAACGAAAAGGGCTAGAGACTTCCCCTTTGGTGGACGGATCCCTCTTGCCTTGGAGAGTAGTGCAGAAGTGTTTTCCCGCCGAAAGGACGCCAACAAGCCTTGCTACACGCAAATCGTGCGTTTGGCGTTTTTGGACGCTGCTGGGGCCCAGGAGGGACCAGGAGGTCGCAAATTGGACCTGCAGAGAGAGGGGACATCGAGCAAGACAAAGAGCCCTCACTGAAGCAGGTAGCACCCAGAGAAGTGCCAGAAACAGGCACTACGAGGATGCGTGAAACGGTGCTCGCCGAAGTTGCACAAAGGAGTCCCACGTCGCCGGAGACCAACTTAGAAAGTCGTGCAATGCAGGTTAGAGTGCCGTGGACCCAGGCTTGGCTGTGCACGACGGATTTCCGCCGGAAGTGCACAGGGGCCGGAGTAGCTGCAAAGTCGCGGTTCCCAGCAATGCAGCCCAGCGAGGTGAGGCAAGGACTTACCTCCACCAAACTTGGGCTGAAGAGTCACTGGACTGTGGGGGTCACTTGGACAGCATCGCTGGATTCGAGGGACCTCGCTCGTCGTGCTGAGAGGAGACCCAAGGGACCGGTAATGCAGCTTTTTGGTGCCTGCGGTTGCAGGGGGAAGATTCCGTCGACCCACTGGAGATTTCTTCGGAGCTTCTGGTGCAGAGAGGAGGCAGACTACCCCCACAGCATGCACAAGCAGGAAAACAGTCGAGAAGGCGGCAGGATCAGCGTTACAGAGTTGCAGTAGTCGTCTTTGCTACTATGTTGCAGGTTTGCAGGCTTCCAGCGCGGTCAGCGGTCGATTCCTTATCAGAAGGTGAAGAGGGAGATGCAGAGGAACTCGGCTGAGCTCATGCATTCGTTATCTAAAGTTTCCCCAGAGACAGAGACCCTAAATAGCCAGAAAAGAGGGTTTGGCTACCTAGGAGAGAGGAAAGGCTACTAACACCTGAAGGAGCCTATCAGCAGGAGTCTCTGACGTCACCTGGTGGCACTGGCCACTCAGAGCAGTCCAGTGTGCCAGCAGCACCTCTGTTTCCAAGATGGCAGAGGTCTGGAGCACACTGGAGGAGCTCTGGACACCTCCCAGGGGAGGTGCAGGTCAGGGGAGTGGTCACTCCCCTTTCCTTTGTCCAGTTTCGCGCCAGAACAGGGGCTAAGGGGTCCCTGAACCGGTGTAGACTGGCTTATGCAGAATTGGGCACATCTGTGCCCAACAAAGCATTTCCAGAGGCTGGGGGAGGCTACTCCTCCCCTGCCTTCACACCATTTTCCAAAGGGAGAGGGTGTCACACCCTCTCTCAGAGGAAGTTCTTTGTTCTGCCATCCTGGGCCAGGCCTGCCTGGACCCCAGGAGGGCAGCTGCCTGTCTGAGGGGTTGGCAGCAGCAGCAGCTGCAGTGAAACCCCAGGAAGGGCAGTCTGGCAGTACCAGGGTCTGTGCTACAGACCACTGGGATCATGGAATTGTACCAACAATGCCAGGATGGCATAGAGGGGGCAATTCCATGATCATAGACATGTTACATGGCCATATTCGGAGTTACCATGGTGAAGCTACATATAGGTAGTGACCTATATGTAGTGCACGCGTGTAATGGTGTCCCCGCACTCACAAAGTTCAGTGAATTGGCTCTGAACAATGTGGGGGCACCTTGGCTAGTGCCAGGGTGCCCTCACACTAAGTAACTTTGCACCTAACCTTTACCAGGTAAAGGTTAGACATATAGGTGACTTATAAGTTACTTACGTGCAGTGTAAAATGGCTGTGAAATAAGGTGGACGTTATTTCACTCAGGCTGCAGTGGCAGGCCTGTGTAAGAATTGTCAGAGCTCCCTATGGGTGGCAAAAGAAATGCTGCAGCCCATAGGGATCTCCTGGAACCCCAATACCCTGGGTACCTCAGTACCATATACTAGGGAATTATAAGGGTGTTCCAGTAAGCCAATGTAAATTGGTAAAAAATGGTCACTAGCCTGTCAGTGACAATTTGGAAAGAAATGAGAGAGCATAACCACTGAGGTTCTGATTAGCAGAGCCTCAGTGAGACAGTTAGTCACTACACAGGTAACACATTCAGGCACACTTATGAGCACTGGGGCCCTGGGTTACCAGGGTCCCAGTGACACATACAACTAAAACAACATATATACAGTGAAAAATGGGGGTAACATGCCAGGCAAGATGGTACTTTCCTACAACTGCATTGACATATCCAAAGAAACTAGCTATTGTGAAATGTAGTGCACATAAGAAAGTGACCGATAAGATAGGGCAAGGTAATGCTCTTGCAGACCGCGTAGCACGTGAGACTGCGATGCAGTGAAGTACTACTTCTATGTATGTAGTGAAGTCACAAGCTGAACGTTGGCATAATGCTAGACAAGAAGTATTAGATATACAGAAATCTGCTTCTGTGAAAGAACGTGAGCAATGGTCTAAAGAAGGAGAATTGGATGATGAGGGCTGTTGGCGGAATAAGCAGATGGATAAATGGAAATTGCCTATAGCTTTTGTACAACCTATGGTTCAGATGGCACATGGGCTGGCACATGTTGGAGCTTCAACAATAACAAAGTTGCTTACTCAAGTTTGGGAGCATCCAGAAATTTCCAGTACAGCTAAGAGAGTAGTACAGTCTTGTTTGATCTGTTTGCAATACAATCCTGGAAAAGGGACACGTACTCCTGCGGGAGGGTTTGCTACACCAACTGCACCTTTAGAAGTTCTACAAATGGATTATATTCAGCTTGAACGCTGCAACAATTTAAAGTTTGTCTTGGTGGTGGTATGTGCCTTCAGTAAATGGATAGAGGCGTACCCCACAAAGGATAATACTGCCATTACCACAGCGAAGGTGCTTTTGAAATAATTTTTCCCTAGGTTTGGTGTTTGTAGATTTTATGGAATGATAACGGACCTCATTTTGTTGGGGAAGTTATTAATTATGTCCTGAAAGGATTAGGGATCAAACAGAAGTTCCATGCGGTTTTCCACCCACAATCAGCAGGGATTGTGGAAAGGTATAATGCTACTTTGAAGCTGAAGTTAGCGAAGATACAGGCTTCCACATCCTTAACTTGGCCAGATGCATTACTGTTGGGATTATTGTCTATTAGGTCAGTGCCACACTCTTGAATCGGCCTTAGTCCTTATGAAGTGGTTTTTGGGAGGCCAATGAACATTTGGGGAGTTCCTAAGCCAAATTCTGTATATGATGTACCTTGTGTCCTGATGAATGATTATTTGGCACAGTTAACCGACAATTTGGTTTCTATTCATCAACAGGTTCGAGAAGCACTTCCTGACAGATCTACAAGTGAAGGCCATGAACTCTGACCTGGTGACCAGGTGATGATTAAGTCCTTTGAAAGATCAAGCAGCTTGGAACCAAGGTGGCGAGGCCCAGAACAGGTGCTCCTTGCGACAAGAACAGCAGTTCGAGTGATGAACCAAAAGTATTGGGTCCATAGTACTCACTGCAAGAGAGTGTTACCTACCTTGGTGGAACCTGCTGTGCTGACCGATCATCAAGAGATTTTGACTACGGAGAAAGGCCATGCTATATCACCTGATGAATCTGCAGAGGTCTTTCAGGACCATACAACTTCTGGAGTGTCAAGATATAATTTGAGACCGAGGAAAGAATCTGATTATTTTTTTTTTTAAACTGGTTGAGCTACCGCCCTGGGTTAGTGAAACAGAGAGCCAATGTGGCAAGGGGGGTGATCACACATGCATTAGAGTAGTGACACCCGTCTTGGCCCGTGGTGAAGAAATCAGCGGCTGCCCAGGGATAAGAGCTCCAACGATTGTTTTTAATTCATTTCTGAAAGGGTCGATTATCACTGTTGCTAAAATGAATAACAAACTGATCATTAGTATTATGGGGGTTGTTGTTGTTTTGGTGATTATAGCAATAATTACTTGGTTTGTTGAAAAGAAGGCTCCTGCTCGTGAGTTTTTTGTTGCCACTACTCCAGTACCAGAGGATCACTATTACTTTACGCTTCCCTATCAGGAGCAGAAGCACCGTCAATCGTACTTCAATAATACTTTCATTCAGATGTTGCATCATACTCATAATGCTACAAATACTACTAACTGTTGGGTATGTGGAATGATACCTGCGCATCAAAAGAAAGGAGGAACACCTTTCATTCCTCTTCCTTTTCACACAATGGTTCTTGTCAAGCTTGGTATACGCTTTTGTTTGCATCTGGAAAACGTACAGAGGGCGGACTTCTTTTTCGCCTTAATGAAGTATGCTACCAAGACAAAGATGGGTATCCCCAAGCCAAAGGAACTAAATGGGAATGGGAAGTGTATCAACCGGACAATATTTCAGTACCATATGTCTTCACAAATATAAGAGACTCTGACAAGAAAGAACAATTTGTGATTTCTGTTACAAAAACTAAAGCAGATTTATGTATATGTAGCATTGGGCGAATTCCAGTAGGGATAAGCGATTGTACCTTGATTTTAACTATTGAGGGTGTAAATAATAGTAGTTTTACAGCTTCACATAATACATCTTTTGTTTGTGGTAACTATGGACATTACCAACTACCTGTTGGGTGGTCAGGTGTGTGTTATGTATCTTTTCTATTACCCCCTGTGTTTTTGGCCCCTGCATCATATCACCGAGATTTTAAACTGTTCAATGACATCATTAAAAATAGATATAAAAGGGCAATAAGTACAAATGAGGTAGACCAAACTGATACTAGCCTGCAACAATATGTTGATTTTAATTTAGGGTTGTTCTCCTTTGTGGGTGCTGCGTTAAACAGTAGGAAAGTGAGATGATTGATTAGGGTTGTGGAAGCTGTTACCAATCAGGCAGCTCTGGCACTTGGGAATATTACTGAGGAGCTCCAAATTGCGAGGATTGTAGCGCTACAAAATCGTATGGTACTAGATGTGATATTAGCTGACCGAGGTGGTGCATGGCGCATCATCGGTAGTAGTTGCTGTGTTTTTATTCCAGATCACTCACCTTCAGTATATGATGCAATATCTAAATTGCATAAAATTGCTGCAGAAATCTACACAGAGACTGGTACTTGGACTTTTTCTGGATGGTTTTGGGCTCTTGTTTCAGCCTGGGACTGGAAACTACTGACTATCCTGTGTGTAATGATTGCAATATTTTTCACATGCTGTATCTGTATTCAAGTGTGGTCCAATGTTCTGCTCCATGTGTAGTACTGCTTGTATGCCTACGAAAAGAAATATTACAGAAATGAAAGCACAACACATGTTAGATAAGGAAATAGCTGAAATGATGAGCATAAATATACAAGATGAATATTTAGATTATCCCAGAAAGACAAATGTCTTCAGCTAATGCTGAAAGGGTCGTCTGTTGTAGTTTAGCAGCGATTAGATTAAGCATTAGTAGAAGATATCTTGTATTTAGTAACTATTGTGAACATTTCGCGGAATCCATTTTGAATTCATGGCAGCCATTTTCTCTGCCACATGCTGCCATGTGCTCACCATGTGCTCTGTCCTACCTTTCTGTTAACTACTCTTGAAAATCTGCCTAGTGACAAGTTATATTTAGCATCTCCCACTTTCACACATGCCCAGTAAGGTCTGCAGCTGTTAGTCCTTGAAAACTGTTAGTCCCTCCTACCTGTCGACTGTGCATTTCCACATGACCTTACATGTATGCAAGTCTTGCTTCTATAATTGTACCACCTACTTTTAGCCCCTGCGTGGGTATAAAAAGACCATGCTCTCTCAGTTCAGTGTGCTACTTCAAACATTACCGAAGGGTGCTGTTTGAACTGTAGTACCACCTCATGAGGTTTAATAAACTTTGTCTTTTATTTCAGTTTCTGTGCCAACTTCTTCCTATATGGTCTGAGGACTTTGGGCAGAGAAGGGTGAACCCCTTGCACTAGCAGGCCTTTCTGAGGCTTACTTCAACACATGGAAGAATACAGCGGGGAGTGAAGCAGGCTTTTGGGCTCCTGAAGGCCAGATTTAGGTGTCTGGACCGGACTGGTGGAGCCCTCCTCTACTCACCCGGGATAGTGTGTCAGATATCTGTGGCCTGCTGCATGCTCCATAACATTGCCCTGCGGAGGAATATCCCATAGTTGCCAGAAGAGGGAGAGTTTGCAGTGCCATTGGGCGGAACTCCTGAAATAACAAGTGAGGATGACAGTAAAGAAGAGGAAGGAGCTGACTTACAGGAAGATCTCATCAACAGCTACTTTTCATGAGTGTATGTCATGTGATGTATTGACTGTGACTGTACAATGAACTATAGCTGTGAAAATGTGTGGATTTTATTGTTTTAGATACAGCTAAGGAGCTTATACTCCACAATATTCAGCCAAAGGCTGCTTGAATAAATAGCTTTTAGCACATCCCCACCTTGATGATGTTGCTTTGTTTGTGTCAGTTTCATTGCATTGTACTTTGTTTTGAAGGCGATTGCTCTGTGATTTGTGTTATAGGTATGTTTTCAAGCCTATACTTCTTGTTTTGTCTATGTACAGGTACCTTCACCATGACATCCTCATGTTGGCATTTCAGAGTTGTGACATTGGCAGGTATCTGATGCTGTTCTGACATACAAAGTGGACATGGATTGTTCAAGGTAATGTAAGTCATAGAGTGTGGGTGTATGAGGCCTGTGTTAAGACAGCTTGCACGGTGTTTGGGTGGAAGGTCAGAAGTGCCCGTTGGACTTATTTTGTGTGCTTTGGAAGGCCGATTGCATCATGTGTATCATCATGTGGTTATAAATATGTAGTCATAGATTGCAACCAAGTCATTTTACCTTTACATTGGCTACACACTTTTTGTATGACCGGTATGTAGCTGTTGATATGTTACATCATTGCTGGCCACAGTGCCTGTGTCACAACTCTGACATATGTTTGTGTCCTACCACCAGATGCATGGGATTTGGATTAAGATGGGCCTGTGATCAGGGACTGTTGTACTGCCATCTGTCTGTATCTTAGGTTAAGTGATGTTGGATTACTTTGGTGTGGTGCATAAGACAAGACTCAGGCTGGTGACATTATCCACTTTAATGTTTGCCTATTCTAAGAGACAATGTCTGACAAATCTCTTCCTTCTGTGGTCATGTGGGGCTGCACCTTGGAATATATACTTTGACTCAGTATGAGTCACACATTCTTGTTTCTAAAAGTCCAGACATATATATAGCCTATGTGCTGTACCCTGAAATTAAAATGTGGGTTTGACCAGACACCTGTACTAATGTGTCTGTGTGTAATGGTTGTGATCCTGAGCAGGACACTGTGTTCCTGTAACATATCTCTGCTTGCTCAAGTAGCTTGTGTCTTCATCATATGGTTCACATGGTCTTAACTCGCTACATAGCAGAATGTGGAAATTTAGCAAGCAGACAATGAGTTTGTGATGGGCAAATGTATTCCAATGCTAAAGCAGAAAATAAAATTTGAACAGAAAGTAACAAATGAAAAGTTAAGGGGCCAGTCAGGGTGAAGGAAATCATTAAAGTAGATGCCACACCACTAGGAATCCAAAATCCAGAGTACTCCTCCCATTAGAACTGGTAAGTGGTTGAAGATCAGTCAACAGAGTGAATGTGGGGCACACTATGGAGATCCTTTAGGAAGAGGTCACTCACTGGCAGTGGTGGGTATCTTGCCATCCGCACTTCCTGGATTCTTTGTTGGACATCCCCGCTTGTGTAGGGGGAGGGGAGAATCTGCTGCTGCAGAGGCAAGGGTGTCTGGGCAGGTTTTTCCTCTGGCAGGGCCTCCCTTCAAGTAGCTGGCACCGATGTTGATGGGCCTGGTGTTGATGAGCCAAAGAAAGGGGAAGATTGGTTTTGAAAAGCCCTGCTCAGGACTGTGTGAATGTCCCTCAGCACCCCTATTAGGGAGGCCATGTTGGTATTGTGGGACTCCATCTGTTCTTGCATGTTTCTATGCACTTCCCTCTGTAGCTGCTTGATTTCCTAGAGTTTGGTCAAGACCTGACCCATCATGCCTTGGGACTCCTGATAGACTGCCAAGACGTGGTTGGTGGTGTCCTGGCCTGGAGCAGCCCCAGTGGCCTCAGCCCGCTGGGTCACAACATCCCTCCCACATACCCTACCCCCATGGGCCTGTACCCTTTCCAACTGGGTCCTCGAACCTCATTGTCCGAAGTGTTGCACTGCAACGCAAGGTCCAGGACTGGGGAGCATGAGATGGTAAACACTGTGCACTGTACACAGATTTCTTTTGGGGGGGGGTTAATGGCTGCCTGTGATGTTGAGGCAACCAGTCTTGGAGGTGATGTAGCGGCCACAGTAAGACTCACTGTTGGTGTCCCAGAACTGTCCTTCCCATCCATATATCCAGGAGTGTATTCTTCACTGAGGGCTTCATCCTGGGGGGTAGTGGCAGTCTCTTCTGTGGCCTCTGTGTGCCCAGTGGCAGCTCGACCTGTTGATATGAAACACATTGTGACATCTACCTTCAACAGTTTAGTGTTACAGTAAGCATAGACCTTCTACAAAGTTGAGTTGCAGTTACTCCAATTGAGGGAAGCACCCATGTTATTGGTTGTATTGACGTGACATTTGTGGAGCATGCCAAATACTTTTGGCTGAAGTAGCTGCTGAAATGTGTGGATCATTAGAACTTGGGGGATGGGCTGAGAATTACAACTTGCACCAGTGCAGGCATAACAGTGGCCAGGCAAGATATGGCTTTGACCATTTCCATTTTGGGCTTAGTTGAGTGTGATGCAGACAGACCAATGACTTTGTTATATATGTAACTGGAGTCATCATGTGCATAGTGCAGTATGAATGTGTCTGCTGCTGCTACTAATCTACTGATGCATCTTGGAGCCTTAGAAATACTTGTTATACACACTGGGTAAGGTGTCATTCCTATTCCCAATAGGTTCATCTTGGTTTAGCAGGTCAAGTTGAGCGAGGTAGATAGACATATCTGTGGGTTGGGGATGATCTGTATATTAGGTACTCCAGGTGAGTAAACCTCTATTGAGAGTTAGCAAGCAAGGGTCTTTTGACAAGTGAACACTGGTATAATGTTTGGAGTTAGAGTGCCTCAGGAGATGCAGTCATGACACTCTATACTACACACACTTTGCAAATGTTATCCTCCCAGATGAGTAACCTTCATTTGAGAGTTCACTAATAGATGGATTTGGCATCTGAACACTGGACTTTTGGTGGGAGTTAAAGAAACAGGGCCTATTGGGTTTTGCATTCAGGTCACTACCTCTACTTTCCACCACTATACAAATGGTATCCTCCCAGGTGAGTAAACCTCAACTGAGAGTCAACAAACATGGGTATTTGGGCAAGTGAACTCTGTGCTTGTGTTTGGAGTTACAGAAACAGAGCCTACTGGTCTTAGCAGTCATGTCACTCCCTCTACTTCACACATTTGATAAATGTTATCCCCACAGGAGAGTACACTTCATTTGTGAGTTTCCAAACAAGGGTATTTAGAGAATAGAATACTGGACTAGGGGGTTAGAGTGACAATAATAGAGCCCCTTGTGAGTTGCAGTCATGTAACTCCCTGTACTACACACACACAATACAAATATTATCCCCTGCATGCGAGTACAATTCATGGGTGAGTTACCAAGCAGGCGTCTTCTGAAAAGAAGACACAGGGCTGGTGAGTGGAGTAACAGAGCCTCCTGGCCTTAGCAGTCATGTCACTCCCTGTACTATACACGCTATGCAAATGGTGTCCTCCCAGGTGAGCATACTTCATTTGGGAGTTGACAAACAGGAGTATATGAGCAGGGGGCCACTGGGCTGGTGTTTGGAATTACAGATACAGGGCTTGCTGAGAGTTGCAGTCAGGTCACTCTCTCTACTACACACACTAAGATAAATTGTATTCTCCTAGGTGAGTATACTTCAATTGAAAGTTATCAAACAATGGTATATGGACAAGAGGACACTGGACTGGTGGATTGTTTTACAGACACAGGGTCTTCCTAGCCTTAGTAGTCATGTCACTCCCTCTTCTTTCCACATCTGACAAATGGTATCCTCACTGACTAAGTAAACTTACATTTAGAGTTGCCAAACAGAGGCCTTTAGACAAGTAAACACTGTTCTGGTGTTTGAAATAAGAGAAACAGTGCCTCCTGTGAGTTGCAGTCAGGTTATTCTATCTATTCCCAACACATGGTCAATGTTATTCCCCTAGGTGAGTAACTTTGTTTGTGAGTTGAGAAACAGGGTTCTTTGGACGCTGGCTAGTGTTTGGAGTTGTTGAAACAGTGCCTCCTGAGAGTTGCAGTCATGTCAATCTCTACTACACACACTATACAAATGCTATTCCCCAGGTGAGTACACTTCAATTAAGAGTCCACTAACAGATGTATTGTAGCATGTGACCTCTACTGTGTTTGTAGTTACAGGAATAGTGCCTCTTGGGAGTTGTAGTCATGTCGGTGCCTGTTCCACACACACTTGACAAATGTTATCTCCCAAGGTGTGAAATCCTTAAATTGATAGATAACAGTGTGATTTGAACAAGTGAACTTTCTTCTGGTGTTTGGAGTTATAGAAACAGTGCCTGTTGGCATTTGCAGTCATGTCAGTTCCTCTACTACATACACTATACAAATGTCATCTCCCCAGGTGATTACACTTCATTTGAGAGTTGCCAAATAGAGGTCTTCGGTCAGGTGAACACTGGGCTGGTGAGTGGAGAAACAGTAAATGAGGCAAAAAGTGAGCTGTGCGGATGCATGACATTGCATTTTGGTGACATTTTGGGTGTTGTGACGCAACAGACTCCACTCCCCCAGGTATTCCTGTCAAGCCCTTAGGATGCAGGATAGCCAAGACCTTCTCCTTCCAGGGAAAGAGATGTAATGGAGCACTGGGAGGGCCACCACTAGTCTTCTTGTCCTGCAGCTGGTGCATAGAGTGGTGCCTACAGCATTCACTCTGTCAACTATCTTGTCCCACATTTCCATTTTCCTACTGCAAGGAGTATGCTGGACTTGTGCTCGAAACAATTGTGGATCTACGTTTATGATTTCATCCACCATGACTCTTAACTCACCTTCTGAAAAACTGGCATTTTTTAAATGTGACATGGTATTAAAAATACAATGGGTGGGTGCAAAAGGGAGTGAATGTACAAAGGTGTGTGCAGGTTGTTCTATGGGATGGTACAGAAAGGGATGCCTAATCTATGCAGTGTTTTGGAAATAAGGTGCTCTGGCTTTAGTGCTTGGCGTTGGTAATGCAAAGGATTGTGGTCTGTGAAGGGGTGTGTTTTATAGTGTCCTTTGCAGGTGTGTTCAGTGTGGCAATGTGTGTCAGATGTGCTGTTTTTAAATTCATCCAATGTGTAGTTGTGTATTACTTTGCTGACCGCGAATTGCGGTGCTTCGGGCAGCAATTTGACGACTGCCATGGTGACTGTGTGCTTATAATAAGAATCGGTATTTCGGGCCTTTAAGAAATGCATAAAGGCCTTTTCTGATGTACAAAGGCCTTTAGGAAATCGCAAATTGTGATTTCTACCCTGTAGAAATCGCAATTCGCAATCCCCCAGAATAGGAACTCGCAAATAGGGATTTCCTATTTGCGATTCCTATTCTGATGTACAAAGCATTTCATAAATGCGATTTGGACATTTAGGAAATGCAATTACCATCGACTAGAAGTCAATGGTAACTATGTGTAATTCAAAAAAGCACCCCAAAATGCTTTTTTTAAATTGCAATAGAGCACATACATCCCCCAAGTGCACCACTATTTTTGGGGTGCACCAAGGGGGACCTTTTGCTCATTGTCATCCTCGGTTTTGCATTTCCCAAATACCGATTTCCTAATAGGAAAGCACTAGTTGGGAAATGAAAAACTGGCCCGTTGACACAAATGCAATGGGTTTCCTTATTTGCCATTTCCTAATAGGAAATCCTACTTTGTATGAATTGCTTTGGGGGAACTGGTATTTCTGTGCATAGCACTTTGCACTTCCTAAATAGCGATTTCTATGAAGTCGCTATTTTGGAAATGCAAAATTGTATTTTAGTACATCTGGACCTTGCTTCCTACACTTCATGAAACATGGTTGACAATACATTTGTTGGTCTATCAACCAGCGCAATACAAAAGTTGAATGATTACTGTACATCCATAAAAACTCACCATCCCACTCGAGTCATCATTACTTATTCTGAACTACATCCTTCCACACTTATAACACACTCTCTCCCAGGAACCCCCAAAAACATTTTTTTATAGTTTTGCTCAATGCGGAGACCACTTTCCAATATTGTATGGAAACCCCAGATCTATGAAAGACTAAATGAAAAGTGGTCTCCGCACTGAAAGGAAAAAAAGAACGAATTGATGCATATTTTATTAAATACATTTTATGGAGTACCCTGTATGGTTTGATTGTACCATCCTTCCAATGCGTTGTTTGCTGTGGCTTTTTGTGCCAAGGTGCAGCCAGACATTCCAGCATGGTATTTGGAATTTGGGTTGGCATCTGTGTCCTAAACGATGCAGTATGCCAACGCAAGCAACTTCATTATAGTCCAGGGAGTTAAGTTTGTCTTCGTTTTGTTGGTAGAAAGGGCTTTCTATTAGTAAATTGTAGCGGTTGACTACCACTGTGACAAGGACATAAGCTAGTGCTACTTTTTTTATTTCAAAGGCAACTTGTACAAATATTTGTAAGATATTCTACATTAAGTGCAGATTTTTAGAGATGCCTCAATATATGGAAATGATAGTAACAATCTTGTATGGCTGTGTGAGGGTAAAGTATTAGAATGCTACATTTTTCGAATGGTTTGAGTCATGGCTTGCTGAAAGTCTGTGATTATTTTTGAGGGGTAAAATGTATTTGTTTTGTGTTTGATATGGTTTAAGAGCTCGTAGTAAGTGCTGCTTTGTGTATTTGGTAGAAGAACATATATGGCAGGATATTGGTATTTTGATATTCACAATGTATGGGGTATATCTGAGTAAATGGTTTGGGCGACACCTTAAAGGTCCCATCCATTATCCATTTTTCACATTGTTTCAGTTTTAGTAAGTTCCCTGCTGTAGAGAATATTAGGACTCTTTTTTCATTATTTAGCTTGTGATGTAAAATGAAAGTTCCTCATTCTGTGCCATTGTTAAGTGTTCAAGTGTGTCTATGTGTATGTGTTGGTATCGTCTAGGGGAAGGTGTGGTATCACTAGTGGTACTTCTAGTTCATGTAATTAAACGTTTTAAAGTGGGGTTAGTTGGTCCGTTATGTGTTCTGGGACTTTAGTTGTATATCTTTAAGAATTTTGCTTGTGGGTTCCTGGAAGCTATTGCTTGCTTCTCTTAGATTCTGCAAATTCTCTCTTAATTCTATTTTTGTTACATTTCCGGTGGGGGTTTTCCATGTGTAGCAGGTGCTTTATTTTCTGTTGGATGAAAAAATCGTAGGTTGTTAGTTTGTAGACAGCGAGGTTGTTAGGTTTATTTTTGCTTGCTATTCGGGTGAGTTTATACTTTTGTATTAATTTATGCATAGTTATTTTCTTATACCTTTTTGATGGTTTTTGATAGTTATTGTCAGGCAGTTTATCACTGTTTCTAGGCTTGGTTTTTTGTTTTTTAAAGTTTATGTAAAAAGATACAGGTTGGATGGTATTTTATTAATTATTTGTTATTTAGCATTATTAAGTTAAATAACATTTAAGTTTTAGTGTAAAAAGTTTCCTCATCTTGCAGCATTTGTCATTTTTGAAGTAGTTAGCTGTTTAAACTAATGTGCCTTTTATACTGTTGATTTGTTTGTGTGATTGCATTGGCTAAAGTTATTCATAGTTTTATTTAATTGGTTGGTTTAATTCACATTTTTTAAATTTGCTTTGCCCTTCTATTGTAAATGCTTTTTTGATGTATAATATATACTTTACTACTTTTCAATAAGTATATATAAATATATATATGTAAAATATATATATATATATATATATATATATATATATATATATATATATATATATCCACACAGTGCTCCTGCTTGAGTCCTGGACCTATGAGTGGAAGAGGGCTGAATCGAGTGGAGCGGCTGCAAAAACTTAGGGCCAGATGTAGCAAAAATAAAAATTGCGACTCGCATTTTGCGAGTTGATGCGACTCGCATTTTGCGAGTTGATGCGACTCGCAAAATGCGAGTCGCAAACTGGAATGCCAGAAAAAAAAGCGATCCGATTTTGCGACTCGCAGCCGGACTCGCAACGCTGTGTGCGAGTCCGCAGTTTGCGAGGTCGCTGTTTGCGAGTGTGCAAAAACGAACTCGCAATTAGCGAGTGGGTGTCGCAAATTGCGAATACCTTCAAAATTGCTTGCAGATGCAGCAGAACACTCCAGAAAGCACACCAGAACACCCTGGAAACACTTCCTGGCACATGATGATGACATCACAGCCAGGAAGTTAACAAATACACCTGGGAGGAGGGCTCAACAGTGAGCAGTGTCTCTGCCACTCACAGTAGGGTGCTGAGGAGTGGTAGGCACAGCACCATGGACGCAGCAGGGACCAGCCAGGCTGGCAGGAGGGGCAGGAGATCATAGATAACAGCCAGGACAGATTCATGTGGCACATGGCGTTAATGTGCCACATGACTGGTTGGCATTTTCCTGCCCATGGACAATTTCAACTTGTATATAGTTTCTTCATGACATTAATAAAACAGTTATTTTGGTTCCACTTAACAAATGGTTAATAGGTGAGTATGGTGGGAGTTGACACGTACCGTCCAGAATATTGCGTTGCAATGTGGTCCCGTCTCAGTCTGCCTTGATTAGCTAGACTCCTATCCCCATGATGGCGATGTGGTTGTTCTTGCTCTTCATCATCAGGATCTGGGTCTGCAGGGGTGAGAGGTAGCCCACGTCGGGTGGCTATGTTGTGGAGGATGGCGCATGCGACCACAATTTTGAAAGCGGTAATGGGGGTGTATTGGAGGGCGCCTCCGCTGCGGTGGAGGCATCGGAATCTTGCCTTCAGGAGTCCGAAGGTGCGCTCTGTGAGGTTCCTGGTCCTCTTATGCGCACTGTTGTATTGCCTCTCTGAATCATTGCTGGGTGTTAAAAATGGAGTCATGATCCATGGCCTTAGAGCATATGCACTGTCACCTGTTGGGCACAAAAGTACACTGTTAGTAAGTCCAGATAGTCGTGCACAGTGACCTGTGTGTATGTCTGCAAGGTGTATGCAGCTCTACCTAGGAGGTATCCGTCTCCAAACTCCCCACGTTCCAGGCATTGATGTATCCCACTATGTCTAAAAATGTATGAGTCATGGGTACTGCCTGGAAACTTAGCTACGATGTCCGTGATGACGTAATGGGCATCACAAACAACCTGTATGTTGAGTGAGTGGGTACACTTTCTGTTGCGGAAAATATGTTCCAGATTAGCGGGGGGCATATTTGAATGTGTGTCCCATCTACACATCCAATGACATGGGGGAAGTGGGCAATGCGGTAAAAGTCCAGCTTCGTGCTGTTAATTTCTGCCTCATTCCTTGGTAAGTATATGAACTGAGACCTGTGCGCTACTAAGGCATCTAGGAATGCCCTGAGGAACCTTGACACTGCACTTTGGGATACCCCACCTCCCACGGCAATGACCCCCTGATAGCTCCCTGAGGCCAAGAGGTGCAGTGCGCATAGTACTTGCACATGCGTAGGGATGGCGCAGCCACGCAGAGTCTTGTGTTCTAGCTGTGGTTTTAGTAAATCTATTAATTCTAGAATGGAAGCGCTGCTAAGGCGGTATTTATCATAGATCTCCTCTTCAGTTTGCTGGAAAAGGGTCTGCCTTGTTCTATATATCTTCTCCTGTCTGTGGCCCCTCCTCCTCCTCTGCTGGGCTGCGTAGACTCTCCTCCTCACTGCTATCAGGTATATGTCCGCCATCTTGAGTGACCCAGATGCCTTCTGGGTCTCCTTTTATACTTTGGTAATGGTTACCACCTGCTCTGAGTTAGTGGTAAATGCGACTTCCAAACTGGGCTTTTTGCGACTAGTCGCAATTTGCGAGTTGCAATTGCATAAGGTTTGCGACTCGCAAATTGCGACTTGCAATTTGCGGGTCGCAAAATGGGGTCGCAACGGATGCGACTCGCAAACGGGTCCCATCGCTTTTTGCAAGTCAGAAATGGGCTTTTTGCATCCCATTTCCGATTTTGCACTGTCGCAAATTGCGAATCGGCCCGTTTGCGAGTCGCAAACGTTTGCTACATCTGGCCCCAATATCCTATGCCATAAAAAAAAAGTTAAAACTTTCACTCAGGAATTACGGTGAAATTCTTTACTGCACTTTGTTCAGAATGTGTTTGGCGTGCCAAACGGGCTTGATCACATCATTATATATGTATATATATATATATATATAAAAAAAAAAAATTAATATTTAGGTTTTCAGGGTTGTGTTATAATTTTTGTTATATAGTTTTTGGAGGTGAAAAGTACATTTATTTTTTAGTTTAACTTAATGTAGGTGTATAAAATATTTTAGGTTTATTTTAGGTAGTTGTTTTATGTTAAAAGTGTTTTTTTAATATTTAATAGCGACTATTTAATTATTTTGGCAATATTATTGGTACTAATGTCTTGTGAATCAATATTTTTGACTTATGTTTAAAGGTAACAATATTTTTGTATCCAATATTTTAATTTTTGATATAGTTAAAAATCACTTTTTTAACAACAATATTTTTGTTCTCGATATTTGTGGTTTTACTAGTTAAATATAGGAAGTCGAAATTTGTGTGATCAATATTTAATTTCGATATTTTTGTGCTTCGATATTGTGTGGATCGATATTATGTCAGTGATCCTAAACAGTGAACACCAACACAGTTGTCAAAGTCAGACATGAGACATGTCACAAAAGCTTGTGCCGTGCACTCAAGAAAAATAGGAGCTTTCAACCAAATAGCTGAGCCTAGAGTCTCTCCTGGACACAGCGGGATTGCTCTTCAGACTCCATTGCCAGCAATAAATAGGGAACCGAGTATCACAACAGTCAGAGAATGTGCCAATGGCCCCAATCAATCCCCTGAGCAGCAATATAGGAACACATTAGTAGGTGCGCTTATTGCCAATTTCCAGTGAGTAATCACTTCCATGCATCACCAGAAACAGCTAAGTGTCCTAGACTCTGGTGCCTCGTAACGTGTTATATGCCCCTCCACCTAGTCTCCTAGGATGGCAGAGCTTATAGGAATCACCATTATGCACCACGAGAGAAGCTTCCTACCATCATTGTCAGGGTTGCAACACATTCAATAGGGTCCACTCATCCGAACCAGGCTGTCATCAGTGAAGGTTTCTTGCATTAGCCCTCTTGAGAAGTTGTGAGATTTGCAGGGTAGGCAAAAGGGGGAGAAATTTCGCCACACGCTCAGTACCCATTCATTTATGGTGTGTGACAAAAACACACCGAAATGTGTCCCAGTGCTTCAGCTACATAGTACACTCTTTTGTAAAATGTCACCCTAAAATATACTCACGAGCCAGGTCAAGAGCAGAGCCCTGAATCAAAACTCAGCACACATACATACACACACACGTCCTGCCATGGCCCTTTTATTATGCCCCATCGGGCTGTAGGCAGGAAATATCTTCTTCGATTATTAGGTTTCACCTAGGCAGCGCATGCGCTGTCTCTGCAAGACTTTTGTTTACACCCAGTGCGGTTACAGCCCGCCTATAGCTTACCTTTTATTAGCTTCATCATCACTAATTTACTTCACTCCTGTTTGTCATGGCATGCAGGCATCATGTCCTTTTCTTGTGTTTGGCCGCTCCCCGGAACATAGACCAAGTACTATTGTACATCAACTGCTCCCATTTTTCGAGCTACTTTTTTGTGTGTTAAAGCACTCCATATGAGTGCTTGTTTTTTCAGTCCGTCCCCCATATGCCCATCCATGTAGTTTTTATTCCTTCCCTCCCACCTGCCCCCCTTCCATGTTGCTACTTGTTCTCCCACGCCCCTACCCAACAATGTAGTAATCTAATCAACCCATGTATAACAGTGAATAGGTCCATCCTGGTGGCACATAATACTCTTATCCTTGTACTGTATAGTGTGACTGTGATTCCGCGTGCCTTCCAAGTAACACTTCAACATTATTTCTTGTCCCCCAAATATTATTTACCCAGTAAAACATTGTTTCAGATTCATTCTTCTACTTTCTCAAAAATGCAGTGCTCATTAGGTCACTGCCTCCGTGAAACATAACAAAACCCACAAGAGGCATCGCTTGAGATTTTAAGGACCCTGTCGAACTAGAACTGGGTCGCTGACATAAGCTTTTGAATGCATTCCTCTAGGCCACTGCCCTCTTTGTCACTCTACTCTGCTCTTCGTCACTCCACTCTACACCACTGCACACTACACCACTGCACTCTATGCAAATGCACTCACCTCGGTGCCCCTGCACTCTACATTACTGCACTCTACTCTGCAGAACTTTATTCTACGCACTGCACTCTATGCCACTCTGCTCTGCATGGCACCACTCTATCCTATGCCACTGCACTCTAAGTTACTCCACTCTACTGTAATCTCTATGCCACTGCACTGCCACTCTACTTTGCACCGCTCTACTCCATGCCAATGCACTTTACACTATTGTGCTCTATGCCACTGCACTCTACTCTGCCCTCTCTACTCTGCACCACTGTCCTCTATGCCACTGTACTCTACACTACTGAACTCTACTCTGCACCCTCCTTTCTATGCCAGTGCACTCTGCGCCACTCTACTCTGCACCTCTCTATGTTCCACAGCATTCTATGCCACTGCCGTTATGTCACTGCACTCAACTCAGCACCACTTCATTCTACACTACTGCACTCTATGCCACTCTACCCTACACAACGCTACTTTATCTTACTCTACACCACTGCACTATATGCCACTGCACTCTGAATCACTCTACTCTGCACCACTCTACCCTATGCCACTGTACTCTGCACCACTCTACTCTGCACCAGTCTGCTCTATGCCACTGCACTCTGTGCTACTGCACTTTATTCTGCACCACTCTACACTCTACACCATGGAACTCTATTCCACAGTACTCTGCTCTATGCCATTGCATTCTGCGCCACTCTACTTAACAGCACTCTATGCCACTGCACTCTACACTATTCTTCACTCTGCACCACTGTATGCCATTGCACTCTATGCCACTCTACTCTACACAAATGCACTGTATGATGGCACTGCATTCTATGGTACTGCACTCTACGCCACATTACTCTGCACCACTCTTATCCAAGCCAATCTACTCTAAGCAACTGCACTCTGCATCACTCTACTCTACGCCACTGCTAGGGGCAGCTCCTTTGCAATGGCGAAGGAGTGTCGCCCCACTGGCTGAGCCAGCAGCTGAAAAATAAAACAAGCAGGGAGGGGCAGGCTGGTTGATGGGAGGGGGGAGTGCACTAAGTGTACATGTCAATTTGGCCAGCCTTCTTAGGCCGGCCACACGGACATGTGCACTTAGATTTCTCCAAATCTGCTGTGATGCATAGCTGGGTTTGAGAAACTGCACAGACCCCCTGTCTAAGCGGCAGACCAAGCTGCTGAGACCAAACCTGACACTGCTCTCATGCTAGGTATTTCATGAGAGCAGCACCAGGATTGCTGGGGAGCTTGTGCTACTCTGCACTACTCTGCACCACTGCACTCTAGGCCAAACTATTCTTCATTACTCTACTCTATGCCACTGCACTCTACACCAGTCCACTCTACTCTACACCACTCCAGTCTACTTAATGCCACTCCATTCCATGCTATTCCACTTCACTGCATGTTACTCTACCCCCCTCTACTCTACCCCACTCCACTCTATGCCACTCTACACCACACCACTCCACTCTACACAACTCTATGCCACTCCAAGCCACTGCACACCACTCTACTCCACTTCTCTCTATGCCACTCCACACCACTCTATGCAATGCCAGTCCACTCCACTCTTCTCTACTCTACTCCACGCTGATATACAACATGGCTAAAAGACATTGGCAAAGCCAATAGCTCTCACGTAGGTGATAGCTATTGGCCTTGCCAATACTTGTTTTTTTTATTGGCTTCAGGAGGAAAAAGTACAGAGTCAGAACAGTTTTTACCTGTAGAGGTGTCAATGTGATTCTTTCTAAAAATAGCCAAACAGGCCATCTCTGCTAAGCTATCTAAATACAGAGAGAAAACAGAGTTTATTGGTGCACTGGAAATCCACACTACACAAAGGGAATGGTATACTAACATCCCCCTACTTAACAAGCAAACTTGTTTGTGGGAGAGAAACTTGGATATAGGGTCCAGCAGACTGTCACTGAACAAAGGTACCCTGAAGGTGAAACACTGCTTTGTAAATCCATGTACATAGAGTACACATTTGCAACACAGTTCACTAGGATACAGTGAAGCACTCACATACGCAACACACATTCCCCACACATGTAGGCTGGGTTAGATCTACTAGCTTGCAAATATGTTAGGAACTGAAAACTGTAAACATGTGTCTGCTGTCTGAATGACCTCAAGTGCACTGAATGTAGACTTCCCACCTGTGAATATTAAACAGAAGCAGGGAATGATGACATGTATACAGAAGATGAAGATTGTAAGGATTCAGAAGAAGAAGATTGTAAGGAAATGCCTCCTTGGCATGGTTACCCCCTAACCTTTTGCCTTTGCTGATGATAAGTTATGATTTGAAAGTATGCTGGGACCCTGCTAACCAGGCCCCAGCGTTCTTTCCCTAAACTGTACCTTTGTCTCCACAATTGGCACAACCCTGGCACTCAGGTAAGTCCCATGTAACTGGTACCCCTGGTACCACGGGCCCTGATGCCAGGGAAGGTCTCTAAGGGCTGCAGCATGTCTTATGCCACCCTGGGGACCCCTCACTCAGCACATGCACACTGCCTCTCAGCTTGTGTGTGCTGGTGGGGAGAAAAAGACTAAGTCGACATGGCACTCCCCTCAGAGTGCCATGCCAACCTCACACTGCCTGTGGCATAGGTAAGTCACCCCTCTAGCAGGCCTTACAGCCCTAAGGGTTGGTGCACAATACCACAGGTGAGGGCATATGTGCATGAGAACTGTGCCCCTACAGTGTCTAAGCAAAACCTTAGACATTGTAGGTGCAGGGTAGCCATAAGAGTATATGGTCTGGGAGTTTGTCAAACGAACTCCACAGTTCCATAATGGCTACACTGAAAACTGGAAAGTTTGGTATCAAACTTCTCAGCACAATAAATGCACACTGATGCCAGTGCACAATCTATTGTAACATACACCCAGAGGGCATCTTAGAGATGCCCTCTAAATACCTACCCGACTTCTAGTGTAGGCTGACCAGTTCCTGCCAACCTGTCACACACCAGACATGTTGCTGGCCACATGGGGAGAGTGCCTTTGTCACTCTGTGGCCAGGACCAAAGCCTGTACTGGGTGGAGGTGCTTCTCACCTCCCCCTGCAGGAACTGTAACACCTGTCGGTGAGCCTCAAAGGCTCACCCCTTTTGTTACAGCGCCCCAGGGCATCCCAGCTAGTGGAGATGCCCGCCCCTCCGGCCACTGCCCCCACTTTCGGCGGCAAGGCTGGAGGAGATAATGAGAAACACAAAGAGGAGTCACCCACCAGTCAGGACAGCCCCTAAGGTGTCCTGAGCTGAGGTGACCCCTGCCTTGAGAAATCCTCCTTCTTGACTTTGGAGGATTCCCCCAATAGGATTAGGGATGTGCCCACCGCCTCACAGGGAGGAGGCACAAAGAGGGTGTAGCCACCCTCAAGGACAGTAGCCATTGGCTACTGCCCTCCCAGACCTAAACACACCCCTAAATTCACTATTTAGGGGCTTCCCAGATCCCAGGAAATCAGATTCATGCAACCTGAAGAAAGAAGAAGGACTGCTGACCTACAAGCCTGCAGAGAAGGAGGAAGACGACAACTGATTTGGCCCCAGCCCTACCGGCCGGTCTCCAACTTCGAAAACATGCTCCAGCAACGCATCTGACAGGGCCAGCGACCTCTGAAGCCTCAGTGGACTGCCCTGGACTAGAGGACCAAGAAACTCCCGTGAACAGCGACCCTGTTCAAAACCAACTACTTCTTTGCAACAAAGAAGCAACTTCTAAGGACTTCACGTTTCCCGCCGAAAGCGTGAGACTCTACACTCTGCACCCGACACCCCCGGCTCGACCTGCAGAAAACCAACACCTCAGGGGGAGGACTCCCCTGCGACTGTGAGCCCATGAGTAACCAGAGACCACCCCCCTGAGCCCCCACAGCGACGCCTGCAGAGAGAATCCAGAGGCTCACCCTGACCACGACTGCCTGTAACAAGGGACCCGATGCCTTGATCCAACACTGCACCCGCAGCCCCCAGGACCTGAAGGAACCGAACTTCAATGCAGGAGTGACCCCCAGGTGACCCTCTGCCTTGCCCAGTTGGTAGCTGCCCCGAGAAGCCCCCCCGTGCCTGTCTGCACCGCTAGAGTGACCCCCGGGTCCCTCCATTGAAACCTATACAAAACCCGACGCCTGTTTTGCTCACTGCACCCGGCCGCCCCTGTGCCGCTGAGGGTGTGTTTTGTGTGCCTACTTGTGTCCCCCCCAGTGCTCTACAAAACCCCCCTGGTCTGCCCCCCGAGGACGCAGGTACTTACCTGCTGGCAGACTGGAACCGGAGCACCCCTGTTCTCCATAGGCACCCATGTGTGTTGGGCACCTCTTTGACCTCTGCAACTGAACGGCCCAGAGCTACTGGTGTGGTAACTTTGGAGTTGCCTTGAACCCCCAACGGTGGGCTGCCTATGCCACAGGACTGAGACTTGTAAGTGTTTTACTTACCTCCAAAACTAACCTTTACTTACCTCCCCCAGGAACTGTTGACTTTTGCACTGTGTCGACTTTAAAAATAGCTTATTGCCATTTTTACAAAGACTGTACATGATATTGTTTTCATTCAAAGTTCCTAAAGTATCTAAGTGAAGTACCTTACATTTAAAGTATTAACTGTAAATCTTGAACCTGTGGTTCTTAAAATAAACTAAGAAAAGATATTTTTTAATATAAAAACCTATTGGCCTGGAGTAAGTCTTTGAGTGTGTGCTCCTCATTTATTGCCTGTGTGTGTACAACAAATGATTAACGCTACCCTCTGATAAGCCTACTGCTCGACAACACTACCACAAAATAGAGCATTAGAATTATCTACTTTTGCCACTATCTTACCTCTAAGGGGAACCCTTGGACTCTGTGCACACTATTTCTTACTTTGAAATAGTATATACAGAGCCAACTTCCTACAATGGTGTATCAGCGGTGGGGTCTAAGACTTTGCATTTGCTGGACTACTCAGCCAATACCTGATCACACGACTAAATTCCAAAAATTGTCATTAGAAACTGATTTTTTAAATTTGAGTTATTTTTCTAAATTTTTAAAAAGTCCTGCTAGGGCCTTGTGTAAGTCCCTGTTAGCATTTCTTTTAGAGTTTAAAAGTTTTGTAAAAGTTTGGATTAAGTTCTAGAGATAGTTTTAGATTCTTAAAAAGTATCCTAACTTAAAAAAAAATAATGTCTAGCACAGAAAAGATGGTGGTGGAACTCAACCTCATCCGTTACCTGCATCTAAGGATGTCAGAGTTAAGGACTGTCTGAAAGATAAAAAATATAAAAACAGGATCAAACCCTACCAAAGTACAGCTCCAGGAGCTTTTGGCAGAGACCACCCCTTTGAAGATAACCTTACAGAGGGGGAAACTAGTGACCTGGAGGATAATTCCCTCCCTCCTGTCCTAGTTAAGGAGGCCAGGGTCCCTCAAACCCTGACTCCACAAGTGATTGTCAGAGATGCTGGTTCTCCCACAGGGGAGTCCAGTAACTCTGGAAGCATTGAGGGCAGCCTCAATGAAGATGACCTCCTGTTAGCCAGGATGGCCAAAAGATTGCTTTGGAGAGACAGCTCTAAGGCCATAGAGAGGGAAAGACAAGAGATGGGTTTAGCTCCCATCAATGGTGGCAGCAACTTAAATAGGGTCAGAGAGAATACTGACATGCTAAAAATCCCCAAAGGGATTGTAACAAAATATGAAGATGGTGATGACATCACCAAATGGTTCACAGCTTTTGAGAGGGTTTGTGCAACCAGAAAAGTAAACAGATCTCACTGGGGTGCACTCCTGTGGGAAATGTTCACTGGAAAGTGTACGGATAGACTCCTCACTCTCTGGAAAAGATGCAGAATCCTATGACCTCATGAAGGCTACCCTGATTGAGGGCTTTGGATTCTCAACTGAGGAGTACAGAATTAGGTTTAGGGGGGCTCAAAAATCCTTGAGCCAGACCTGGGTTGATTTTGTTGACTTCTCAGTCAAAACACTAGATGGTTGGATTAATGGCAGTGGTGTAAATGATTATCAAGGGCTGTATAATTTGTTTATGAAGGATCACCTTTTAAGTAATTGTTTCACTGATAAACTGCATCAGCATCTGGTAGACCTAGGTCCAATTTCTCCCCAAGAATTGGGAAAGAAGATAGACCAATGGGTCAAGACAAGGGTGACCAAGACTTCCACAAGGGGTGACCAAAAGAAAGGGGTCACAAAGCCTCCCCAGGGGAAGAGTGTTGAGAACTCCAAGGGAAAAATTAAAGAGTCTTCTACAGGGCCCCAAAAACCTGCACAAGAGGGTGGGACCAAAGCCTCTTCACAATCCTCATTTGGGTACAAGGGTAAAAACTTTGATCCCAAAAAGGCCTGGTGTCACAGCTGTAGTCAGCATGGACACCAAACTGGAGACAAGGCCTGTCCCAAGAAAGGTTCCAATTCAACTACTACTCCAGTTAGCACTGGAATAGCCAGTCTCCAGGTGGGGTCAACAGTGTGCCCAGAGCAAATCAGGGTCCACACTAAAGCTACATTATTCTCTGAGGGTGGGGTGGACTTAGCCACCATAGCTGCCTGGCCGCCTAACATGCAAAAATACAGGCAGCAGCTCTTTATTAATGGGACTAGAGTAGAGGCCCTGAGCGATACAGGCGCCAGTGTCACTAGGTGACAGACAAACTGGTTTCCCCAGGACAATACCTGACTGGACAAACTTATCCAGTCACCAGTGCTGACAATCAGACTAAAGTACATCCCATGGCTATGGTAACTTTAGAATGGGGAGGTTTCACTGGCCTAAAACAGGTGGTAGTCTCTTCTGCTATACCAGTAGAATGTCTGCTTGGAAATGATCGGAAGTCCTCAGCATGGGCTGAGGTAGAACTCAAAACCCATGCAGCCATGCTGCGTATCCCTGAACTGGTGTGTGTCAAGACTAGGGCACAATGCAGAGCTCAGGGTGAAAAAGAGGTGTTGGAATCTGGAATAATGGCCCAACCCTCTAAGAGAAAAGGAAAGAAGACAGGGGAACCAGCTTCCGCACAGAAAAAGAAACAGAACCTCTCTTCTCAGGAAGAAGTTCTATCCCCTGAGGGAACTGAGCCTATGGAGTTAGAACCTTACCAGGTTGAGCTCTGGGACCCAGGGGGACACTCAAGGGAACAACTGTGCAAGGGGCAAGAAACTTGTCCCTCTCTTGAAGGCCTTAGGCAGCAAGCTGCTGAACAAGAAAAAGGAATGGTCAGTGGAACACACAGGGTCTACTGGGAAGATGGACTCCTTTACACTTAGGCAAGAGATCCCGAACCTGGTGCCACTAGGAGAGTGGTAGTGCCTCAGGAGTTTAGAGAGTTCATTCTGACCTTAGCCCATGACATTCCCCTTGCCGGCCATTTGGGACAAACCAAGGCATGGGAGAGGTTAGTCAACCATTTCTATTGGCCCAACATGTCCCAGAAGGTAAAGGGGTTTTGTGCCTCCTGTGCCACCTGTCAAGCCAGTGGTAAGACAGGTAGCCATCCAAAGGCCCCTCTCATTCCACTTCCAGTGGTGGTGGTCCCCTTTGAAACAGTGGGAGTGGAAATAGTGGGTTCACTTGAACCTCCCACAGCATCAGGGAATCAGTATATCCTAGTAGTAGTGGATCATGCTACAAGGTACTCTGAGGCAATTCCCCTTAGGTCCACTACTGCACCTGCAGTAGCCAAAGCACTCATTGGTATTTTTACCAGAGTGGGATTTCCTAAGGATGTAGTGTCTGACAGAGGTACCAACTTCATGTCAGCTTACCTAAAACATGTGGAATGAGTGTGGGGTGACTTACAAATTCACCACACCATACCATCTACAAACCAATGGTCTTGTTGGGAGATTTAACAAGACATTGAAGGGCATGATCATGGGGCTCCTTGAAAAACTCAAAAGGAGATGGGATGTCCTCTTGCCATGCCTGTTTTTCGCCTACAGAGAGGTGCCTCAGAAGGGAGTAGGGTTTTCCCCCTTTGAAATTCTGTTTGGCCATCCTGTTAGGGGACCACTAGACCTTGTGAAAGAAGGCTGGGAGAGACCTCTCCATGAGCCTAAGCAAGATATAGTGGAGGATGTACTAGGCCTATGTTCAAGAATGGCAGAGTACATGGAAAAAGCAAGTAAAAACCTTGAGGCCAGCCAACAACTCCAGAAGATGTGGTATGACCAAAAGGCTGCTATGGTTGAGTTTCAGCCAGGGCAGAAAGTCTGGGTTCTGGAGCCTGTGGCTCCTGGAGCACTTGAGGAGAAGTGGAGTGGCCCTTACCCAGTGCTAGAGAAAAAGTCAGGTCACCTACCTGGTGGACCTAGGCACTAGCAGGACCCCCAAGAGGGTGATCCATGTTAACCGCCTAAAACTCTTCCATGACAGGGCAGATGTAAACATGTTAATGGTTACAGATGAGGACCAGGAAGCAGAGAGTGAACCTCTCCCTGATCTCCTCTCCACTGACCCTAAAGATAGCACAGTAAATGGAGCGATCTACTCAGACACCCTCTCTGGCCAACAGCAAGCTGATTGCAGGCAAGTCCTCCTGAAGTTTGCTGAGCTCTTTTCCCTAACCCCTGGTCAGACACACCTGTGTACCTATGATGTTGACACAGGAGACAGCATGCCAGTCAAACACAAAAGTTTCAGACAGTCTGACCAAGTTAAGGAAAGCATCAAAGTGGAAGTCCACAAGATGCTGGAGTTGGGAGTGATGGAGCACTCTGATAGTCCCTGGGCTAGCCCAGTGGTCTTGGTCCCCAAACCTCACACAAAAGATGGCAAGAGAGACATGAGGTTCTGTGTGGACTACAGAGGGTTTAATTCTGTCACCAAGACAGATGCTCACCCTATTCCAAGGGCAGATGAGCTGATTGATAAATTGGGTGCTGCCAAATACCTGAGTACCTTTGACTTGTGTAAGGAAATGGCTCCTTGTTGCAGTTACCCCCCACTTTTTGCCTGATACTGATGCTGACTTGACTGAGAAGTGTGCTGGGACCCTGCTAACCAGGCCCCAGCACCAGTATTCTTTCACCTAAAATGTACCATTGTTTCCACAATTGGCACACCCCAGGCACACAGATAAGTCCCTTCTAAAAGGAACCAGTAGTACCAAGGGCCCTGTGACCAGGGAAGGTCCCTAAGGGCTGCAGCATATGTTGTGCCACCCTAAGGGACCCCTCAACTAACACATGCACACTGCCATTGCAGATTGTGTGTGTTGGTGGGAAGAAAAAGGCAAAGTCGACATGGCATCCCCTTCAGGATGCCATGCACACAAAATACTGCCTGTGGCATAGGTAAGTCACCCCCCTAGCAGGCCTTACAGCCCTGAGGCAGGGTGCACTATACCACAGGTGAGGGCATAGCTGCATGAGCAATATGCCCCTACAGTGTCTAAGTCTATTCTTAGACATTGTAAGTACAGTTGTGGCCATATTAAATATATGGTCTGGGAGTTTGTCAAAAACTCACTCCACAGCTCCATAATGGCTACACTGAATACTAGGAAGTTTAGTATCAAACTTCTCAGAATAATAAACCCACACTGATGCCACTGTTGGATTTATTAACAAATGCACACAAGGGGCATCTTAGAGATGCCCCCGGTATTTTACCCAATTGTTCAGTGCAGGACTGACTGGTCTGTGCCAGCCTGCTGCTGAGAGACGAGTTTCTGACCCCATATGGTGAGGACCTTTGTGCTCTCTGAGGACAGAAACAAAAGCCTGCTATGGGTAGAGGTGCTTAACACCTCCCCCTGCAGGAACTGTAATACCTAGCAGTGAGCCTCAAAGGTTCAGGCTTCGTGTTACAATGCCCCAGGGCACTCCAGCTAGTGGAGATGCCCGCCCCCTGGACACAGCCCCCACTTTTGGCGGCAAGTCCAGGGGAGATAATGAGAAAAACAAGAAGGAGTCACCCACCAGTCAGGGCTGCCCCTAAGGTGCCCTGAGCTGAGGTGATCCCTGCCTTTAGAAATCCTCCATCTTGGTTATGGAGGATTCCCCCAATAGGAATAGGGATGTGCCCCCTCCCCTCAGGGAGGAGGCACAAAGAGGGTGTAGCCACCCTCAAGGACAGTAGCCATTGGCTACTGCCCTCCCAGACCTAAACACACCCCTAAATTCAGTATTTAGGGGCTCCTCAGGACCGAGGAAACTAGATTCCTGCAACCTGAAGATGAAGAAAGACTGCTGACCTGAAGCCCTGCAGAGAAGACGGAGACACCAACTGCTTTGGTCCCAGCCCTACCGGCCTGTCTCCCCACTTCAAGAAAAACTGCAACAGCGACGAGTCCCACAGGGTCCAGCGACCTCTGAAGCCTCAGAGGACTACCCTGCATCTAAAAGGACCAAGAAACTCCCGAGGACGGCGGCCCTGTTCAACCAACTTGCAACTTTGCAACAAAGAAACAACTTTTAAAGACCACACGTTTCCCGCCGGAAGCGTGAGAATTTCCACTCTGCACCCGACGCCCCCGGCTCGACCTGCAGAAAACTAACTCTACAGGGAGGACTCCCCGGCGACTGCGAGCCCATGAGTAGCCAGAGTTGACCCACCTGAGCTCCCACAGCGACGCCTGCAGAGGGAATCCAGAGGCTCCCCCTGACCGAGACTGCCTGCTTCAAGAAACCCGACCCCCGGAAAACACACTGCACCCCCAGCCCCCAGGACCTGAAGGAACCGAACTCCAGTGCAGGAGCGACACCCAGGTGGCCCTCTTCCTAGCCCAGGTGGTGGCTACCCCGAGGAGCCCCCCCCCCTTGCCTGCCTGCATCGTTGAAGAGACACCCGGGTTTCCCCATTGAATCCCATTACAAACCCGACGCCTGTTTGCACTCTGCACCTGGCCGCCCCTGTGCCGCTGAGGGTGTACTTTCTGTTCCTGCTTGTGTCCTCCCCGGTGCCCTACAAAACCCCCCGGTCTGCCCTCTGAAGTCGCGGGTACTTACCTGCTGGCAGACTGGAACCGGGGCACCCATATTTCCATTGAAGCCTGTGCGTTTTGGGCACCACTTTGACCTCTGCACCTGACCGGCCCTGAGCTGCTGGTGTGGTAACTTTGGGGTTGCCTTGAACCCCCAACGGTGGGCTACCTTAGACCCAACTTTGAACCCTGTAAGTGTTGTACTTACCTGTGAACTTAACATTTACTTAACTACCCCAGGAACTGTTGATTTTTGCAGTGTGTCCATTTTTAAAATAGCTTATTGCCATTTTTGCCAAAACTGTACATGCTATTGTGATTATTCAAAGTTCCTAAGATACCTGAGTGAAATACCTTTCATTTAAAGTATTGTCTGTAAATCTTGAAACTGTGGTTCTTAAAATAAACTTAGAAAATATATTTTTCTATATAAAACACCTATTGGCCTGGAATTGTCTTTGATTGTGTGTTCCTCATTTTTTGCCTGTGTGTGTACAACAAATGCTTAACACTACCCTCTGATAAGCCTACTGCTTGACCACAGTACCACAAAATAGAGCAATTGGAATTATCCACTATCTTACCTCTAAGGGGAACCCTTGGACTCTGTGAATGCTATTTCTTACTTTGGTATAGGACATACAGAACCAACTTCCTACAACTTGACAGCAGGGTACTGGCAAATAAGAATGGCACCAGGAGCAAAACAGAAAACAGCATTCTCTACACCTGATGGGCATTACCAGTTTACTGTGATGCCCTTTGGCTTAAAGAATGCCCCTGCCACCTTCCAAAGGTTGGTGAATCAAGTACTTGCTGGCTTGGAGTCCTTGCAGCTTATCCTGATAATATTGCTGTCTTTAGCTCCAGCTGGCAGGATCACCTGGTCCACCCGAAGAAGGTTTTACAGGCCCTGCAAGCAGCAGGCCTCTCTATCAAGGCATCTAAATGTCAAACAGGGCAGGGTACTGTGGTTTACTTGTGACACCTTGTAGGTGGAGGCCAAGTTCAGCTACTCCAACCCAAGATCCAGACTATCCTGGACTGGGTAGCTCCAAAAACCCAGACTCAAGTCAGAGCATTCCTTGGCTTGACTGGTTATTATAGGAGGTTTGTGAAGGATTATGGATCAATAGTGACCCCCCTCACAGAACTTACCTCCAAGAAAATGCCCAAGCAAGTTAACTGGACCTTGGACTGTCAAAAGGCCTTTGAAACCCGACAGACATGATTGTCTCAGTGGACCTGGAAAAGGCCGTCGATTCTGTGAGCTGGTAGTTTCTGGAGGACACCATGTTACAGATGGGACTGGGGTACACCTGGGTAGAATGGGTCAAGTTACTGCACTCACACCCTACTGAAAGTGTTAAGACGGGACGAATGATCTCCAGTAACCATGAGATACATAGAGGGACCCAGCAGGGATGCCTGCTGTCTGCACTATTCTTTGCTATAGCTATTGCTATTGAACCATTGGCAGCGAAACTCAGAGCAATGGGACAAGACTGGGGAATATACAGGAATGGGAAGTTTCATATTGTCTCCTTATAAGCAGACAACCTCCTAATATACCTCAGAGACGGGACGAGAACGCTGCCACAGTGTTTGACCTGATGGATGATTTCGGCATTTGCTCAGTCCTCCGCCTGAACTGCAGGAAGACAAGATTATTTCTGATGAGCCGCAGCATAGCCCGCCCAGTCTGTTGTCCGGTGGATGTCACTGGGCACCCCATTCATTCGCTACCTGGGTATTCAGGTCTACCATGACCGTCAGGATCTCTGGGAGGGTAATGTAGGAAATGCTCTTCTAGTGATACGTTCTGTTGTCGTCTTCTGGCGCTCCCTCCACTTACCTATTATGGTGCGCATTTCCCTCACCAAGACGGTAATGCTCCCTAGGCTACTCTAGAATTTTGTTAACCTGCCCATTTAGTTTCTGGCAACCTGGTTCAGGTCACTAGACATACTGGGAAGGGAACTGTTGTAGGATTGTGGACGTCAGTGGGTGGCCCTTGCCACTCTTCATCTGCCATCTGAGGTGGGAGGTCTTGGGATACCTGATTTTGAGATCTTTTGGCAGCACAACTGCAATGGCCTACACACTGGCTAGGTGGGGTATATCTCGCTGAGATCACTCCCACCGCTGGAACCTGGATCAGAGTAGACTTCTGGCCACAATACTGAAACCTAGCCTTCGGTGCCCCCAAGCAGGGGTGCTACTGGCATCAGCCCTGACTGGCTAGCGGAGGACACTTAAGAGAACAAAGACCAGGGCTCCATATGCGCAATTGATTCCCCTGGTGGGAATCCCCCATGGAGACCAACCCACCTGCTTCACAGAGAGACAGCTATATCACTGGTTGGCAGCAGGGATACAAACATTGGGTGAGATGCACTGCCAGGGAATGTTGATCCCGTTTGGTGACCTGGCAGAACTGACTGGCTTACCCCAGGGGCAATTCTTGACATATGAAGCAATGGTAAGGGCTATTAGGGACCTCTGGGGAGTGGCACCAGCAGAACCCACTACGCATGCGGTTCTTCAGTCCAGGCTGTCCATCGGAGATGGTTCTCATCTTGTCTCCTAGTAATGTAAAGCATTGCTCGGAATGATGCACAGTCCATTAGTTAGCCTCCAGACTAAGTGGGAGACTGATCTGAACAGAACCCTCACTGACACAGAGTGGAAAAAGGTGCTAGCTTACACTCCCACAGTATCCAGAAATAAATGACTGAAATATATCCTATATAACTATACACATAAGACCTATCTTACCCCATGTCAGATTAGGCTTATGTAAGGGGGGGAAGTGGTGAACTGTCCCCTGTGTGGACTACAGGAAGCAGACTTTAGTCATATGACCTGGGAATGTCCGACTCACCAAGAACTTTGGGATGTGGTCATACACAAACTTAATCAGCTACTACGTAGAATCCTTGAAAACTCCATGTCGACCTGCTTGTTGGGATTGTACAGCAGGCCCCACCCCAGGAAGGTTGGTAACAGGTGTGTGGACCTGGCTATGATCCTGGCTAAACAAAGGATATCTTTAACTTGGAAGCAGAGTAGAGGTCCAAACCTCACCACATGGGATAGAGACGTAATACGCTGGGCAAGAGCAGAAGAGGGAGCCCTGGGATGGGATGGGATGGGAGGAGAGTAAAGGAATCAGACGAAAGCCAATAGCCCCTCAGGGGTCTGAAGTAATAGATGAGTGGGAAACATTGGGTTCGGAGGAGAACTCAGGCTCTGGTGAAACCTCAGAGAATGAAGACGAGGCCAGGGAGTGAGAAGGTCAAGGAGTTAGTGTACCCACTAAGGACATAAACTACAGTTGGGTTGGGCGGCTGGTGTCCTCATGAACATCCCCCCTCCCCCACCCGACATCCCCATACAGCTATTACAATCAACACTACGTAGTTTACATAATGTGCTTAGACATGGATACTTATGATCCATAGTTGAACCTCCACCAGGGGTCAGTTTTCATTTCTCAGTTATTAACTTTTATGTTTGTTTAGTTTCATACAATGTGCACGATTCATTTAACCTAGACCACAAAACAGGATATTCTCCCGGAGGGTAGGAGCACTCCAACCCTACCCAGACCATGGAAACCATTCAACCAATCTGAAACAGAATAACAAAAAATATACCCAGTATACAGCAGATACACATGATACCTACTGAGGTACAACATTACTAAACCTAATGCAGTAGACATTATACTATACTTGTGTGTAGAAATGAGACATATATATATATATATATATATATATATATATATACATATATATGCATGTATCAAAGCACTCCTGGGATGGTTGTCCAATGTGTGGTACAACTGAAATGTAATTGATGAAATGCCAATTAAATAAAAGTGTTAAAAAAAAATCTATTTCAATATATACAATGATGTTTTATTGTTATTATTCTAAGGACTAAATTGTTACTATAATTGTTACAATAAATAATCAACATTATTTTTTAATTATATTATATGTAACCAATCAGTTGGAATTAGATTTATTTTTCCACATAATATGATGAATTTGTATGCTATTTATCAAAAATATGAAAAACATTTTTGTTTTCGGCTATGGTTGCTAACCCAATAATATCACTCAAAAGGCAAAGAGTGGTGACTTGCTATCACATATTTTCCATCTTTAGGTATCCATACCTTGCAAAAAAATCATGTTACAACCCACCCCCCCCAAGTGGTACCAATGGCCTAAATTTGGGGTCCTGGCTCATGGCATATGTAGAGAGTAGCTGTTGCACAATTAAAATGTGGGAAACCTCAACTGGCCTTGCTTCTTTAGTACTATTGTTTATACTGAACCCTGACATTATAGTAGTAAACAAGTAGTACTAACGACCTCCTACAAAACAGAAACAAAAAGAACAGTTAACACCAACAATCAATTTTCATCAATAATTTGGCAAAGCATTTCTCTTTTTCATGTCATCTGAGAATCCCTTCCGCTGATGCTAAGTAAACAGGCCCCTTGGCAGCAACACAGCCTCTTATTTCCGAATGTCGACTTCAGTCATCATTTTCACTCCTTTATTAAACCAAAACAAAGGGCCTCATTATGAGTTTGGCGGTTGGACTGCCAGACTGCCATGTTGGCGGTCCTGAAAAGACTGCCCTATTACGAGTTACACAGGCAGGACCGCCGAACGGGAAGCAAAAATGGCAGACCACCAGCGGCGCGATGCAGCAGCCAAGAAATAGGTGGTCCAACTGCCAGTACTGTCAGCACCATGACCAAGCATATTACAAGCACTAAGTCAGTTTCTTCATAGCGGTCAGCCAATGGAGGTCTGAACCACAGCGGTTCACGGTCAGCTAAGTAACAGACAACTGCACATTGGATGAATTTGGAAATAACACAGCTGACACACATTGCCACAGTGAGCACACCAGCAAAGGACACTATAAATAACACCCCTTCACAGACTACAATCCTTCCCATTTCCACTGCACAAGGAAGAACGCTGACCACCATCTTCCTATTTTTCCATATTATAGACTCCCCTATTTTGTTTCACCATCCCATAGAACACCCTGCACACAATTTTGTCCAATCACACCCTTTTGCACTTCCCCTGTATGGTAAGTCACTGTCACTTGTTTTTTCCCCACCATGTCACGTTCTAAAAATCCACATTTTCCAGAAGATGAGTTAAGAGTCATGGTGGATGAAATCATAAGTGTAGAGTCACAATTGCTTGCAGCACAAGTCCAGCATACTCCTCTAAGCAGGAAAATAGAAATATGGGACAGGATCGTTGACAGAGTGAATGTGGTAGGCACCACCTTGCGCACAAAGGAGGACATCAGGAAGAGGGACAAGGTCTGTTCCAAGGTCTCCAGGCACCAGCCGCTAGCCCAGAAGACTGGTAGTGGCCCTCGCAGTGCCCCATTACATCTCTTTCCCTGGGAGAAGGTCTTGGCCATCCTCCATCCTGAGGGCTTGAGAGGAATACCTGGGGGAGTGGAGTCTGGTAAGTCACAACACATAAAATGTCACATAAAATGCAATGACATGCATGCTCATAGCCCACCTTTTGCCATTCATGCAAATGGCCCTGTAAGTCTTTCAATATTCAATAATGATCACAGGACTCATGATATGTCTCAACAGGTAAATGTATGCCCAAACCTAAATGCAGTCTGCATACAGATATATAATACCAAATATTTGTATAGTGTATGTAGTAGAGAGAGCTACCTGACTACAACTCCCAGGAGGCACTGTTTCTGTAACTCCAAACTCCAGTACAATGTCTACTTGTCTAAAGACCCTTTTTGTCAACTTTCAATTGAACTTTTCTCACCCTGAAAGATAACATTTGTAAAGTGTATATAGTACAGGGAGTGACATGACTTCTAAGGCCAGGAGGCTTTGTCTCTGTAATTCCAGACACCAGCCTAGTGTTCAGTTATCCAAATACCCCTGTTCCTCAACTCTCGATCAACTTGTACTCACCTGGGAGGATACCATGTGTAGTGTGTGTGGCAGAGAGAGTGATATGACTGCAACTCCCAGGAGGCACTGTTTCTGTAGCTCCAAACACCAGCCCAGTGTCACTTGTCTAAAGATCCTTTTATTCAACTCTCAATTGAACTGTTCTCACTTGGGAGGGATAACATTTGTATAGTGTATGCATTAGAGGGAGTGAAATGACTGCTAAGGCCAGGAAGCTCTGTTTCTGTAACTCCAAACATCAGACCTAGTCCGGATTCTATTTGTCAAGTGTGTGAAGTAGAGGGAGTAACCTGACTGCAACTCCAAGCAGGCCCTGTATCTGTTACTACAAACACCAGGTCAATGTACACTTGCCTAAAGACCCCTGTTCCTTAAGTTTCAATTGAAGTGTATTCACCTGCGAGGATACCATTTCCTAAGTGTTGGGAAGAAGAGGTAGTGACATGACAGCAACTCCCATGAGGGCCTGTTACTCTTACTCCAACCACCAGCATAGTGGCCACTTGTCCAAAAACCCTAGTTCGTCAACTCTCAAATGAAATATACTCACCTGGGAGTGGCCAAGCACAGATCATGCCCAAGTCAGAGAAGTATCTGTCAACATAGCTCCATCTTGACTTGCTAAACCAAGATAAAATATTTTAGGACAGGAATAACACCTTACCCAGTGTGAATAGCAAGTATTCATAAGGCCTCAAGATGCCTCACCAGAGTGGCATTGGCAGCAGACACATTCACACTGCACTGTGCACATGATGACACCAGTCACATGTACAACAAAGTCCTGGGTTTGCCAGAATCACACTCAACTAGACCCCCAAATGGGCTAAGCCATATCTTGCCTAGCCACTGTTTTGCCTGCACTGGTGGCAAGATTTCATATTCAGGTCATCCTCCAAATTTCAAATGATCTGCACATTTCAGCAGCTGCTTTAGTCAAAATGAACTGGCAGGCTTCACAGATGTCATGTCAAAACACCCAATACCATTGTTACTTGGTACAATAGGATTAACTGCAACTTAACTTTGTACAAGGTCTCTGAATACTGTAACACTAAACCGTTGGAGGTAGATGTCACAATACAACCAGTAACATTGTTTGTTTTACATGAACAGGTGCAGGTGCAGGTTCCGCTGGACACAAAGAGGCCATAGAACAGACTGCCAATTTCCCCCTAGATGAAGCCCTCAGTGAAGACGATAATCCTAGATGTCTGGAAGTGGAGGGCAGCTCTGACCCATCTGGGCAACCTGGTCAGATGACAACAGTGAGTCTCAATGTGTCCACAATTCACCTCCCAGCCCGGGATATGTGCCTCAACATCACAGGCAACCATTCACCCCACAACCTGTGTACCTTGCACAGTGTCTACCATCTCATGCCCCCCCCCCAGTCCTGGATCCTGAGTTGCAACGCAATACTTCCGACTATGAGGGTCCGGGAACAAGTTAGAGAGGGCACCCTGTGGCAAGGGCACAAGCCCCTGGAGGTAGGGTGCGTAGGAGGGATGTGTGGGCCAACAGGGTGAGGCCACTGGGCCTGCTCTTGGCAGGACACCATCAGCCATGTCTTGGGGTCTATCAGGAGTCCCAAGGCGTGATGGGCCAGGTGTTGACTGAACTCCAGGAAACCAAACAGCTACAGAGAGACATGCACAGAGACAAGCGGGAATAGATGGAGGCCCACAATAACAACAGGGCCTCCCTAACAGGGGTTCCGAGGGACATACACACCACCCAGAACAGGGCTTTTCAACAACTGTATACCCCTTCCTTTGGCTCATCAACACCAGGCACATCAACATAGGGACTAGCCACTGGAAGGTAGGCCCTGCCAGAGGAAGAACCAGCCGCAGACACCACTGCCTCTGTAGCAGCAGATCCATCCACACCCCACAAGCGGGAAACGTCCAGCAAAGAATCCAGGAGGTGCGGATGACAAGACACCTACCACTGCCAGCAAGAGACCTCTTCCTAAAGGAGCTCTTTTGTGTGTCACACTTTCACTCTGTGGACTGATCCTGAACCACTTGCCAGTTCCAATGGGAGAAGTACTCTGGACTTTGGTCTCCCAATGATGTGGCATCTACTCCAGTGATTTCATTCACCATGACTGACCCCTTCACTTTAAATTTTTGTTTCTTTCTGTCCAAAATGTATTTTCTGTTTAAGCATTGTAATAAATTCACCTATTACAAACTCATTGTCTGCTTGATTACATTTCTCATTTAGCTATGTAAAGATGTAAGACCATGTGAACTATACGATGAAGATACAAGCTACTTGTGCAAGCAGGGGTATGTTACAGGTATACAGTGTCTAGCTTAGGATTACAACGATTACACAACAATACATTAGTACAAGTGTCTGGTCAAACCAAAAATGTTACTACAGTGTTCAGCACATAGGCTGTCAATATGTCTGGACTATTGCAAATCAAGAATGAGTGACTCATACTGAGTAAAATAACATATTTACAGGATAGACCCCAGACCATGGAAGGAAGGGATTTGTAGACATTGTCCTGGAGAATAGGCAAACATTAAGGTGGTTGATGTCAGCAGCCTGGGCCTTATCACCTACCACATCAAAGTAATCCAATATCACTTGATCCAAGATTCAGACAGATGGCAGTACAACGTTCCTGATCACAAGGGCATCATAATCCAGTTTCCATCCATCTGGGGGTATGACAGAAACATATGCCAGTGTTGTGGCACAGGCACTGTGGCCTCCAATAATAAAAAACATCTACATCTATATATAGGTCATACAAAAAGAGGACTGCATATTTTAAGACCACATGATGGCCCACATGATGCATCAGGTCCACCACAACACACCAAACAAGGGCACTGGCCACTTCTGTACCACCCAAACACTGCAAACTGTCCTAGTACTAGTCCAATATATCCAAACTCTGCAACCTACATTACCTGGAACAATCCATGTCCACTTTGTATGTCAGGACAGCATCAGGTACCAGCCAATGTCACAACTCTGAAATGCCCACATGAAGGAGTCATGTTGAAGGTACCTTTACACAGAACAAAACAAGGAGTATAGGCTTGACACCATACCTATGACACAAGCAACTGGAAAACAAAGTACATTGTAAGAGAACTGACACAAACAAAGCAACATCATCAACATGGGATGTGTCAAAAGCTATCCTATCAAGCAGTGTTTGGTATAATATTGCAGAGTATTAGCTCCATAGCTGCACATGACATACTTACACTCATAAAAAGTAGCTGTTGGTGAGATCTTCCTGCAGGTCAGCTCCATCCTCTTCACCACTGTCATCCTCACTTGGCATTTCTGAAGTCACCCCCAGTGGCACTGCAGGCTCTCCCTCCTCTGGGATGAACGAAAGATTTCACTGCAAGGCAATGTGGAGCATGCCACAGTGATCTGACACACTTTCCCTGGTGAGTAGAAAAGGGCTCCACCACTCCTGTCCAGCCAGCGGAATCTGGCCTTCAGAAGTCCAAAAGCCCACCATACTGGCCACCGTGTACTTCCATGGGCCTCACTGATGCAGACTTCCCCTGATGTAGTTGGATTCCTCACCGGCATCAACTACCAAGGATGATTTGGATAGGTGGAGTCTCCTTTTAAGGAATGGGACATAAGTGCAAAATGTGTCACTCACTTCATGATTGTAGCACCTGACAGTGCACACAGACAATCAGGACATACATAACCTACCAACCAGCCAGGTTCTTTCTGGTTGTAGTTGTGACATCAGCTGGGATATTGTGCTGTTCCGCATTATGAAGGAGTCAAGGGCTGATCCGGAATAGTGGGCACAGATGTGATGTGTAGAGATCCACCAAATAGACAGCTTGCAAGTTGATGGAATGGAAGTTCTTTCTGTTGAGATAGACTTGTTCGGTGGCCTGCGCTGGCACCAAGCCAACATGTGCGCCATCAATGGCCCCCACCACATGTGGGAGGTGGCCAAAACCATAAATGTAAGCCTTCACATTGGCTAAATCCTCACACTGGGGGAACCTGACAAAGCTGTCAATATGTTTCAACATTGCTAAGAGGAACTCCTTCAACACCAGAATGAACATAGGTTGGGACATACCAGCAGATAGGACCACTGTATGTTGGAAGGACCCTGTGGCGAGGAAGTGCAAAGCTGACATCACTTGTACATTAGGTGGTATGCAGGTTGGATAACTAATAGCTGACATAATGTCTGGCTCCATCTGACGGCATAAGTCCACTATTGTTTGCATATACAGGCAGTACAACATATTTATATGCCGTTTGCTCCTTGCTCTGAAGGTCTGGCAGTGGACGGTTGACAGGAGGTTGTTGCATCCTCACTCTCCCAGGGCACCGATGTGTGACAAGACTTGATTTATAACATTAGTCAGTGTGTCCACAGCAACAGAACTCATGCATGCCAATATTATGTGACAAAGCATTTCTTACTGGATAGACATGACACCCAGTACAAATCACAGCTGGTAACTACACAAGGGTCACATGTGACCTGCATGGTTGTCAACACATGTGTCCACAACATGGATGTGGATGAAACTCAAAGATGTGTTCCACAATTGCTCCTCAAAATGTGACTGTGTATTCCGTCATCCAAAATGAGCATCGGCGGTGGTGGCCCGTGCACCACTGTCAAATGCCATCTGTGTACAGCAACACACTACACAGGTAGTTGTTTAGAAGGGCCTACATGACTAGACAGAATAGGTATGTCTGTAATGCCACAAAACATATATTCTAGTTGTGATGCAGTTTACAAAGCCAAGTACAGTATTTTAGGCCACCAAAATGGCGGATGCCTGACCTACTCCACTGAACATTAGGAACCGCCCATGACCGCCGGTAGAAGTCATCAGGGCGGTAGGCAATTCCAACCCCTGCAGACACAGCCATAGGGTAAAGTTGTTGCCTGTGGCGGTCATGGCCCAGTGGTTGTGTCTGCCAGCAATGATGACCGCATCTGTCGCAGACGTGACTGCCATGTTGTACTGATTCATTCACTTGACTTCTGACACTACTGCCAGCAACAGCTCCACAACCTGAGCTGTTGTGTGCCGCCCCTGGGACCAATCATGGCATGTCCAGCAGGTGATAGGGCCCCTGCCTTCTCTCCAGAGGAGCTGGAGAGGCTTGTTGATGAGGTCCTACCCCGTATGGACAGCACTATTGCTCGCCAGAGGAACAGGTAAGATTCTCATAGGCACCGTTAATTCTGTTTGACACCATCCTTTCCCTCCTCACAGGCTACAGTCTGCCCCTCTGTACTAGTTAGACTTCTTGTGCGCCTGTTGTTGCAGTCTGAGTGGCATTAATGGGATTTATATTGTGCAGATATTGGTGGCCAGTATGTTAAGTTCAGTTACATTGTATTGTGTGAGATTTTTGAGGTTCTATATCCTTCTTGTGTTAGATGCACATAACTAGGTGAGGATACTTTACTGCCATCCAATGACATCTCTTTCTTCATGATTGTGGTAATGTTGGACAACATGTATGTGCATGACAGCATGAGCTGTGTATGCATAGTGTATGCGTCATTTGAGGATCTTGTAAGCAATGTGTATAGTACCATGGATCTTTCAACCCACATCTGGCCTTGCCAAACTGTAGTCTGGATTCCATATCCAGACATCCTGGCTCACTCTGCCCTTCAGGTTGCCACACACACCACATACCAAATTGCTTATGGACATATGCTGTATTGTCATGCATGGAAGTGATGGAAATGGAGTGACATGTATGTCCTGTATGCTCAGCCTGCAGAGACCAGGGCTTGTCAAATGTACCTCCCTGTGTGGTACATAGTCCCGGCTGGGGTAGAGTCACTGTGTCTATGCAACTGTGGCACTATGCCCACTCCCTGTATACCAGCAGATCCTGGCATGTAGACAACATGATGCTCTAGTGGCAATACGTGCCCTGAATACCTCAGTCCATTGACTGAATTAGGAATGGGTACTTAGGTACATACCTTTGTATGTTGGATGCCATCCCTGTAGGATAGACACATATGTACAAAGGAGTGTTCTGTGGCATAGGTACATACCACATTACCCACCCCCTGAGGTGGCACGAGTCTTCATTTGGTTGGCCACATGTCCACACATGCACAAGGAAGACAATTTCTGTTCCCACAATGCCAACACCTTCATTGTAACCAAAGTGTGATGGTGAAGTCTGTACTTTGGCAGCTGCCTGTAGGGGCTGTATGCAGTGAGTCAACCTTGCATAGTGTGAATGTGTTGGTCCATTCAGCCCTGAGGCGTTTACCCTTCAGAAGCCACATATGCGTGTAGTGCCTCTTTGTGGCTCACCTCAGAGTACATGTTGCTAGAGCATAGGCTACCTGATGTCAGTAGGCCTGCTTAGTCATTGTAGGCCCGGAGCAGGGTAGTAGGTTACCTTGCAGATGGATATATGTCTGTAGTCATGTCCGTGCACTTACTGGCTTGTGTGCTTTACACTTGTGGTATGTTAACAAAGTGAAAGTTTTTAGCTTGGGGTTTCTGACATGTGTGATTCAACCATTTGTGCCAAAACTTGTGATTGTAATCTCTTGATTTGTCTTTTGCATTCATGCAGGTAAACACCCATCAGAAGAAGGAGATATGGAGAGCCATCACCCAGAAAGTGTGGACCCTGGGGGTCCACAGCCAGCGGAGCGTCCACTATCTCAAAAGATGGGATGACCTGAGATGCTGGGCCCGGAAGATTGCAGATGTCCAGCTGGGGCTATCCTCCCAACTGGGCGAGAAACACGTCGGACCATGACTCCCCTAATGGCTCGCATTCTGGCAATGGCCTACTCAGACCTTGATGGACATTTGATGGGAGCACAGCAGCCACAAGGGGATGAGTACAGGGCACATTCCTGCCTGTCACATTGCCAAGTTAATGTGTTAGGCTCTGACATCTCGCCCAGACGATTTGAGATGTGCCATGTGTGACACAATAGATGAGTGACTGTTTGCCCAGGGACCTAGGACACAACTGTGCACAATCCACAAACAATTTGCTCTCCAGGGACAACTTATGGCTTTGTACATTGATCAGTCAAGTACTGTTTGTTGTTGTAGTGGGTGTAAATTCTATGCAACAGACCACTACTCCTCAGTGTTACAGGCCAAAGGAAAGGAAGTGATAGATCACTGTCCTCAGCCATGTGTATGGTAAAATGAGTATATTGGCATCTACCACCCACAGGCTACTTTTCTTCAGCGTGTGACGAGTGCTTTTGCCTCACTACTGTCTGTAATATGAAGATGGCTATCATACATGTGACAGAGCATACATTGTTATTTGGGTCAGCTACAGATCAATACTTTCCCATGGTAAGTGGGGAATGTCAATTGACATGATGTGTGCCCTCTCTGTGGCCAATATAAATTGTACCTACATGTTAGCATGTGTTCCTTACCCTTTTGACAAAATGTATACATTGCTGTTTCATGCATGGTCTACCTCTGTTCATGGGATGATTCTTGTATTCCCTCGCATAGATGTGCATGCCAACCTGTGTGTGAAATAGGACATTTGCAATGGGAGTACATTTCATGTGGTGCCATAGATAAGAGTGTATCACCATTGATTGTTGGCTGACACATACCCTCAACTGTCATTGCACGTCATTTGGTATGTACAAATGCAGTAGCAATAAGGGACAAGACGTGTATAACAAGAATTTTTAGCCACAATGTGCATTTCTAGGCCATTAATGTGGCATCATGTAACGAAGTGCGCTGCACATGTGTATTGAGGAAGGTTTGTAACCTGACTGTTGGCATGCATAAAGGAGTGACTTGCAGTTATGTTGAAATCAAATATGGTTGAGTACAACCATTCATCTACAGACATCTGGGTTTGCAGGACCAAAATGGAGACAGTAATGTAGCTTCCCATTATGCAATATGTTGAGAGTCTTCCTAAGGTACTTGCAAATCTCTGGGCCTCTCCAACATAAAAAGGACTAAAGGGGTCTACTGATGGCATCAGAGTATGTCATTATAAGGAGTTTCAAACATTAGTGTGGATTTCCCTGGGGGTTGCTGATTCATTGTCTTGTGGATTTTAGGGACATGTCTCCCTGTCAATTTGCACATAATGTCTACAGTCTCCATTTCAATGCCAAATGTGTGTCATATCAGAGCGACTTTGGTACTACCTTCATGACTACCACCCCCACCGACCCACACACCATATCAAACATACCCACAGGCACCACCGCAACAGGCAGTGACACATCCACCACACCCACCATACCTGCAGAAATCACCCCAACAGGCACACCGACATCCACCACATCCATTACACTAACAAACACCACCCGACAGTTACTCAGACATCCACCACATCCATCATACTTGAAGACACCACCCCAACAGACACACAGACATCCACCACATCCATCATTCATGCAAACGCCACCTCAACAGACCCACAAACATCCACCACTGCCAGCATACCTGCAGACACCACCCTAACAGACACACACACATCCACTACTCCATCACCCAGCACCTTCACCTCCCAGGCCCCAGGTCAAGCAAACACCCACACTCACACATGCACCAGACACCACCCAAACAGAAGCATCCCTCACACACGCACACACCCAAGACATCTACACCCAGACGACCACTCCCTCAACCTCCAAATCACCAACCCCTTCTGATGACTGTGCCCGCGTTCTAAGAGTTACATTTTCGAGCTTGCCATTTTCCCTGTTCCCTGCAACCCCTGTCCCAAACACAAGAGGCCCGATCCACATCCCAACCAATCCATTCCACATTGAAGCCCTCCTTTCACACCTGCCCCCTGCAAGCACCCATATCCCTTCCCCCAAGAAAAGCCCACCCCTCCAGAAAGAGTCCAGCCATCATAAACCAAAACCCACCCATCCCAAACCTGACCTCCCTCCCAACCCCCGGATGATCCCTGAGGTACCTACCTGCCAAATTGATGCTCCTTCCTCTGGGGGTTTCCTGGCAATAATAGGAGCCAAGTGTGAGCACAATACTGCACAATTACTTTATGATGGACTGGCCGCTACATATGGGTGCCAGTTCCTGTGCAAATGTAGTTTTAGGGGTGTGTCCCAGTGCAGCATCCTTCCGCTCCTGATACCGCCACCCCTATTGTGCAGGTATTGTTTGCATAGTGAGCCATGGATATTTGTCTCTCTGACTATTGTGCTGATGTGTGTTGAATGTGACGACAGTCCATGGCATGTGTGCAATGTGACTGTCAGTTGTATTGGTAGGTGTGATATTGCTGTGTTGTTGGTGTTGTGTGACACAATGTGGTGTACACTTCACTGTCCCTGTGCCTAAGATGTGCAGACATGTGTTTTGTGTAGTGTTGTGGTGCAGTAACCTGCCCAAAGGGGGTGTTTAATGGTTGTGTATGCCTAATTGTTTGTGAATGACTCCGACCATGTACTCAATGACAAGTGTACTTGATGCCCGTACTGTGAGCCCCTTATCATGTGGATGACGGCGGGATGATCTGTTGTGAAGTTTAATGACACAGGTAAGTGTGTGTGTACTTACGGTCAGTCCACAGCGGCGTGGGTTTTGTGCACCTTCGATGAGCAGTGGCAGGACGTGTGTGATGGGCTCCATAGTGGCACAGGACGTGTAATTCTGCCTAGAAGTGAGTTGCTCCATTTATACTCTCTGTTTCCACCTGCTTAGATGTGGTGGTTGTACCGACCACGGTCACATTGGCGATTTGCTACGTCATAATGTGTCTGGCGGAAACGCAGGCTCCGCTGGCCTGTTTATCCTGCCTCGTCATTGCAGCGGTCTGTGCTGCATGGCGGTGCCGGTGGGACCACGCCGGTCTTTGCTCCATAGGCCTGCATGTCTCATAATACAGTAGTCTGACCGCGAAGCCATTGTCAGTCAGACCTCCGCAATGGTGATGCATGGACCGCTAAACTCATAAAAAGACTCAAAGTTTTATAAAATGTATATGTGATTTGTTTTTATTACCACACAGCTTGTATGCATGGGAGATCACTTATATAAACTAAAAGAGATGCAAACAAAGTTTTGTCTTGAGCAACTAGTCAGCGCTATCAGAGAACATTCTCCAATTTATCAATTGAATAAAACCATACAGTAGGACATTTTCTCTACTACTGTTCTAAAAATAATAAATGAACATGGTGCAACATTTCACCTTTTTATTGAACTATTAACAAAAAAGACATACTAATACGGTTTCAGAAAAATAAAAACAACCATTGGCAATGTCAAAAGGCCAGGCTTGCATTTGGAGTCCTCACTAAACCATTTAAAAAGCCTGTTGGGCTGAAGTGAGATATACAAAGCAGAAAAAGATTACCTTGTTTATACAATGAATCCATAGAATAAAAACATTTGAATGTGTGATTATTCAATGTACTTTTGAGCTGTCAAATAGTTCCTCATTCATTAAAGCGCAAGAACACTGTAGGAGGGGAAATTATGCTTCAGAAGAGCCAATGGCAGGAGCAGTGTCATAACGAAAGTTTAGCTGGGGCATGGGGGACTACAAGGAATGGTCAGCAAGTCTTTCGCAATACCTATATCCTTGATTTGCCAACTGCCCTTTGGAAGTACTTCACCGCCACCATCTCCATCCACATGGCATCAGCAGGTGTACACTTGATAGATTTAGCATAAAAGGGAAAACTGTTATCCATGTGGGATCAGCAAAGTTACATTCATATTTATAATAATTATTTTATTTACAAAATAAATGTTTAAGAGTTGACTGTATATACCCCTCAGTGACACTTAAATAATGGAATACATTTTTAAGGCTATGCAGATGCAAATGACATCCATCCACAAAAAGGTGAAGACTAAATGCAGTGCTTAATTGGCCCAGTGGTTGTAGTTGGGGCCCACTGGCACTTATTTTTGGGGACTAGCACTCATTCATCAGGCTTTCATCTAGAGCAAGAGAGTGAAAAAAGTCAAAGGGGAAGGAAGGAGAAAGAGAAAGACGGACAGAAACACGACAAAGGGTGAAAGCAGAAACCTGCAAGAGTAAGTTAAAGGAGCAGAGAGTGTCTTCTGGTGAATTAAGGAGGCATGAGGTGGAATAAAAACAACACAGTCTTTGTATTCAGCACACCGACATTCAGTAGTGCTGGCCACAGCTTTTTGAGCAAAGGTTTGGGCCCCAGCACTTATTCATTTACAAATTAAGCAATGACTGAAGGAGTCATATACAGTTTAATTCAGTGAGTTGCTCTACAATAAATTGGTGGAACAATTTGGCTGTTAAACTTCCCATTTAAACTCTCATTTGGAATGCCCCATCCTTGCATCTGGTAATCCTGGCAACTTTGCGTCCCAAAGTTTACCGAAACCAAGTTGAATTGCACTGAAAGCACCTATTGAAGTCAAGGTTGAAAATTACATTAATTGATCAAAAAAGTAATGGGTTGTCCACAGTCATATTGAGGACATTAAGAGCCAAAGTATAGGGAGAGAAGAGGACAGCTTGACTGGCTAGGTAAAAGGATTTTATTCTGTCCTGGAGGTCAGTACAACAAGGTGAAAACAAAAGAAAAAGTGTGAGAGGTGGGGGCTAGCCACCATGGAGTGAGCAGCTCAATAACATTTGTCCTTGCCCGGCCCATGGGTTTCAGTGATGATCATGCAGTTAGTGCAGGCTTCTGCAGGGGTGAGATGACCCCCGCCACCGGTAGCTCTCCAGACCAGCATTAAACTACAAAGGGGATTCTAGGCTTTCCTGGGAGCAGGATCACACCTGGCTGAGTCGAACGCCAACCACGTTTCAACAAGATGGCAGCTGCGGAGCACAAATGCTGAAAAGAGTTCCAGGGGGCACCGGAGCAGGATATTGTGAACTGTAATGTTCCTGCAAGGCCCTTGAGGTCCACCTCTCATCAACAACTGTCATCTGGAGCACGTGATGCTGGGGGGAACCCTATAGCTAAGAGCTCTCCTGAATGCAGTGGCTGCTCTCATCATTGGATAATGGTGGCTGCTATCCTGCAGAGACTACTGTCCCTTCCACCTTGCGTTCTCTGATATGCTGGGTGTTCTCTGAGGGACTTGGTGGACTTACGCCATTGGGGGTGGCTGGCACTGCATAGTGGAATCCTTCATGCATCAGGGGGGGGGCAGCCCTGCAGAGCCTGCTTGTTATCAACGTCCACCTTCCTGCATAACAAGCAGTGGGGGCCTTATGTCTGGAGAGCCCCCGTTGAGTCTGAGCCTCTGCTATGAGTACTGGTGGCCTTCCCCACAGAGGCCCAATGGGGCCCCTGGACACATTCTACAAGGGCCTGGATTACTCTGAGAAGTTGAGACAGATTGGGGTTCCCTCTTTCCTCTCTAGAGAGGCTCTGCTGCAGTACTTGTCCCACACATTTTTTACTGCCAAAACTGCATCACCTTGGGCAATTACACGCTGGAATCCTGCCTAATTGCAGTAACTGAAGGAGTCTGACCACCCACTGACACTCTGCAGCAGTGGGAAACTGAGCTTAGGGACCTACATCCAGCCAATCTTCCCTGCGTTTGTTGGGGGCCGCTGGCTATCTGGTGGGGGCATTGACCAGGGGGTGCCAACTGCCAAAATTGCTCCTCCCTTCCCTATCCCATTGGGCTGCATATATACTGGATAGTGAAGAACTCCACCCTCCTTTGGACTATAGCACCTCAGGGATTTCAGCGCCTGACCTGCATCAGTATACAGTATATTGGCCTTGCCTGGGTACACAATGGTGAGGGACCACCACGCTTGGACCCATGAGGCACATCCACAGATCCAAAACGGACCCAATGGGCCCTCCCCATGCCAGTGATCCTAACGCATCATCCTCAGTGCAGACTGCAGCTGCAGACACTGGCCAAACTGGATGCCATTTTGGCCATGATTAGCTCTATCAGGGAGGCACTGGAATCCAATATTTTTCCAGTATTGGGGGACCTTAGCCTGCACTGGGACAACCACTAGAAAATGGTGGACTGTGTATAGACAGCGGAAGCAAATGTGGCAGATCTGGCCCCTGCCATGAAGGAGCATTCCTCCGTGATACACAAAATGTCTGGCTTGTCCGATCGCTAGAGGCCAAAATCAAAGATCAGGAGTGCAGGGCTTTCCACAATGATATTAGGTTTGTGGGTCTTCATGAGTGCATAGAGGGGGCTCAATGAACTCCTTCCTTGAAGACTGGTTGCAGGAGGTGGTTGCTCCAGAGAGATTTGTCCAAGTTTTACGCTTTGGAGCGTGTCCACAGACTGGTGACCAGACCCCCTGCACCAGACACACCTCCCTGTCTGGTGGTGACCTGTGTCCTGCACTTCTGGGACTGAGAATACATTTAATGCCAGGCCCACGCTGCTAGCCCCTAACAGGTGGAAAAAGCTAGAGTCTCCATTTTCGGGGATTTTACAGAGCTGTCCAAAGACTTCAGGTTTCATTCCTCACAGTCAAGAGAAGACTGTGTGACCTGGCTATCCCCTACGCATTGCTCTGCCTGCCAGACTCCTGGTGCTGCAGGACCGCAAACCACTCTTCCTTGACACCCCAACAGCAGAATGGGACTGGCTCGACACAACAGTAGAGGCTGAATCAACTATCGGGGGATCTCCTCACTTCAAGGTGATGTAAATGCCTCTGCTGCAGGCGATGAAACTGGAGACCCTCTCAACAACAGGCATGGGTGGGCAGAGACCAGGTTTTGCCCACTGCTGCATGGTTGGGCCACTCTACGGAGAACTGGGGGAATGACCTCCTCTGGTGATGACTCAGGATCTGAAACTCACAGCATCCCTGGTTGAAACTCTAGTATCCATCTGCCGCAGGTCACATCACAATCAGTGGATGATATAATCAAACTGCACTATGTTTCTCTGAGCTTTGCTGTGTTGTACTGTTTCACAATAGAGGAAGTGCAGGGGGTTTATAGCCATCCCCACAGTGGCATACAGCTGCTCTTCACATCCTTTTACTTTCATTGTCCCTAAGCTGGATGGGGGAGCCCATGACTTGACAATGGCCTTTAAATAGTTATCTCCTCTCTCCCAACACTCAGGTGCAGATCCTCCTTGGTCTCACCTGAGGAGCGCTTCTGCTATAGTTTCTTGCTGGTTTGTTACAGTGCACCTGTCCTGGAAGGTACAGTTGGGGTATTTTCTTTTTTTCTGCACCCACATTGGGGGAACTGTTTCTGTGTTTGGGTTTCTCTACTTGGGGGTGATTTCCCTAGATTTGTAATTGCAGTCTATATGGGTGGGGTGCGGGCAGGGGACTTGAGAGAGACACTCCTCCAACACTATATACACACACACACACACACACACACACACATGTTTAACATGGCTTCCTCTGTTGGGGTGATCACCTGGAATGTCAGAGGGCTGAATTTCCATTCTAAATGATACAAGGTTGTATATCTTAAAAGACAGAACATTTAAATAGCCTTTCTTCAGGAGAAGCACCAGACGAAAGAGGTGAGTATGGCACCGCAGAAATGTTGGAATGGCCAGGTCTATTCTACTGCCTACTCCGCATTTGCCAGAGGGTGCTGACATGGATCATTCCCAGGACACCATTCCTAACAAATGTTGAGATTATAGATCCTCAGGACTGGTGCATGTTGTTGGTGTGGCAGTTAGTTGGCAAGTACACAGGACTGGCAAATATCTATTCCTCCTAATACTGGTCAACCATCCTCCCTAACCTCCTTGAACATATGGATCACTGACATAATATTGATCCATAAAAGATTGGAACACAAAACTATTGAAAATTAAATATTGATAACAAAAATATCAACCCTGTATATATAACTATAAAACACACAAATATCAAGAACACAGACATCGTTGTCAAAGATACTGATTTTTACATATATCAAAAACAAAAATATTGAAAAAACAAAATTATTGTTCCCTTTAAATAAACATGTAATTTGTCAAAATATCGATTCGCACAATATTGACTACAATATTATTGCTAAAATAAATAATCATTATTTAAAAGACATAAAACACTTTTCACATTAAACAATTACTTCAAAGAAACTCAAAACCTGTTATAAACATATTTAATTTTAATAAAAATATATTACATCAACATAATATTTACCATTCACCCAAAAAATAGATATGTAAAATATATAAAATAACCTCCCCTCAAAATTAGCACTGAACTACAAACATTTAAACATCAACCTATGTAATATAAAACTGTATATTATACCTCCAAAGCAAAACCTAAATTAGTATTTCCATGGAAGGACTCAACTGATAAAAAAACAATCTATAATAAACAAACCAATAAAATAAAAACTACAAATACCCATAACCAATTATATCAACCAAACAATACAAAAGGCACACTAATTTAGAATATTAAATACTTCAAAAACAACAAACACTTCAAGACAAGGCGGATTCTCTCAACAACCATTTAAAAAGAAATATATACCTCTAACAACTACATAACCAAGTAAGTAATACTTATATATAAACTAAAATATAACTGTAATCAAACTTAAAATGTAAAGTAGCAAGTAAATATTAATACACTCTCCAACGTTTGTCTTTTAACATAAGCTTCCTAAAGGAAAAAATCTAATACTTGAAAATCAATAAACTGCTAGAAAATAACCATCACAAACCAGCAAAAAGATATAAAAATGAGTGTAAATAAATAAATAACAAACTCACTGAAACAGCCAGCAAGAATAAACCTAAAGGCCTCAGCCTCTACAAACTACCAACAAAGTGGCTTTTTTTTCATAAAACTTTTATTTATGCTTTGAATATTTTCACATACAAATATGCAATTACAGTCATGTACAAACTATATTGGCAGATAGTACAAAAATATGAGACTCAGAACATTGGTCTCAATAATCCGGTCTGGAGACCTCCACCTGCTCGTGCTACTAAAGGAACCAGCCCACACTTGCACAACTCCCAGCTCCCTCGCTACCTGTCACACAGGGTCGCTCGCCTCTGGCTCGCCCATTTCCTACCAATCAAATACTGCTTATTGACATCCCAGTGTTTCGCAGGTCTATTTGTTGGGGGGAGCAGTTCACTATAGTTATCTGTTTGTGTATTACAGTACATCATGTCTCTATGTCAGTCCTCCACTGTCGGGACCGGACCACGAGCCCATCGCATAGCTATATGTCTCTTGGCCAGCAGTAGCCCAACTGCCAACAACTTCCTAAATGTCTGTGGTAGATGCCTGCCCCAGCCCAGGAGCGCTATAATTAATTCACAATCTAGTCGTAGTCCGACTATTGCTTCCAGTTCGCCAAACACTGCTCTCCAGAAGCGTTGCAACCCATCGCAGGCCTAGGACATGTGCAAGCAGCCAGACTTTTCGAACCCGCATCTAGGACAACTCGCGTCCGCTCGTAGCCCATATCTATGGAGTCTAAGGGGGTGTAGTATACTCTGTTTAAGTACTTAAAGTGTATTAGACGATGCCTGCCATTCAGGGAAATTGTACGTGTTATGGAACAGCAGTAGCACCACTGATCATCTGTTATCTGTACCTCCAGCTCTCTTTGCCACTCCAGTTGCGCTGCCACTAGCTCATGAGCACGCATCTTCTGTCTTTGTGTATACAAACAGGAGACCAATTGCCGAAGTTAGTCATTCAATACCACCACAGAGAGAGCCTGTACATCTGGGGACTCCTGCATATCATCGCCTAATAGTGCAGCCATAGCATGCCTCACCCTGTAGTACTGATACCTAAGCAGCGCAGTGGGCTCGGCAGCTTGACTCTCTATCGAGTCCCATTTCTTCATGATGCCCTCCGCAAATAATTCCCCCATAGTACTGATACCCAGGGTGTTCATAACCTGTATTCATTTTTGATCCCGCCATAGTTTGAACCAAGCGCACCAGTCCAATGGCACATGTGGAAAGTACAGCAGGATCAATCCCTGCCTGTGCAGGAGTTCGTGCCAGGCATGTGTAACTGAGTTCAAAGATGCAAACTCTCTATAGCGTCTATTCGGTGTATGGAACAATTTCGCTCTGTAGTGGGACCGGGGAGGCCAATTCTCGCTCTAGTTTTAAAAGCGGGGTGTCACTAGCTCTGTGGAACCAGGCATGTGCCACCGCAGCATGTGCAACCATACTATACAACTCCAGGTCCGGAGCCCCGAGACCCCCAAGCTCGTATGGAAGATTCAGAGTGCGCCATTTCACTCGCGACTGCTTACCCGTCCAGGCCAGTATAATGAGCAATACTCTCAGTGCATGAAAGCAGGCTTTTGGCAGCAACATCAGGACGTTCTGGAAAAGGAACAAAAATTGAGGAAGCACCACCATTTTCGTGAGTGCTATGCGGTCTACCAAGGACAATGGAAGTCTGATCCATCGCTACACATCCCCTGCTAACTTCTGAAGTGTGGCGTTTAAATTATCGACCGCTAATATCTTAGGGTCTATATGGACTTTCATGCCCAAATATCTCACTGACTCTACCTCCCACTTGAGAGGGAATCCCACATCAACCTGTGCTGTCTCCGATGTCAGGGGGGACATGATAGATTTCCTCCAGTTGACCTTAAGCCCATAGAACACGCCATATCTCGAAATCTCTCAGAGGATCGGACCAACATTATGCTGCGGATCCTTAATATATAATAACGTGTCATCTGCGTATGTTGAGAGCACAAGGGTATAATTCTGAAAACGAAGGCCGCGGTGCCCAAGGTACTCCCTTAGGGCACACACCAGGGGCTCCGCCACCAGCGCGTACAACAAGGAGAAAAGCGGACACCCCTGTCTAGTGCCTCTAGTGATCTGAAAAGCCTCTGTTACCACCCCATTGATGCAAAGCCTGGCTGATGGCTCCCCATATAATGTGGACACCAGGTGCAAAAAGATGTCCCCCACACCAAACCGCTGCAAGACTGCCCTCATGAAGCACCACTCCACTGAATCAAACGCCTTTTCAGTCTCTAAAAAAAATGCCACTGCTTTTAACTTTGGGTTGATATTCTGTATTGTACCAAACAGCGTACGGAGATTCATAGTCAGGCTTTGGCCCGGAACGAATCCTGCCTGTTCCGGCTGAATCAACTGCGGCAGCACCCTGGCCAGGCGATCCGCCAAAATCTTAGCATAGATTTTGACATCTACATTTAGTAGTGACAGCGGACGGCAGGATGAGCATTGCTCTGGGGGTTTCCCTGGCTCAAGCAATCTGATCAGCATCGCTTCCCGCATCGATGAGGGAATAAGCCCCCCTTCCACCATTTCCTCGTAGACTTCTTTTAGTTGCCAGAGCAACAAGTTTTTGTAGGCTTTGTAGAAACGCATAGTTAGTCTATCGGGGTCCAGAGCCTTAACTTCCACCATACCCCCCAGCACTCCTTCGATCTCTCCCAGAATCAAAGGAGCCATAAGGGTTTCCCTATCCGCATCTGTTAGCCGCGGCATATTAATGTGTGTAAGATAGTCCAACAGTGCCTCGCCATCTGGAACAACCCTGGAGGCATAAAAGGATCGATAATATTCACCAAATCTGGCCACGATAGGTTCCAGGTCCCTATACTCACCACCATCCTCTTCCTGCACAGCTATAATTACAATTTTTTCTCGATTGGGATGGATCAAATTTGCCAGTACCGAGCCAGGTCTCTCACCCTCTCCGTACATTGGGGTGGTAGCGTATTTCCCCAGATGCTGAATTTCCGCGAGGCCTGTATCCTGAAACTCCTGTAACTTAGCGTGCATGTGCCCTAGTGTCTGGTTGTCTGCAGCTCTAGCTGCACCAGCTCTCGTTCCAACAGCTGCACTCGCCCCCTATCGATTTAAAAACCCCAGCATGTTTGGTTATGGTGATCCCTCGGATATAGACCTTAAATGTCGCCCACACTGGCCACCGAACCTTTATTGATCTGAAAAAAGTCTTTAATCGCCTTGACTAGTTCATCTCGGAAGACAGATGACCTCATTTCCACCTCGGCGGTCTCCTCCAGAGACTGCAGAGGTTCCACCAGGCCGAAGACCGCCAATGTTGGTGGTCTTTCGTCAACCATATTATGACTGTTGGCAACCCTCCACCCTTTTTTGGACAGAGAGCCGCCAGCAGCCATATTGGTGGTCGCCAGTGTAGTGGAGGCTGCTCCACCATCACCGCTACGTCATCAGAACACCACCCACCATAATACGACTCAGTATTCGGCTTGGCAAAGTTCTGGTGACGGTGTGCTGGCGGCAGAGCAACCTCCATGGATCCCGTTCCCTGCCGGAGGATCACCGGAACAGGTAAGGTGATCGTCCGTTAGGGGAGGGGGTGGAGGGTGTTCTGTGGTATGTGCGTGCATGGGGGTGTGCATGTGAGTGTGTAGAGGGGTTGTGTGTGTGTATGCATGCGGGGGGTGTAATGTGTGTAGAGGAAATGTAATGTGTTTGTATGTGTTCATGTGTGCATGTATGTGTGTGAGTGGTGTGAGCGTGCATGTAGGAGGGTGTGGAGGTTGCAATGTGGGTGGGGGCCGGGAGTGGGGAGGGGGTATCCTAATACCTTTGGAGGGTGGTAGGGGGGTCGAGGGGGGAAGGGAAGACCCCAATCAGTGCCAGGGAACGAATTCCCTCGCACTGATGGTGCATACCGCCATGGATTTCGTGGCGGTTGAAAACCCCACAAAATTCATGGCAGTATGCAGGGTCCTGATACCGCCAGCGGACTAGTGAGAGCCACCGGGCTGGAGACCATTGTCTCCAGCCTGGCGGTCGTTACAGCCGTGGCGGACGGTGCAGGACATTTGTGGTTTGGCATATGCCAAACCGCCAATGTCATAATGGGGCGGTAATGACCGCCGGCCTGTTTGCGGTCTTACCGTCCTTTTTGCACCGTCCGCCAAGGTTGTAATGAGGGCCAGCGTCTAGCAAAGAATATGGGGGAAACCTCCACGAGAACAGTGGAATCGATGTTGCGTCCAAGGCCTTCAACAATAGAATCGGGAATGGTCAGAATATGTCCTGGGCCAGGGAGCCTCAGGGAGCAGTCTGCCCAACAGACTCCTGGCGACCAGCCACAGATCTATGCGTGTGTACAGGTTGTGTGCAGCTCAGTAGTGTGTGTATCCACCTCCCCCTGGGTGTCTGTCTTGCCAAATGTCCACCAACCCCAGCTCAAAAGACAATTCCATCATCGCTCTAGCTGCTGCTGCTGGTCTGTGGCTCTCTCATCCTGATCTGTCTAGCACAGGGTCCATTGTGCAGTTAAAATCCCCACACCAGAGCTGTGGAAGACCCCCAGGAGCTCCCCTTAACAGCCAGATCGCGATAGAATTGTGGATCATCAAAATTCGGATCATATATGCCCACCAGTAAAAAGGGCGCAGTACTCCCGCCCCATTGCGCTACAATGTACCGCCCTCCTGGGTCTACTGCCACACCTCGAAGGCTGATGCCGGACACCCTCGAGGCCCAAATCAATACACACCGTGCATGTGAAGGGAAACCTGCCGCCAGGAACTGCCCCTGCAGCCTCCTAGGGGTGAGCATAGGGCTACCCGGTGCCAAGTGTGTCCCCTGTAAGATGGCAATATCTACTTTGTGCCTGTGCAGGTATGCCACTACCTTTTGAGCATCATTGAGACCTCTCACTTTCCACTTAACCATTCGGATCCCACCAGAGCCCATATGTCTATCTGGGCATGAGTGACTATTTGTCATCCACTACAGTAGGATCCCAATGCCGTGTCCACCTCACCCTAGTCATGAATCTGCAATCACACTTCATCTAGCACAGAATATAATGCAAACAGTAAACCCCCGACCATCCCCCCAACCACAGCAGGCCATAACCCAAAATGCCCATCTAGTTACTGCTCCTAGAAACATCCTCCCACCCCCCAACGTAGTCTACCTCTGTGATAACTATAAGTGGTGCACACACATAGGTGGATGTTGCCCAGTCACTTCGTATTCCACTTGTGTGCCGGCCACCTATACGTTATTAGCAACAAACCATCCCAAACATATATATTGCATGTTTAGTTAGTAAAAAACACACAGCCCTCCTATCGCTTCCTTCTAAACATACTGTAAAATAATCTGTGGCTCCAGCTTTCACCAACAGCATTCTAGATCTGGGACCCAACGGCATTATATAGTCAATTATGGAGACCAGAGCCACGGAGTCCCAGCTACATTAGCAGCATAGATGCGCCCCCTAGGCCACGAATGTATAGTCAGTGGTCCACCCCCAGTGGACTAGGAATCTGCATCATCCGCACTGCAGCTTCCTTTACCTGCCGCCCTGCGCTTCACAAACTGAGCTAGTTTTTTGTGATCTGTAAAAAATAACAATCTTCCATCCACTTCCACTCTTCATTTAGCTGGGTACAGCATTCTATATTCCAAGTGTAGGTCTCTCAGTTGTTTCTTCCCAGCAATGAACTGCCTCCTCACCTCCTGTACCTGCATTGTGAAGTCCGGATATAGCGAGACTGTCATGCCTTCATATTGCAAAGCTTTCAGTTCCCTAGCGCGGCGCAGGGCCGTGTCACGGTCTCTATAGTTCAACAGTTGCGCAATAATAGGGCGAGGAGGAGCACCCACAGGTGGATGGGTCGCCAAGGATCAATGAGCTCTCTCCATGACAAAAAGACCTGAAAAGGTGGTGCGTCCCAGCAACTGCACTAGTAGACGCTCGATAAAGCCCTCCATATTGTTGATCGCGGTAGACTCTGCGACTCCCACTATACGTAGGTTGTTTCTCCGGCACCGGACCTCTAAGTCATCTACCTTGAGGCATAAGGAGTTTATCTCTTTGTTTAGCTTAACATGACTGGTGGCTAGCTCTGTCTGTGCATCTTCCACTTCTGACACCCTCCTCTCCGATTGATCAAGACGCTCCCCATGCTCATCCAGGCGTTCAGTCATTCTGTCCATGCAGTATATCTTGCCGTCAATCTGGGTTAAGCTATGCTGCATAGCCACCAAAATTTGACGCAAATCCTGTTCCTCACCAGAGGGCATATCAGGCCCCTTCTATGGTCCAGGCTCTGCTCCATCACCCGCAGGGCCACTCGACTTGTGTTGGTCGAACAGAAGTTTAGCTTGGTTCTTGTCTGCCTTGCCCATTTTGCGCTCTCTGGAGGACATACAGCTCACACCAATCTGGGGGCATTAGGGCACAAGGCGCTCTCCCTGTCGCCACCTCTGCAGCAATCGCCGGTTAAAAACAGTGTCACCCCCAGGCAGATAAGCACACCTCCATAGTCAGTCACCTCACACTCCGGTCTCCACGCACCACGCCGACTAGGTGGCCTAGATCAGAGCACCCCAGGCCCCCATCCAGGATCGTGACACAGTCCAAGCCTCTGAGGGGTGCAAGTGAGTCAACGCATCCAGTTCTAGGGCACAAACAGTGCCCAGCCCCGGGCCCGCACAGAACAAGTGGCCACAGCACAGGGAGGGGGGGCAGAGCCAGCTTCAACCAACATGCAGTCCAGTTTCAGGGCCTATAATTGCGCTCCATCCGCATTCCGTCCAGCTCTACCTGTTCAGTTCAAGTAGGACTCTTCTCATCCCGGCACTGCGGCCCCAGCCTCATCCCATCAGCCCCATGACTCACCAGCAGGGCAGCCGCGACGGATCTCCAGGTCGCATACTCCACAACCACCAGCGCGCTGGGCCTCGCCGTGCTCCACTGCTCCCCACAGGGCCGCTCCAGCCTCCGGTCACCTCCACGGATGTCTCTCCTCATAGTCGGGCCTCACAAATCCCTTCGGGCCATCCCGCGGCCCTCCAGTGCGCTTTCCCCGCAACCCCCAGCGCACCAGGCCCCGCCGCTCGGCACAGCTCTCACACGGGCTGCTCCAGCCTCGATCACCTCCTCGGTCACCTCTTCTCGCTGTTAGGCCCGTGAGTTCCCCCAGGTCATATTGTCAATAGGCCGCGCCGCTATGCCCCACCCCTCAGCCTCCTCGTCTCCCTGGGCTCCGGGGCTGCGGCGCTCCCCATCTTGTTCTCTGGGTCTTGTCAAGGCCGGAGCCCACCCCGCACTTCCAGGGTGTTACTGCCAGCCGCGGACGTGTTTAGTCAGGTCCAAAATGTGTTTGTTATCAAAGGATTATATTTGGATTGTGAGGTGGCCAGCTGAGCTCCCCTACAACACGGCCATCTAGCGACCTGGCAAGCTCCGCCCCCAACAAAGTGGCATTTAAAATGAAACTTGCATTTGTTTTTCATTCAGCAGAAAAGAAAGCACCTGCTCCGCATTACAACACCCCGACGGAAAAGTTGCAATACCATGCAAAACATTTGACCTGAAAAGACATGTAATTATACAAAATAAAAGTAACTGCATTTTTAACATTACTAATAAACTTTCCACAGTTTAAATATAATATATATTTATACTATTAACCTACTTACAGATACAGGCCCTCATTATGACATTGGCAGCAAATGCCACCTACCACCACGACAACTGCCGCTAACAAACCATCGCCGTGGCTACCGACCACCCACCTAATTATGACCATAGGTAGAATTCCGCCAGAAGGCTGGTGGAATTCCGTCTCCGGGTGTGGTGGCGGACATCAGATGGCAGTAAGGTGCCGCTGCTGCCAGCAGCAGCGCCTCCCCTGCAGAATGCTGCTGACCGTATCATAAGCCATGGTACGGCCTGGCGGTATTTTGCTGGCGGACGCTGCTGCTGGCAGCAGCGCCGCATCCGGTCTCTTGGCGGAGGACTCCCTGTCAGCTGGTAAGTTGGGTTCTCCGAAAGGTGAGGGGTATGGGGGGTGTTGTGTGCGTGTGTGGGGGGTGTGTCACTGTGTTTGTATGCATGCATGCGTGTGTTATGCGTGTGTGCATGACTGGGTGTGTATGTATGTACATGTTGTGTTGTGTGATTGCCTGTGTGCCTGGATGTATGTTAGTGAGTGTTGCTGTGAGTGTGTCTGAATGTATGCATGCGTGGGTGAATGTAGGAATGCGTGTGTGTATGGGTGTGTATGTATGTGAGTGAATGTGCGTATATGCGGGGGGGTCGGGAGTGGGAGGGGGAGGGGGAGGGGGAGGGTGGGGGAAGACTCTGTGGAGGGGGTGGGGGGTGGATGAGACCCCTATCAGTGCCAGGGAAGGAATTCCCTGGCACTGATAGTGCCTACCGCCATGGTTTCCATGGCGGTACGGAAACCACGGAAACCATGGCGGTGGGTGGGGTCAAAATTCCATGGGCTGCCTAGTGACGGCCGTCGGGCTAGAGACTGTAGTCTCCAGCCCGGCTGTCGTTACCGCAGTGGCGGTTGGTGTGTTAACTTGGCGGTTAGGCTTTGGCCAAACCGCCAATGTCATAATAGTAATGGTATCTACCGCCAGCCTGTTGGCGGTACTACCGCCACTATTACACCGACAGCCGGGGTCGTAATGATCCTCACAGTGACTGAGACGGCCAAATTTATCACTTCACAGAAAAGCATTCGAGGTTTCGGCTGGTCAGCCCTTTGGAAACTGTGTGCTGCATTGGCCTCGGCTCCTCATGTAGCCGAGGTCAAATGTTGTTGCACAGAGGGTGCTCCCTGCACCTTCAGAATGAGCACAGAAGATTCCACGACAAAGACCTATCAGAACATTTAACCATTGCAAATAATAAGGAACCATTCCTTTTACACGACAACCTAAATTATGAGAAACAAATCTTAATATTCTCTACAGCATCCAACTTAATGAAATTTTGCCAGTGTCAAACCTGGATGATTGTTGGGACTAATCCCGGCCCCCTGATATACCTCCGTAAAAGAATTGTTGGCCAGAGATTTTCATTTTTGATTTGTGTTTTTGGATCATTAAAGAAGTAATTGAGCTTGAGAAGACATTGTTGATCCAGACCAATTTTTTTCTGGATGGCCTTTTTAAAAATGGCGGATCTGTTGCACTGATTATGTTATATTTCAGGAATCATGAGACCTATAGACTTCATTTTGGTGTCAAAACAAAGGTTTTAGAGGTCAAGTAGTCTATAGAGGCAGAAAATAACTCCTCAGAGCAGCCTTTCCGGCATTTTCCAAAACGGCAGCCATAACAGAGGAAGAAGAGACATATATAGTAATGTAATAAATAATAATGGTTTTTAATCATTTAATCTATACACCAAACAATGTTTATGATCTGAATATGAAAAAAAATGTTTATCACTCCTGTTTTAGACACATTTTCCTAGCTTACTTTATTTATTTGTTTCAGCATTCATTTGTGGTACACTTGCAAAATTTTGAACATTCTAGAAGAACATATCAACAGGGACATCCTTTTGTAGCACAGGTTTTGCAGGTACATGTAAGTGTAAGTTCTGTGGGTAGAGACTTTAGAAATTTTGTAGGTTTTAGCACCCCATCAATATCTTTCCAACCAAATTCACATGGATCTTTCTCTACATATGCATGATCCAAAACATTTGCACATCTTCTGATCAAGTAGAACACTCTTTTTATGTGTCCATGCACAGAATATGACTTCGGTGGAATGTCACTTAGCGGGACTGATCTCTTGAACTCACTGTACTAAAGATCGTCAAATATGTGACAATCAGAACTCATTTCCCACTCATGTAAAAGGCATTTTTCTACGTCTTTAAAGTCACATTCTTGTTCTGTTGCAGCAAATCCTTTTAGAAACTTCACAGGTTCAGTAGTTAAAGCTCCAAGCTTTGTTCCCATTTTGCTCATAGTGTAATTACCAATAAGAATATGTGCCTTGATAAGAACACTGCAAAAACAACAGATGATGGACGGAATGCAGAACAAATCAAACATTCACCCCAGTCACAGATCTGTGTTTAATCCATCAGTTTTTTTGCTTGCTATGCCATTCCAGTTTGGACCTAGCAATATGCAAATCAGTCTTAACCCTGTTCTCCATGGGAACAGTACAGCCCGAACTGCCAGGCTAGGTCTTCCTAGACCAGAAAAAAGCATCCTGGGACCGGTTTCAGGGTATCACATTTCATCAGCCAGGCTAGCTTGAATCTGGTGGCATAGCAAGCACGGGACCCACGTCTGGGCATAACCTTCCCACTTGGGGCGATAAACGCAAAAACAACAGATGATGGACAGAATGCAGAACAAATCAAATATTCACCCCCAGTCACAGATCTGGGTTTAATCCATCACATTTTTTGCTTGCCATGCCATTCCAGTTTGGACCTAGCCACATGCAAATCAGTCTTCACCCTGTTCCCCATGGGAACAGTACAACCCTAACTGCCAGGCTAGGTTTTCCCTGTACCAGAAAAAAGCATCCTGGGAACGGTTTCAGGGTATCAGCCTTCATCAGCCTGGCTAGCTTGAATCTGGTGGCATAGCAAGCATGGGACTCACGTCTGGGCATACCCTTAGCACTTGGGGTGACAAATGCAAAAACAACAGGTGATGGATGGAATGCAGAACAAATCAAACATTCACCCCCAGTCACAGATCTGGGTTTAGTTCAACAGTTCTTTTGCTTGCCATGCCATTCCGTTTGGACCTAGCCATATGCAAATCAGTCTTGACCCTGTTCCCTACGGGAAAAGTCCGGCACCGAACTGCCAGGCTGGGTCTTCCCTGGACCAGAAAAAATCATCCTGGGACCAGTTTCAGGGTATCACCCTTCATCAGTCAAGCTAGATTGAATCTGGTGGCACAGGAAGCACAGGCCCCACGTCTGGGCATACCCTTCCCACTTGGGGTGACAAATGCAAAAACAACAGATGATGGACGGAATGCAGAACAAATCAAACATTCACCCCCAGTCACAGATCTGGGTTTAATCCATCAGTTTTTTTGCTTGCCATGCCATTCCAGTTTGGACCTATTCATATGCAAATCAGTCTTGACTGATGGATTAAACCCAGATCTTTGCAACTGGGGGTGAGTGTTCGCATTTTTCAGCATTCTGTCCATCTTTGTTCTTTTTGCTTTTGTCGCCATAATTGCGCCGGGTATGCCCAGACGTGGGTCCCCGGCTTACTATGCCACTGGACACAAGCTAGCCTGACTGATGAAGGGGGACACTCTGAAACTGGTCCTAGGATGCTTGTTTCTGGTCCAGCGAGGACCTGGCTTGGCAGCTCAGGCTGGACTGTTCCCATGAGGAACAGGGTCAAGACTGATTTGCAAATGGCTGGGTCCAAACAGGGGTGACATGGTGAGCAAAAAAACGATGGATTAAACCCAGATCTTTGCGACTGGGGGTGAGTGTTTGCATTGTTCAGCATTCAGTCCATCATTTGCTTTTTTTGCTTTTGTTGCCATAAGTGCGTTGGGTATGCCCAGACGTGGACTCCAGGCTCACTATGCCACTGGAATCAAGCTAGCCTGGCTGATGAAGGGTGATACCCTGAAACTGGTCCTAGGATGCTTTTTTCCAGTCCAGGGAGGACCTGCCTTGGCAGTTCAGGCTGGATTGTTCCCATGAGGAACAGGGCCAAGACTGATTTGCATATGGCTGGGTCCAAACTGGGGTGGCGTGGTGAGCAAAAAAATGCTGGATTAAACCGAGATCTTTGCGACTGGGTGTGTGTGCTTGCATTGTTCAGCATTCTGTCCATCATTTGTTCTTTTTGCTTAGCTAAGAACACTGGGCATCTCTGGGTCAAGTTTCTTCTACAAAATATAAAGCGGGATTAAGCGTCTTTTCTCTCCTGTTCCATAACATATCCATAACTCTGACAATCCTTGACTTATGAACATTGCAACAAATCTAAGTAGCACAATCGTAACATCTGTGGCATTGACAGTACAGTGACATGATTGAAACCATTTCAAACAGCCCACTCAACATGTGGCACAACACAAAGGTCAAGTTCTCCTTCAAGAAAAACACCGAACACCACCGCACCCCTCTTCTGCCTCACCGCCGCTGGGGAAAAGTCACCGAAGACCAACTCACCAACACCCTCGCCAAAAACCCACCACCCGACCCCACCGACCCGGACTCCGCCGCCATCAACCTCCAACAATGGATCCTCAACTGCGCCAACATCCTAGCCCCACTCAAGAGACCCACCGCCAACCAAGAAAAGAAAAAAACAGCCTGGTTCACAGACGAACTAACCACCTCCAAACGCACCTGCCAGAAACTCAAGAAAAAATGGATCCCGAGCGCACACCCGAGAACCTTGCTACCCTCAAGGAAGCCAACCGTAAACACCACCAACTGATCCGACTCGCCAAGCGCTCCCACTTCACGGAACGCCTTAACAACAACGCTCACGACTGCAAGGAACTCTTCAGCATCGTGAAGGAACTCTCCAACCCCAACGCCAACGTCAACGACATCCCTCCATCCCAGAAACTCTGCGACGATCTCTCCACCTTCTTCTACCAGAAAATCGCAGCCATCCACGACAGCTTCAACACCTCACCTCCGCCAGACCCCACCCCCAACAACTCCTCCCACGCCGACCACATCACCACCTGGACCCAAGTAGACGACGCCGAAACCCTAAAAACCATGAACTCCATCCACTCAGGATCTCCCTCTGACCCCTGCCCACATCACGTTTTCAACAAAGCCGACGTCGCCATCGCCCCCATACTCCGCAAGATCATCAACCTTTCCTTCTACACCGCTACCTTCCCGGACAGCTGGAAGCACGCACAAATCCAACCTCTCCTCAAGAAACCTAAGGCTGACCTCAACGATCTCAAAAACTTCCGACCAATCTCCCTCCTCCCTTTTCCTGCGAAAGTCATCGAGAAGATCGTCAACACACAGCTCGCCCACTACCTAGAAGACAACTCCATCCTAGACCCCTCCCAATCCGGGATCAGACGAAACCACAGCACAGAGACTGCACTCCTCGCCGTCACAGATGACATCAGACTACAAATGGACAACGGCGAAACCTCACCCCTTATCCTCTTAGACCTATCAGCCGCCTTCGATACAGTCTGCCACCGCACCCTACTAACCCGGCTACACGAAGCCGGCATCCAAGACAAAGCCCTCAACTGGATCTCCTCCTTTCTCTCCGGCAGAACCCAGAGGGTCCGACTCTCACCTTTCCACTCCAAAGCCACCAACCTCATCTGCGGCGTCCCCCAAGGCTCCTCACTAAGCCAAACGCTATTCAACGTCTACGTGGCCCCTCTCGCACAACTGGCCCGCCAGCACAACCTCAGCATCCTCTCCTACGCCGACGACACCCAGCTCGTCCTCTCCCTGACCAAAGATCCTCTCACCGCCAAAGCCAACCTTCATGAGGGACTGAAATCCATCGCCAAATGGATGAGCAACAGCCGCCTAAAACTTAACTCTGACAAGACGGAAGTCCTCATCCTCGGGCGCACCCCCTCCCCTGGAACGACTCGTGGTGGCCCACCGCCCTAGGCCCTCCTCCCACCCCAGCCAACCACGCACGAAATCTCGCCTTCATCCTCGACTCCGCCCTCACCATGTCCAAACAGGTCAACGCAGTCTCATCATCCTGTTTTAACACCCTCAGTATGCTCTGCAGGATCTTCAAGTGGATTCCAACAGGAACCAGAAAGACGGTAACCCAAGCCCTCGTCAGTAGCAGACTCGACTACGGCAACGCACTCTACACAGGCATCCCAACAAAAGACATCAAACGACTCCAACGCATCCAGAACGCATCCGCCCGCCTGATCCTCGACATACCCCGCCGATGTCACATCTCCCCTCACCTGAGGGACCTCCACTGGCTCCCCGTGGACAAGAGGATCACCTTTAAACTCCTCACCCACGCACACAAGGCTCTACACGACACCGGACCCACCTACCTGAACACCAGACTCAACTTCTACGTTCCCTCACGTCAACTACGCTCTGCCAACCATGCCCTCGCCATCGTCCCCCGAATCCAGCGCAAGACCTCTGGCGGCAGATCCTTCTACTACCTCGCCGCCAAGACCTGGAACGCACTCCCGACCTCACTACGCTAGACCCAGGACCTCCTCACCTTCAGGAGACTCCTCAAGACATGGCTCATCGAACGATAGCAGCACCACCTCCCTGCCCCCCCCAGCGCCTCGAAACCCTAACGGGTACATAGCGCACTTTATAAATTATTGATTGATTGATTGATTGAAGTTCCTCCAGTTTGCTGTTAAGTTCTTGAACAATATGGCCTGCATCTTTTGAATATATTTCTGCAGGTACCAACTACTTATAGACAATCATTCCACTTGCAATAATTGGAAATTTAGTCTTTACTGAAGCATTAGCAATGTTTTGGCAAGTTAACATTTCCAAGTTCATCTTGTTTGATGTTGATGACCAGAATTTACGAAGTTGCACAGGTATAGGTGTCACATTTTTGATGCAGGCAAGGTCAATTGTTCCACTTGTAAACATTTGTCTGATTCTCCCTCAATGTTTTTCAGATAGTTCAAGATAACTGTTGAAGCCAATCTGCAGTTCTTGCAAGGTGCAACTGACATTGATATTTGTAGAACAGCCTGAACAACCTCTCTGAAGTTTTGCATGGATGACATCTTCGCAATTGTGACATATAGTTCGGAAAAACAGACGTTTTCAATGAGGACGCCTTTTCAAATTCAAATTCTTCAGGTGAAAGTTTTTTTTTAGCTCTTGTATGAGTTTGTGCTTCACAAGTTTGGTTGCATCATTTCCATCAAATAATTAGTTTGTAGGAAGAAATTCATGCAACAGAATGTCCTTGATAAATTCACCCCTTCCTTTTGCTACACCCATCTCTCTATGTGCTTGCGAAACTTGTGTTTTATGACCTGTTTTCTAGTGGCTGTGTGGACGAACCTCTTACTATGGCAATTAAAGCGTGGAAGTTTAGCTTTAGTGATTATGTCAAACAGCTTTTTTTCTTTCAATACAAATCTCTCATTCTTCAGTTATGTTTATAGTTTCAATCCATGTTCCAGGACATCTAGTAGACATGTCTTAATATAGTTATCCACATATTGTTTGGTCACAAAGTTATGTAGTCTCACAGGCTCAGTCATTTCAAAGGGGCTTCTTTGCTGCTGCATGAAATGAAGAAGGCTGTCAGCATGTTTAATAAAACATTTCCCTCTCTCTCCCACAACTTTGTGGTGAGGAATATTTTAATGATGGTCCATTCATTTTGAATTTGTGATTTCTCTGAAAATATTGCAAATAGGAAGGGCTTCATGGTAAATTAGCTGCCATTGAGCAACTTAATCACTTTGACATTTCTGACAAACAATTTCTTTGGAGATTTTCTGTGATCTCTGAATCATCTATCCCAGTTTCATATGTGAGGCCATAGTATTGAACCTTCTGTAAGGAAATGCCTTCTTGGCATGGTTAACCCCTGACATTTTGCCTTTGCTGATGCTAAGTTTTGATTTGAAAGTGTGCTGAGGCCTGCTAACCAGGCCCCAGCACCAGTGTTCTTTCCCTAACCTGTACTTTTGTTTCCACAATTGGCACACCCTGGCATCCAGGTAAGTCCCTTGTAACTGGTACCCCTGGTACCAAGGGCCCTGGTGCCAGGGAAGGTCTCTAAGGGCTGCAGCATATCTTATGCCACCCTGGAGACCCCTCACTCAGCACAGACACACTGCTTGCCAGCTTGTGTGTGCTGGTGAGAACAAAACGAGTAAGTCGACATGGCACTCCCCTCAGGGTGCCATGCCAACCTCACACTGCCTATGCAGTATAGATAAGTCACCCCTCTAGCAGGCCTTACAGCCCTAAGGCAGGGTGCACTATACCATAGGTGAGGGCACCAGTGCATGAGCACTGTGCCCCTACAGTGTCTAAGCAAAACCTTAGACATTGTAACTGCAGGGTAGCCATAAGAGTATATGGTCTGGGAGTCTGTCAGACACGAAACACTGGGAAGTTTGGTATCAAACTTCTCAGCACAAAAAATGCACACTGATGCCAGTGTACATTTTATTGTAACATACACCCCAGAGGGCACCTTAGAGGTGCCCCCTGAAACCTTAACCAGCTATCCGTGTAGGCTGACTAGTTCTAGCAGCCTGCCACACACCAGACATGTTGCTGGCCACATGGGGAGAGTGCCTTTGTCACTCTGCGGCTAGTAACAAAGCCTGTGCTGGATGGAGATGCTTATCACCTCCCCCTGCAGGAACTGTAACACCTGGCGGTGAGCCTCAAAGGCACTCCCCCTTTGTTACAGCACCCCAGGGCACCCCAGCTAGTGGAGTTGCCCGCCCCCTCTGGCCACGGCCCCACTTTTGGAGGCAAGGCCGGAGGAGATAATGAGAAAAACAAGGAGGAGTCACTGGCCAGTCAGGACAGCCCCTAAGGTGTCCTGAGCTGAGGTGACTCTGACTTTTAGAAATCCTCCATCTTGCAGATGGAGGATTCCCCCAATAGGGATAGGAATGTGCCCCCCCCCCTTAGGAGGAGGCACACAGAGAGTGTACCCACCCTCAGGGCTAGTAGCCATTGGCTACTAACCCCCCAGACCAAAACACGCGCTTAAATTTAGTATTTAAGGGCTCCCCAGAATCTAGGAACTCAGAATCCTGCAACCAAAGAAGAAGAGGACTGCTAAGCTGAAAAACCCTGCAGAGAAGACGGAGACACCAACTGCTTTGGCCCCAGCTCTACCGGCCTGTCTCCCCACTTCTAAAGACACTGCTCCAGCGACGCTCTCCCCAGGGACCAGCGACCTCTGAATCCTCAGAGGACTGCCCTGCATCTAGAAGGACCACGAACTCCCGAGGACAGCGGCTCTGTTCACTAAAGACTGCAACTTTGAAACAACTTTGAAACAACTTGCGTTTCCCGCCGGAAGCGTGAGACTTGACACTCTGCACCCGACGCCCCCGGCTCGACTTGTGGAGAACAAACACTTCAGGGAGGACTCCCCGGCGACTGCGAGACCGTGAATAGCCAGAGTTGCCCCCCCTGAGCCCCCACAGCGATGCCTGCAGAGGGAATCCTGAGGCTCCCCCTGACCGCGACTGCCTGCTTCTAAAGAACCCGACGCCTGGTAGGGACACTGCACCCACTGCCCCCAGGACCTGAAGGATCCGAACTCCAGTGCAGGAGTGACCCCCAGGAGGCCCTCTCCCTTGCCCAGGTGGTGGCTAACCCGAGGAGCCCCCCCCCCCTTGCCTGCCTGCATCGCTGAAGAGACCCCTTGGTCTCCCATTGATTTCTATTGAAAACCTGACGTGTGTTTGCACACTGCACCCGGCCGCCCCCATGCTGCTGAGGGTGTACTTTCTTTGTGGACTTGTGTCCCCCCCCGGTGCCCTACAAAACCCCCCTGGTCTGCCCTCCGAAGACGCGGGTGCTTACCTGCTGGCAGACTGGAACCGGGGCACCCCCTTCTCCATTGAAGCCTATGGGTTTTGGGCACCACTTTGACCTCTGCACCTGACCGGCCCTGAGCTGCTGGTGTGGTAACTTTGGGGTTGCTCTGAACCCCCAACAGTGGGCTACCTTGGACCCAAACTTGAACCCCGTAGGTTGTTTACTTACCTGCAAAAACTAACAAACTCTTACTCCCCCCAGGAACTGTTGAAAATTGCAGTGTCTAGTTTTAAAATAGCTATATGTGATTTATGTGAAAACTGTATACGCTATTTTGCTAATTCAAAGTTCCTAAAGTACCTACCTGCAATACCTTTCATTTGAAGTATTACATGTAAATCTTGAACCTGTGGTTCTTAAAATAAACTAAGAAAATATATTTTTCTATACAAAAACCTATTGGCCTGGAATTGTCTCTGAGTGTGTGTTCCTCATTTATTGCTTGTGTGTGTACAACAAATGCTTAACACTACTCCTTTGATAAGCTTACTGCTTGACCACACTACCACAAAATAGAGAATTAGTATTATCTCTTTTTGCCACTATCTTACCTCTAAGGGGAACCCTTAGGCTCTGTGCATACAGGGAGTGCAGAATTATTAGGCAAGTTGTATTTTTGAGGATTAATTTTATTATTGAACAACAACCATGTTCTCAATGAACCCAAAAAACTCATTAATATCAAAACTGAATATTTTTGGAAGTAGTTTTTAGTTTGTTTTTAGTTTTAGCTATGTTAGGGGGATATCTGTGTGTGCAGGTGACTATCACTGTGCATAATTATTAGGCAACTTAACAAAAAAAAATATATACCCATTTCAATTATTTATCATTACCAGTGAAACCAATATAACATCTCAACATTCACAAATATACATTTCTGACATTCAAAAACAAAACAAAAACAAATCAGTGACCAATATAGCCACCTTTCTTTGCAAGGACACTCAAAAGCCTGCCATCCATGGATTCTGTCAGTGTTTTGATCTGTTCACCATCAACATTGCGTGCAGCAGCAACCACAGCCTCCCAGACACTGTTCAGAGAGGTGTACTGTTTTCCCTCCTTGTAAATCTCACATTTGATGATGGACCACAGGTTCTCAATGGGGTTCAGATCAGGTGAACAAGGAGGCCATGTCATTAGATTTCCTTCTTTTATACCCTTTCTTGCCAGCCACGCTGTGGAGTACTTGGACGCGTGTGATGGAGCATTGTCCTGCATGAAAATCATGTTTTTCTTGAAGGATGCAGACTTCTTCCTGTACCACTGCTTGAAGAAGGTGTCTTCCAGGAACTGGCAGTAGGACTGGGAGTTGAGCTTGACTCCATCCTCAACCCGAAAAGGCCCCACAAGCTCATCTTTGATGATACCAGCCCAAACCAGTACTCCACCTCCACCTTGCTGGCGTCTGAGTCGGACTGGAGCTCTCTGCCCTTTACCAATCCAGCCACGGGCCCATCCATCTGGCCCATCAAGACTCACTCTCATTTCATCAGTCCATAAAACCTTAGAAAAATCAGTCTTGAGATATTTCTTGGCCCAGTCTTGACGTTTCAGCTTGTGTGTCTTGTTCAGTGGTGGTCGTCTTTCAGCCTTTCTTACCTTGGCCATGTCTCTGAGTATTGCACACCTTGTGCTTTTGGGCACTCCAGTGATGTTGCAGCTCTGAAATATGGCCAAACTGGTGGCAAGTGGCATCGTGGCAGCTGCACGCTTGACTTTTCTCAGTTCATGGGCAGTTATTTTGCGCCTTGGTTTTTCCACACGCTTCTTGCGACCCTGTTGACTATTTTGAATGAAACGCTTGATTGTTCGATGATCACGCTTCAGAAGCTTTGCAATTTTAAGAGTGCTGCATCCCTCTGCAAGATATCTCACTATTTTTGACTTTTCTGAGCCTGTCAAGTCCTTCTTTTGACCCATTTTGCCAAAGGAAAGGAAGTTGCCTAATAATTATGCACACCTGATATAGGGTGTTGATGTCATTAGACCACACCCCTTCTCATTACAGAGATGCACATCACCTAATATGCTTAATTGGTAGTAGGCTTTCGAGCCTATACAGCTTGGAGTAAGACAACATGCATAAAGAGGATGATGTGGTCAAAATACTCATTTGCCTAATAATTCTGCACTCCCTGTACTATTCCTTACTTTGAAATAGTGCATACAGAGCCAACTTCCTACACCTTCTCTCTCTGTCTTTCACCACAAAATGTATTTGGATGATTTTCTGTAGAGGTATGGTTTTTCCACCTCCAGCTTCTTCACTCTTTCCAAATACCAGGACCCATATCTCAGGTAGTTTATGTAATCGAATTCACGAAACACAGTAATCAGTGACTCCAGTCTTGACGTGCAGCTCCTAATCACCTTTCCGATCAGCATGTACCAAGTTTTTCCACTAGAGCTATTTTGTGTAATACATTTCCCCAGTGCTTACAAAGTTCAGATTTTTCTTCACATTCTTAGACAAACTCTATGAACTTGTTTTTCAGGTTTTCTGATTTTGAACTGATTGTAATGAACATTGCCTGGTTTTGCATTATGTCTTTTGAATGAAGTGCACCCTGTGTCTTGTTCACTTCTGAGATAAGATATGCAAAACCTAATTTGTCATTCTTGTTCCAGAAATCATTCCAACACAGTGTTTCTATAGCCTCAGATATGATGAGCAGACCTTGTAACAAACAAACATAATGAGTACTGCTCAATACTAACTGGACAGTTTTGCTTCCAAATATTTCAGCCTCAATAAGTGCATGCCACATCCACTGAGATAAATTCCTGCACAACGCAACGTGAGTTTTGTCATGAGAAAAATGCCCATCATTTGATAAATATCATCAAATTCTACTGGATTGCTCATAAAAATATCAGCTACAACACGGAAAACACCTTCAGCTCAAAGAATTAGTAGGATGTGCTGGTCTTCAAGCTGAGCACGCACATTTTGGATTTTTTTAGTACTTTGTATACCATTGCATAGTTTGTGACTGGAGATGGTATTGCTGGTAAAAAACAAATTTTCTTCAGTCGGACGGTATGATGGGAGATCGGAGCATGAATTCCAGCCCATGGAGGAACTGGCTTTTCTTCATCCTTCAGTCCGCACCGAATAAGCGATATGATAAATTCAGTTAAATCAGTTTTGCGGACCCCAGCATCAGGTAGAAGAAGATCCATGTCCTCAGCCACTTTGAAACTTTCTAGTAGACTGGGATGTCTTGATGACTTGTAGTGATTTTGAACACATTGGCAAGGCATATGGGTTATAAGTTTGCAGCTTTGTTTGTTTATGCCCACAGCTGACACAACTTGTTTTCCAGCAACTTTTTCATTGTTACAATGTTGAAAAAGCACCATGGCAGTATCATGTGTGCTGCGTGTTCCAGACAAAGAAGAACTGTTCTCAAAATCAAAATGATCAAAAGCAGCAATTGTAAATACTTTCCTGGTAAAGTGACTTGGAAGTGGTGTGCTGTCGGATTCACAAGATTTTACAGCGTGAGCTTCTAACAAGTTTCTGCTCCATTCTATGTCATGATATCTTGTTGATACACCAATCCTATTCATTGAAGTGCTTAGCTCTCTACTTTTGCATTTGTCATAGATTGTGTGGGCGGTCATCATGTGTAGAGGATTTTTCTTTTTGCAGTGATGCAATTCATAAAACATGATTTGAAAAAGACAGTACATTTGCACAGCATAAGCCTGTCAGTTCATGGGATTGTCTTCCACTTGTTCGCTTATATCTTCAAAGCCATCATCAATGTTGTTGGATTCTGATCTAAACTCAAGAACTTTAGTTTATAACAGTTTTGCTTTGCTGATTTGAAACAATGATGAACATTTTTTTTAAGACAACATCATGCATTCTTGTTGACTCCCATGACTTGCGGAGCTCTGGAGTATCACAAAATGTGTCATTAAGTCCAAAATCTAAATCTTTCAGGACATTCGTTAGAATAGTTCTGTAAGGAAATGCCTCCTTGGCATGGTTACCCCCTGTCTTTTTGCCTTTGCTGATGCTAAGTTATGACTTTAAAGTGTGCTGGGACCCTGCTAACCAGGCCACAGCACCAGTGTTCTTTCCCTAAACTGTACCTTGGTCTCCACAATTAGCACAACCCTGGCACCCAGGTAAGTCCCTTGTAACTGGTACCCCTGGTACCAAGGGCCCTGATGCCAGGGAAGGTCTCTAAGGGCTGCAGCATGTCTTATGCCACCCTAGGGACCCCTCACTCAGCACATGCACACTGCTTCACAGATTGTGTGTGCTGGTGGGGAGAAAATGACTAAGTCGACATGGCACTCCCCTCAGAGTGCCATGCCAACCTCACACTGCCTGTGGCATAGGTAAGTCACCCCTCTAGAAGGCCTTACAGCCTTAAGGCAGGGTGCACTATACCACAGGTGAGGGCATAAGTGCCTCAGCATGCCCCTACAGTGTCTAAGAAAAACCTTAGACATTATAAGTGCAGGGTAGCCATAAGAGTATATGGTCTGGGAGTTTGTCAAACACGAACTCCACAGCACCATAATGTCTACACTGAAAACTGGGAAGTTTGGTGTCAAACTTCTCAGCACAATAAATGCACACTGATGCCAGTGTGCAATTTATTGTGAAATACACCCAGAGGGCATCTTAGAGATGCCCCCTGAAAACATACCAGACTTCCAGTGTAGGCTGACTAGTTTCTGCCAGCCTGCCACACACCAGACATGTTGCTGGCCATATGGGGAGAGTGCCTTTGTCACTCTGTGGACAGGAACAAAGCCTGTACTGTGTGGAGGTGCTTCTCAACTCCCCCTCGCAGGAACTGTAACACCTGGCGGTGAGCCTCAAAGGCTCACCCCTTTTATTACAGCGCCCCAGGGCATCCCAGCTAGTGGAGATGCCAGCCCCTCCGGCCACTTCCCCCACTTTTGGCGGCAAGGCTGAAGGAGATAATGAGAAAAACAAGGAGGAGTCACCCACCAGTCAGGACAGCCCCTAAGGTGTCCTGAGCTGAGGTGACCCTTACTTTTAGAAATCCTCCATCTTGTAGAAGGAGGATTCCCCCATTAGGATTAGGGATGTGCCCCCCTCCCCACAGGGAGGAGGCACAAAGAGGGTGTAGCCACCCTCAAGGACCGTAGCCATAGGCTACTGCCCTCTCAGGCCTAAACACACCCCTAAATTCAGTATTTAGGGGCTCCCCAGAACCTAGGAAACTAGATTCCTGCAACCTTAACAAGAAGAAGGACTGCTGACCTGAAGCCCTGCAGTGAAGACGGAGATGACAACTGCTTTGGCCCCAGACCTACTGGCCTGTCTCCCAACTTCGAAGAAAACTGCAACAGAGACGCATCCAACAGGGACCAGCAACCTCTGAAGCCTCAGAAGCCTGCCCTGCAACCAAGGACAAAGAAACTCCAGTGAACAGCGGCCCTGTTCAACAATCTGCAACTTTCTTGCAACAAAGAAACAACTTTAAGGACTTCACATTTCCTGCTGGAAGCTTGAGACTTTCTACTCTGCACCCGACGCCCCCGGCTCAACCTGTGGAAAACCAACACTACAGGGAGGACTCCCCGGCGACTGCGAGCCCATGAGTAGCTAGAGACAACCCCTCTGGGCCCCCACAGCAATGCCTGCAGAGGGAATCCAGAGGCTCCCCCTGACCGCGACTGCCTGTAACAAGGGACCCAACGCCTGGAACCAACACTGCACCCGCAGCCCCCAGGCCCTGAAGGAACCGAACTCCAGTGCAGGAGCAATCCCCAGGTGACCCTCTGCCTAGCCCAGGTGGTGGCTACCCCGAGGAGCCCCCCCCCCGTGCCTGCCTGCCTCGTTGAAGAGACCCCTGGGTCTCCCCATTGCTTTCAATACAAAACCCAACGCCTGTTTGCACTCTGCACCCGGCCGCTCCTGTGCCGCTGAGGGTGTACTTTCTGTGCCTGCTTGTGTCCCTCCTGGTGCCCTACAAACCCCCCCTGGTCTGCCCCCCGAGGACGTGGGTACTTACCTGCTGGCAGACTGGAACCGGGCCACCTTTGTTCTCCATTGAAACCTGTGTGTTTTAGGCACCACTTTGACCTCTGCACCTGACCGGCCCTGAGCTGCTGGTGTGGTAACTCTGGGGTTGCCTTGAACCCCCAACGGTGGGCTACCTCTGACCCAACTTTGAACCCTGTAAGTGTTTTACTTACCTGTGAGCTTAACCTTTACTTACCTCCCCCAAGAACTGTTGATTTTTGCACTGTCCACTTTTAAAATAGCTTATTGCCATTTTTTGTCAAAGGGTGTGTTCACGTAGACGTTGCAGAATGGCCCTAGCGTGCTGAGTGTGTTCCTGCTTATTTTTAGAGATTATCAAGATGTCATCTATACAGATGACAGCACAGACATCTAGGAACTCATGTAAAACATAATTGATAAGTATTGAAATGCCACCAGGCATCACAGTGTTTTCAAACAAACCAAACTTTGTCCAGAAGTCGGTTTTCCATTCGTCTCCTTCCTTGGCACGGATCAGGTGATATCCACCACGCAAGTCTAGCTTGGTACAAATGGTGGACCCCCAGAATTGGTCCAACAGGACCAGTATCAGAGGCAAGGGTTAATGATTTTTGATGGTTGCTTTATTAACCATTCTGTAATCAATACAAGCCTGCAAATCTCCCGATTTTTTGCCATGAAGAAAAGAGCCAACAAAATGGGAGAAGCAGAATGTCTTATAAATCCAACAATTCATCCAAATACTTGCACAGATATTGACTCTCGGGTTCTGTTAATGCATATATTTTACTGCAAGGAAGGACTCGCCAGGAACTAGGTCTATCCAACAATCATACCCCTATGGGGTGGCAACTGAGTTTCACTGACTGGGTCAAAAACATCTTGGAAATCCCGATATTCTTCTGGTAGAATAGTGGGAGAAGGGCCATTGGTTGCGGCACAATGTAGGGGGGTTCACAAGACAGTGGGCTTCTTGATAGCACATGGTCATGCAGAAGGGGGAGTCCAAGGTGACTGTTTGAGAAACCCAATCCATTTTAGGATTATGACATTACAGCAAGGGAATACCAAAAATAATGTCAAAGGTCGGGGTATCAATTAAGTCAAAGGTTGTATCTTCTGTATGACCATTGTCACATACTATGGTTAATAGATAAGTGTGAAACCGAATAAGGCCTGAGGACAAGACAGAGCCATCAACTGCCCTAACTGGTTCGGGTACTGCCTTGGTAACACGTGACACTCCCAGCTTGGCCGCTAGGGCCATATTGAGGAAGTTACCTGTAGCACCCGAGTCTATGAGCACTGACAGACTTTGTCTATTCTGAGGGGATAGAATGAGGGTTACTCTAATGGACAGGTGTCTAGGTACATGGTTTAGGACATTAGTCAACTATTGTGAGATCTGGTAAAGGGACCCTCTCGGAGAGGCGATTTCAGTGCTGCAGTTCAGGAACACTCAAACTAGCAACCGCTTTTTTCTTTTTAGGTTTAACTGTGCAGTCTTGTGCGAAGTGACCAGGCTTACCACAATATAGGCACAGATTGGCCTTACTGCACAGTTCCTTCTCTTCAATAGAAACCTCAATTTGCATGGGTTCTGGTTCCTGTGCTTTTTCTTCGATTTATTTTTTCTCTGTTTTTAAAACAACTACCCTGGGTTCACTCTGAAAGATTTTCAGATTTCCTTTCTCCTAACCGATGATCTAGTCTCACTACCAAATTAATAAATTCAGAGCAGTCTTTTGGTAATTCAATGCTATGGGATGAGCCATCTTTTAAATCATCCCTCGAGCCTCTGTAAAAAAGTGAAGTCCGTTTTTCTTCAATCTCAGTAATTAACCAGTTGAAAGTAGTAATGTAAGTGAGGAGGTCCTTGGACCCTTGTTGTAAATTTAATAATTCCTTATCACAGGACTGGATAAAACAGGTTTTGCAAACAATCGCATAGGGCTCCCTTAAAGGCAGCACAATAATATTGGATGGGATCATTGTTTTTAATAAGTGGAATAGACCAATTAGCGACAACACCACCAACATAGGAAACTACAAAAGCTACCTTAGCAGCATCAGATGTAAATATTTGAGGTTTACACAAAAAATGAATTTGGCATTGGCTCATGAAAGCAGCAAAGCCAGAACTATCCCAGGTGAATTTTTCAGGGTTGGCCAATGGCACAGATGTCGTAGTGGTCACTGTTACATGTAGATTGTGGTCAGAGGGATTAACAGAAGTGGAAGTGAGGGCTACGTACCAAATTGTGGGGGATTAATAATGGGCCTTGGACCTGAGGGATCCCTCCATTGCATGAAGAATGTGCTAGCATCTCCCTGAGCTCTTGAGTCTCGGACTTGTTCCTGTAAATTTTGTACTAGAACTACCAACTGCTCAGTAAGGGTCGAATGATCTGAATCAGTTACAGGCTTGTGATCCATGATGACTTCACCCTAAGAGAACTTTCATGTTACGGCTTGGCTTTCTGTGAAAAACTCATATGAATTCCAGGCTTTCTGATTGGGCAACGACAATTCGCCCAACCCGGTGAGGACTAACGTGACCGCGATGAAGAGTATGTTGCCCTCTTGCAAGTCCTCAAGGGGAAGGGGGTTTTGGGAAGAGAAAATACCAGCTTCTGCTTCATGGACTGCAGAGTCAGACTGCTGAACACTAGTCTGCGTGTCATGTTGGGCGTCAGGACTTCTGATTTCTCAAAATACTGGGTTCTTGGTTTCTTAGGATTCTGGGCTGCAAAAGAATTGAACTTGCATAAACTATTGTACATTGCATATTGTCAGTAATTGTTGACACATTTGTACATGCATTTCTATAAGGCTGAATAAGTCTCTTCCTCTTTTTACAATACTTTCAGAGTCTCTGAAGCCATGTCCAAACTCAAAAACAATCAACTTGAATGAAGGGCTTCTTTGTGTTCTGGCGTAATCTCTTGCTAATAATAGATCTGATAAACTTGCTCTATTTCCAATCTCCTAATTCTCAGGGGGGTGCTTGTTACAGGAAATACTTCTTTCTTTAAAGCCTGTTTAGTGGTATCTTGGATTCCCACGCAAAAGATAAATCATGATAGTTTTTATTGTCATAAATTATTTAAAAGACAGAGCTCTGTTTTGTTTCAGTTAAGCAATTAATATTTTTGTACCTTGAAATGAAATTACTTGCTTGAAAATTTCAGAAGAACCCAAACTGTGTTTTTTCACCTTTCTTATTTTCTCTCTTTTACAGGAAATATGGGATTCTCAGAAGAAGACCGAAGAAGAGAGCTGGGACTCTGCAGGAAGCCAACCAGAGGGCGAGGATCACCAGAACTCGACTGGAGGCTGTCCGGAGGATGACAAATGCTGGAACTCGACTGCAAGCTGGTCGGAGAACAAGGAATACTGGAACTCGACTTGAGGCAGGTTGGAGAACAAAGAAATTGACTTGTACTTGAACTTGACTGGAGGTAGGCTGGAGGACAAGGAACTTGACTTGACAGAAACAGGTGAGCAGAGCAATAGATATGAAGCCAAGCAAGGCCTCAGACTCACAAGCATCCTCAAATAAAATGTGCACAAGTGCCTTTTGGCAGTTCATTGCTTGTTAAGGAAATGAGCAATTATCCTCCTGATTATGGCACATGTTCAATACAGATCACATTGTGAAGTGCACATGTTTTGGCAGTTACAGTTGGAGCAGGTAGAAAGGCAGTTGGTTGCTTGTTCAGGAAATGAGCAATTATTCTCCTAAGTGTGGCACATGTTCAATACAGATCAAGTTGTGAAGAGCACATGTTTTGTCAATTACAGTTGGAGCAGGTGGAATACAATGTGCATAATCAACAATCATTGGTTATAATAAATGAGACCTTTAACAAGCATTGGCTATTACAAACTTGATTATCAAGGATGTAATTTTAAGAAAGTAGCCTCTTTGTAGCTTGGTTACCCCCCACTTTTGGCCTGTTTGTCAGTGTGTTTCACTGTGTCTACTCGGATCCTGCTAACCAGGACCCCAGTAGTTATGCTCTCTCCCTTAAATTTGGTTGTTGGCCTCTTTTAACACAGTGTTTCACCCACAATGGGCATACTGGTGCCCCCTTATAAGTCCCTAGTATATATCACCTAGGTACCCAGGGCATTGGGTTCCAGGGCATCCCTATGGGCTGCAGCATATATTTTGCCACCCATAGGGAGCCCATGCAAAGGCTTCTGCAGGACTGCCATTGCAGCCTGCTTGAAAAGATGCAAGCACACTTTCACTGCCAATTTTCACTGCACCAGGTCACTTATAAGTCACCCCATAGCAGGCCCTCCAGCCCCGAGGACAGGGTGCTAATTACCTGTGTGTGAGGGCACCCCTTCACTAGCATAGGTGCCCCCACAAACTCCAGGACCATTTTCTGGGACTTCGTGAGTGAGGGGACGCCATTTTACAGGTGTACTGGACATAGGTCACTACCTATGTCCAGCTACATAATAGTAACTCCGAACATAGACATGTTTGGTATCAAGTATGTTAGAATCATACCCTAAGGCTTTTTGAAATCATTGGCTGTATGATTCCATGCACTCTGGGGGCTCCTTAGAGAACCCCCAGTATTGCCATTTCAGCTTTCTGAGGTTTTCCAGGCAGCCCCAGCTGTCACCTCACAGACAGGTTTCTACCCTCCTGTTGCTTGAAAAGCTTTAGCCCAGGAAGGAAGAACAAAGGATTTCCTTTGGGAGAGGGGTGTTACACCTTTTGGGTGGTTCCTCAGATTTGGATTGCAAGACTCCAGCAGGAGTCCTCTGCATCCTCCACTTTGACGTCTCACTGAAGAAACTGCATCTGGGCCCTCCAGGAACTCTACAAGCTGCAACAAAGAAGCAAGACGCCTTCTGCACATTTGTATCTCTGGCTCCTGCAAGCAACTGCAACTGTTTCCCGGTCGTGCATCCTCTGAGGACAGCCCGTCTTCAGCCTGTACCAGAAGAGCGAAGGAATCTCCCTTGGGGTGAAGGAGTCACTCCCCTGCTTCTGCAGGCACCTACTGTGATGACGACAGGCTACATGGATCCCCTCTCCTGCAGAGCTGCGTGGATCCTGCATCACGGGTGGTGGACTGAAATGGTCCTGACGGTCCACTCTTCCAGCTTTCCCACTTTGGTGGAGGTAAGACCTTGCTTTCCCACGCAAGACAGTACCCCGTACACTGCGTCTTTTGCAGCTGCCAAGGCTTGTTGAAATCATTCCTCCAAGTCCTTCGGCCATCTTGTAGCTCAAGTGCCCAGCACTCCATCCTGCGACGCACAGCTTGCTGAGTGATTCTCCATCGGTGTGGGAGCCTTTGTCGTAGTGCTGTATGGACCTCTTTTGCAATTTTCTTGTTCTCATGCCTTGGGACTCCTGGGTGCGCTGCCTGGTCTTCTGTGGGCTCTCTGAGTTGCTGAGGCCCCCCCTCTTACTTCCCTTTCTGGGTAGAGTCCACCTAGTTCTCCCTGGTCCCAGGCAGCCCCATTTTCTGCTAACCCCGAGCTTTGCCTGTGCCAAGGCTTTTTGGCGGACTCCGACCTCGCAAACCCGACTGCAATCCTCCATCTGTCGTGGGACATCACTTGCACCTTCCAGGAACCCGACTTCGTCTTCTTGGATGTTGTGCTGACTTTTCTTCTTCATCAGTGGTTCTCCTTTTGCACCTTCATCCGGGTTAGCACAAGCTCCTGCTCTTCCTGGGCTATTCTGTGCTTCTTGGACTCGGTCCCCTTCTTCCACAAGTATTCTTGTTCAGAAATCCACTGTTGGTGTCTTGCAGTCTCTTCTGAGTTTTGCATAATTCTTCTTCTTGTTTTTGTGTGTGTTCTAGGAAACTTACTGTGATTTACTCCTGCTTTCCTGGTCTCTGGGGTGGGTTCTGGTACTTAACTTTGAGCTTTATTTGTACTCCCAGCTCCCCTCAACACACTATACTTGCATAGGTGGGAGACCAACTTTCGCATTCCACTCTCTTAGTATATGGTTTGTGCTCCCCCAAGGCCCATTTCTAACTATTGTGCTTTTCACTAATTGCACTGTTTTCTAACTGTTTGTATGCCTATTTCTGCATACTAGTGTACATATTTTGTGTATTACTTACCTCTTAAGGGAGTATAACCTCTATGGTATTATTGGTATTCATGTCACCAAAATCAAGTACCTTTATTTTTGTAACACTGAGGCCCTCATTATGACATTGGCGGTAAGTGCCGCTTAGCGCTATGCTGACTGCCGCCAACATACCGCGACCGCAGCGGTATACCGCTACGCGTATTATGACCCACACATAGAAATCTGCCTCTATACAGACACACTAACAAGTACACCAGCCCAAAGGTCAGTGATAATCTGGTGGTATCCAAACCCACACTGTTACACCAACAGAACTACACCCACAGCATCATGACCCACGAATCACCGCTGCGGACATTCAACCGCGGTAAACCATTGGCGGTACAGACCGCCATGCTCAAAATACACACAACCTAACAAAACAACACCACATAGGACAATTCAAACTACACACACCTGCCACACATACACACACCACACACCCACACCAATATAAAACACACACACACACCCTTTACAACAAAAAAATTTACAACTGAGAGAGAGAGACAAGCCAGGAGCATCCACTGAATCAGAGCCACAAAACACCATCACCCATACACTATCCAGGCACCTCACAGCACACAGCCCAACACATCACCCCACACACCCTAAAACACACCACTCACACTAAACCCATGATACCACATAGACACCCCAGGTTCTCTGAGGAGGAGCTAAGGGTCATGGTGGAGGAGATCATCCGAGTAGAGCCACAGCTATTCGGATCACAGGTGCAGCAGACATTCATTGCTAGGAAGATGGAGCTATGGCGGAGAGTCATGGACAGGGTCAACGCCGTGAGACAGCACCCCAGAACAAGGCATGACATCAGGAAGAAGTGGAACGACCTACGGGGGAAGGTGTGTTCCGTGGTAGCAAGACACCAGATAGTTGTACAGAGGACTGGCGGTGGACCCCCACCTCCTCCCCCACAACAACATGGGAGGAGCAAGTCTTGGCGATAATGCATCCTGAGGGCCTGGCAGGAGTAGCAGGAGGACTGGACTCTGGTAAGTCAAATCTTTACTACTTTATCCCCCCCTACCTGCATGTCATCACAAACTCCCACCCCTACCCTCACCCCCATCACTCCACAACCTCACATATACCCCACCTTCTCAACTCACCCATTCCAATACCAAGCCCTGCATGCTACACCAATGCATGGACCCCCATCACAGACCTGCATGGACACCCATCACCACAGCATGCACACTAGTGACAATCACTTAGCCAACCAAATCACAATCACACAAGCCAAAGCTTCCTTGGTAATAACAACCATTGAGGGGAACATACCCATGCACAAGTTGTCACACGCAGAAGCAATAACACTGCATTTACATCCCCACAGGACCCCCACACAACGTCACCGGAGAGGAGGTGCCAGCAACATCCAGTCCCCCCACAGAAGAGGCCCACAGTGATGACAGCAGCTCTGCACACCTGGATCAGGATGACCCACCTGGCCCATCAGGGACCTCTGGCCAGTCGGTGACCCAGCCACATTCCCAAACCACCACAGAGCCTCCCCCCTCAGGAAACACCACCACAGCACCCACCCAGCGGGCCTATCCCTCTGTCCCCAAGACACGTCAATCAGTAGTGTGTCCACCACTACAGGGACCCCAGGCAACCCCACAAACACAGGACGATCAGGGACCTGGAGTCAGTGGCAGTGGGCACACGGTTCAGGCGACAGAGGCACAGGACAACAGGGAAGCTGGGAGGACTGCTGTGCGACAAGGGGAGGACAGGCCCAGGGAACCGACTCTCCACAAGCACTCACCAACATCCTGGGAGCATCCATACCAGGAGACCATGGGCCAGATACTGGCCAAGCTGCAGGAGGCCCAGCGGCTGCAGGAGGGACAGTACCTGGGGATCAGGGAGGACCTGAGAGACATACACACCACCCTGGTCACCATTGCAGGGGTGCTGGCAGACATGGCCAGCACCATGAGGGAGGCAGTGGCACACTAACGGGCCACTGACACTAGCCACACTGATGAACAGCCCTCCACCTCCGCTGCCGCTAGTGGACAGGAGGCCCTGCCACAGGACCAACAGGCCACCAGCACCCCACCCCCTATAGAAGGAGAACCACCACGCAAAAGGTCCCTGCGATCCAGGCAGAAGCCAGAGAACATTGCCAAGACCCCGCCAGGAAATAATACTCCCCTGAATGCCTCCCTTGTGTTCCATTCTGTCACCGTGTCCACCTTGAACTGCCATTGCTTCACTTCCTCTGCCCCCTTGGACAATGCACCTGTGATACAAATAGATTGGAACTTTACCCTGGACATTCTTCCACCATCAACCCAGCCCATTGCAATACCCACTACATTTATTGTCACAGAAATAAAAAACCTTGGAACTAATACAAGTATGGAGTCTGTCAATTGATTGAAATATGTTTTAGTTTAACAAGCTGTAAACATTGCAATTCAAATGTACAGTTACATATACATAGGTATGACCTGTGGTGGACAGCAGTAAACACACCAGTAGCACAGATATCTGAAAATAGAGATGTCAAACGGTACAGTAAGTGGCCATAGAAATCGGAAATTCAGGCTGCCATGTACAATGTCCAGCACAAAACTGTAATGGAAGGTGAAGCTAGTGTCTTACCTGTGTGTCACTGGAAGTACTGTTGAATTATAGTAGTTCTGTTGTCCACATCCTCTTCCTCTGCCTCCTCTTCATCACTGTCCACATGCTCCACCGCTTCCACACGCCCATCTCCAGCCTCATCCTCCTGCAGAAAAGGCACCTGGCGTCTTAAGGTCAGGTTGTGCAACATGCAACGATGATCTGGCACACCTTCTTGGGTGAGTAGTACAGGGATCCACCTGTCAGATGGAGGCACCGGAATCTGGCCTTCAGAAGGCCAAAGGTGTGCTCAGGTGTCCTCCTTCTTCGCCCATGTGCCTCATTGCAACGTTCCTCTGCTCTTGTCCTGGCATTCCTCACTGGGGTCAGTAGCCATGAAAGGTTGGGGTAACCAGAGTCACCTGCAAATATCGGAGGATACCTGTTAGCCAGACACTCACCCTTAGGGCCAACCCCACACCCATTTACCTACATCAACTGTGTGGGGACCATGGGCTCACCTATTAGTCATACCCTGTGCCACTGGAGTTGAGACATCACATATGGGATGCTGCTATTCCTCAAGATAAAGGCATCATGCATAGAGCCAGGATACTTTGCATTGAGATGGGAGATGTACTGTTCCGCCAAACACACCATCTGCACATTCAGAGAGTGAAAGCTCTTTGGATTTCTAAACACCTGTTCATTTCTCTGGGGGGGGGGCAAAGGCAATATGTGTACCATCAATAGCACCAATGATGTTGGGGATATGTCCCATTGCATAGAAGTCAGCCTTCAATGTGGCCAAATCAACCACCTGGGGGAATACGATGTAGCTGCGCATGTTTTTCATCAGGGCAGACAACACTCTGGTCGGCACGTTTGAGAACATAGGCTGTGACATCCCTGATACCATGGCCACTGTCGCTTGGAAGGAACCACTTGCCAAGAAATGGAGCACTGACAGGACCTGCACTAGAGGGGGAGACCTGTGGTGTGGCGGATAGCTGAAATCGGGTCAGCTCTTGGACTGTGGCCCTATCAAGTCTGTAGGTTAGGATAATGTGCCTGTCCTCCATTGTCGCCAGGTCTACCAGGGGTCTGTACGCGGGGATATGTCTCCATCTCCTATTCATCCGCAGCGGTTGAACTCCAGGGTGAAAAACAGTGAGCAGATGGTCATATTCAAACATATAATCATATTAATATGCTTTTTTTTTTTACAGAAACAGTATGTGAACGTGTAGGTCCATTGATGTGCCTATGTCTCTGTGACGCAGTTAGGTGCCATGGCCTGTGCCCCCCTGAAATGGCGGCCGTCTGACCTGTGAGGAGGGACAAGTGGGAATGAGGTAATTCCGCTGGCATTGTGCGCTATTGCGGGAGGTGGTAAATGACCGCCGTGCAATACCGCATTGGTTATCATTGAGGCCTACGGGTTCCAGGAGCCAATAGTGATGTACGCTGGCGGGTACGGTACGCACCGCCGCGGACGTGACCACCATTTTCCATCTGTTTACTCACTTGCTACCTGACCTTCAACAGGAGAGGACCTACACTGCAAGTGCTGATGTGACCTGTGTCTGGAAGCGCCCATGGCTCGAGTGTCTGGGGAAAGGGCCCCTGCCTTCACTTCAGAGGAGTTGGAGAGACAGGTGGATGGGGTCCTACCCCAGTACCATTGACTTTATGGTCCTCCAGACCAACAGGTGAGTACACTGTGAGCACGATGCGTGGGGCATGAATGTATGCAGTGCAGTGTGTGTAAGCCTCATGAAGGGGGGGCAGAGGGGTCCTGGGCAGAGTGCTGCATGTATGGTGGTCGATGTATGTGCGTAAGTGGATGGGAGGGATATGTTGGGCCATGAGTATAACCGTCCGGACGGTATGAATAATACCTTTCCTGCTGTATCTTTTTCTGCAGGTCAGCGCCCATCAGAAAAATATTTTTGGCGTGCCATCACCAAGGAGTTGCGAACCCTGGGGGCCTTTGACAGGCAGAGCACCCACTGTCGCAAATGGTGGGAGGACCTGCGCCGCTGGGCAAGGAAGACGGCAGAGGCCCAGCTGGGGCTGGCCTCCCAACGAGGAAGGGGTGCCTGTTGTACCCTAACTTCCCTGGTGTTCTGCATCCTGGCAGTGTTCTATCCGAGTTGGATGGGCGCTTGAAGGCATCATAGCAGCCACAAGGGGGTTAGTACAGATTCAGAATCATGACTTTGCGTGCGTTAATTTGTTACCTGGGTGGGGGATGTGGGCTTTGGGTGCCCTTAGGCCAGGGTGAACATGGCAGGGTAGGTTCCATGATGGGCAAGCTCAGATGCACTCCAACCCTAATTATGTTAGTGGGCATCTACTACTGGGTAGGGTCCTATGGGTTTCAGGTGTGCAGCTAATGGCGTTAGCCATTGTACCCCATGGCCTGGTGATTAGCATTGTAACTGGTAGTGCATGGCCTAGTGCATAGGGATGTTCCCTGTGAGTTATGTATGCCAACGGTAGTGTTGTTGCTGGCATTTACCAAGTGTATCCTCTGTCTCTTTCCCACCCTTTCTGTTTTGTCACCCTGTCCTTGTGTGCATCAGCATCATCTGGCGGAGGAGCAGAGGCACCGGCGATGGAGGGAGTTGCATTCTACATGGGCCTGGAGGCCGAATCCACCAACGGTGAGGGCACCAGTGGGATGGAGGGCGAGGGGAGCACCATGACTGAGGCAGGCGGGGACAGTACCAACAGCGACTCCTTCTCCGATGGAAGCTCCCTGGCAGTGGCGGATACCTCTGTGCCCACCCCAACTACAGGTACAGCCGCCACCCCCTGTACCAGCACCACCCTCCCAGCAGCCCCTCAGCGCGTTTCACATGCCCGCTCACACAGGAGCCCCAGGAACCTCAGGCCCTGACCCAGTCTGCCCTGCTGCCCTCAGTGAGGATTCTATTGACCTCCTGAGATCCCTCTCTGTTAGGCAATCAACCATACTGAATGCCATCCAGGGTCTAGCAGGGCATTTGCAACAAACAAATGCATACCTGGCGGGCATTCACTCTGGCGTGGTGGGCCAACAGAGAGCATTCCAGGCTCTGGTCTACTCACTGATGGCAGCTGTTGTCCCTGTCTCCACCCTCCCCCTTCCAACTTCCTCTACCCAGTCCCAATCCTCTCAACCCCAGCCTATCCCAAGCACACCTTTGGACATGCATGCACCCAAATCAACACACAGAAGTGGCTCAGGCAAACACAAGCACCACACTTCATCACACAGGCACTCACACAAGCACCCTCCTGATGCAGACACACCAACATCCACTGCCTCCACTGTGTCCCGCTCCTCCTCCTCGTCCACCTCCCTCCCAGTAGCGTCTCCACTCACATCTGCATGCACTACATCCCCATCCACTACCTCCATCACCAGCACACCTATCACAACACGCCCCTCACTGGCAGTCACAACTCCCACGCACATGTCTGGTGTGTCCTCTCCCACTGTGTCTGTGACCCCTTCTCCGAAAGTACACAAACGCAAGCACTCAGACACCCAACAGCCATCCACCTCACAACAGCATCCAGCTCATGCACCTGCACCCAAACACAGCAGACAGACACCTCCTACAACCACTCCCAAACCTTCACCCTTTTCCCGCCCCAGTGTCCCTAAGAAGCTTTTCCTCACCACCATTGACCTATTCCCTGCCCCTCACCCCCGTCCTTCACTTCGGGCTAGGGTGGCCAGAACCCAGCCCAGCACCTCAGCCATCCAGTCCACGGCCACTGTAGTTACTGCAGCTACTGCAGGTGTGAAAGGCTCCTAGGAGGCACCCATCAGCACAGTCAGTGTGCCTGCACCACCTGCCAAGGGCAAGAAGGGGCTGCCACCTAGCAAGGGCAAGAAGGGGACATCAGCCAACAAGGGTAAGGAGGTACCACCAGCCAGCAAGGGGAAGGAGGCATCACCGCCCAGCAAGGGCAGGAAGAGAACACCAGCTGGCAGAAACAAGGAGGCACCACCATCTGCCAAGGGCAGGAAGGGGCACACACCAGCCATGGCACTTCAGCCGTCCGAGGCTGCAGGGGAAGGGCTGTAGCCTCCCCCCACCACTGACAGCACCGCCTGCACTGGGGGCAGCACCGCCACATGCACCTCCGCCAGCACCGCCACCTGCACTGCCACCTGCACCGCCACAAGCTACACTGGCGGCAGCAGCAGCCCCAGTGGGCAGTTGTCCGAGGCTGCAGGGGAAGGGCTGGAGACTCCCCCGACCACTGAGAGCACCGCCACCTGCACCGCAGCCAGCACCGCCACCAGCACCACTGCCAGCAGCAGCAGCCCCAGTGGGCAGCTGTCTGAGGCTGCAGGGGAAGGGCTGGAGCCTCCCCACACTCCTGACAGCACCGCCAACTGCACCACCACCAGCACCACTGGCAGCAGCAGCAGCCCCAGTGGGCAGCCATCCGGGGCTGCAGGGGAAGGGCTGGAGCCTCCCCCCACCACTGACAGCACCGCCACCTGCACTGCAACTGCCATCCACTGAGTAGCCATCACCGCCGGCGAGCAGTGTGTAGTCGTGACTACATGGGCTGCAGTGCGTCCTGGCCCCTGCAACACCTGTAGGTGTGACACCCAGGTGAGAGACTGTGACCTTGCACCATCCAAGATGAAGCGCACTGGGCACAAAGCCCCCTCCAGAACCAGTGGAAGAAGGCATCCATTCACCCCATCCTTGCCTGGATGAAGCACACTGGGCACAAAGCCCCTTCTAGAACCAGTGGAAGAAGGCATCCACTCACCCTCTCCTTGCCAGGAATGAAGCACACTGGGCATAAAGCCCCCTCCAGAACCAGTGGAAGAAGGCATCCACTCACCCCCTCCTTGCCAGGATGAAGCACACTGGGAACAAGGCCCCCTCCAAAACCAGTGGGCAACCCACCCACTAGAGAGACTGTGGCTTTGCACTCCCCAGGACCAAGCAGTGGGCAAACCACCCACTAGACAGACTGTGTCTTTGCACTCCCCAGGACCAAGCAGTGGGCAAACCGCAAACCACCCACTAGAGAGACTGTGGTTTTGCAGTCCCCAGGAGCGAACAGTGGGCAAACCACCCAGTAGAGAGACTGCGCTTTGCACTCCCCAGGACCAAGCAGTGGGAAAACCACCCACTAGAGAGACTGTGGCTTTGCACTCCCAGGACCAAGCAGTGGGCATGTAGCCCCCTCCAGGAGCAGTGGTGTTGTACCATCTTCCGGCTGAGGTGCCCCCCATTCCCCATCCCCCTGAGGTGCCTGTGTGTTTTTGACCCGATGCCCATGCAGTGTTCTCTCAGTATTGAGGCAGGAGTCAAGTGTGGCCTTGGCCTATATGTTATGGCCCGTGGGCCACAGACATTTTGGAGTGGGCATTGTCCATCCATTTGTAAATATTGTACATATTGCTTTGAGGACGTATTTATCTAAAATTGTACTATTACACTCATTTTAATCAATTTCTTTGGTCCTTGCCTAATTCCTGAGGGTTACGGGGTGTATATGTAATGTTGTTGCGTATGTTTGTGTGTATGGTGTTGCGTGTTGCATGTGTGTGTCACTCTCTTTTTCCTCCCCCTCCCTTGTGTGCTAGGTGCGGTACTGACCTTGGTCGTCTTTGCCGCAGTTCGTGTTCCTGGTGTATGAGGAGGTAGACCAGCATTGGAAAAATGTGCAGCTCGGGCTCCATTGCGTTGTGGTTCTTCCTTGAGTGTTGAAAGGTGAGTCGTTTCCCTTCTGTGTACTGTTTCCACCGTGCTTTTGATGGCATTGGTACCGCCACGGAAAAACTGGTGGATTTGTGTGTCATAATAGAGTGGGCGGTACACTGTCTTCAGCCTGGCTGTTGGCGGTTACCGCTGCGGTATTTGTTGGTACCGCTGTGGCGGTCGGAGTGTTAAAGTGGCTGTCTGTGTTGGAGGTTTCCGCCATGGTCATAATTCCATTTTGTTTACCGCTGGCCTGTTGGCAGTATTACCGCCGTTTTATCACCGACCACCAGGGTTGTAATGAGGGCCTGAGTGTTTCCTTTCATGTGTGTGAGTACTGTGTGACTATATTGGTATTGAAAGAGCTTTGCATGTCTCCTAGATAAACCTTGGCTGATTATCCACAGCTACCTCCAGAGAGTCTGGCTTCTAGACACTGCCTACACTACACTAATAAGGGATAACTGGGCCTGGTATAAGGTGTAAGTACTAGAGGTACCGACTTCACACCAGGCCAGCCTCCTACAATAATGAATATACCCAAAAAAATCTGAATGTTGCGAGCAACATCATCTTACTGCAATCGAGCTCTTGGATGTACTAGTGTACCCACAAAAGGGTGCCACACAGCCCCCCTTCCCAAGCCTTAACATTCCCCGGGGACACCAACCTTGGGGCTGAATTCTAAGATGGGGAGATGTGGAGCCTTCCTCCCTGAGCCTTATTATGTCCCAATCCTCAGTGGCCAAAAATAATAAAAAAGTTGAGAGGAGGCATGCAGCACCCCTCCCTGAGACACATTAGACCACAGGGACCACATCCTCTGGGACTGAATTCCATAATCAAGGGGAGGGGGCATGCAGCCCCCTACTCAAGCCTTCTCAAGCCCTGAGGACATCATGCCCTGGGGCCACAGGCGGGTGCCCTGGTGCCCACCTGAGGCTCCCAAAACCCACAGTTTTGGGAGGGGGCGTACACCAGGGTCACCCAGGCCCCACACATATGCATTATGCAGGCTGGGAAATTACTCTGTCCCGGGGTGGGCTTTCTGGGACAGAGTATTTGAGCAGGGCCCCAGGAGATTGGTTCCCTGGGACCTTTAAAAGCTCAGAAAGGGGAGGCTGTGTGCCCCTCCCCCATTAATTAACAGATCAGGGACAGAAGGATGGAGTCCCCCCAGCTGCCATGGGCTCAGGGAGGGAAGCCATGCTTCCCTCCTTCTCTTACCTAGGATACCCGGGCCTAGGGGTTGGAATTTCCAGGGCTCAAAATGGGCTGGAGAAGGGGGGGCCTACTCATGCCCCTACTCTTTTTTTTTTTTTTTTTAAATTGTGGCCTATCATTTTCTTTTCTTTTTTTTTTTTTCCAATGATCCCGCAGGAATCCCATGGGATTGTGGCAAAAAATGCTGATTTTGGTCCCATTGGGGCCTCTCACTGCCCCCCCCACCCCCAGGGCCTAGGTGGCAGGGTATCCCTACTCTGCCACCCTATATTATTCTTATCTTGAAACTTTAGAACAGGGATCTAAGTCCCTGAGTCCTGTAATGGCTGCCAGCAAATTGTTTCTCAAAAAACTCCCATAATCCAATCAGAAGGCTTTATTTTTTAAAACTAAAGTCCCTCAAATGCAACTGTTCAGATATACAAATATTTTTGAACCTTAATTTTTCAAAAACTACCAAACAGATTTACACCAAATAAGCACAATCTATGGGCCAAGATCTAGCCAAATTTGGTGTAATTCCAGTCAGCCGTTTTTGCAGTAGTTCTTCCTAAAGAAGTATTTGGAGAATGCATGAAGATTTTGTGTTTTGAGACCCTCCCTTTTCCTTGGTACCGCTTGATGGATCACGCCAAAACATTACATGCACAAACTAGACAAAAAAGAGAAACTTTTTTGCAAAGTTTCATGGAGATTCAAAATAACTGCAAAGTTATTAGCAAAACAAAAAGGGCACTTCCTACAGAAACGTGGCCTAACTATAACAACCTAGTAGCTACCGACACTCTACTGTATTCACTGAAAAAAACAAAGGTTACAGGGACATTATAGTTAGGTTCTGAATTTACTCGTACAAAACCATAGAAATTCACCTCTTATCTAAAGTAACTGTAACTCATGCCCTTGCCGTGTATAGTTTTTTCACTAAAAAATGTTCTGCAGATATTACAATGATATATTTAGTGCTGTTATCAAAGATGTTATGAGTGCTGTCATTTGTAGGGTTTTAGCAGTATATGGCAAGGACACGAGTTATAGTTGCCTTCGGGCACGAATTATAGTTACTTTAGATAAGGCCTACCCCACACAAATACAACATTTTGCCCCAGGGAGGTGGTGATCCCCGGGTGCAAGGGGCACACCCTGCGCATTTCTTATGCATCGCCCCTATGGTGGCAGTCCCTGGGACTATTGGTGGGGATGCTGGGGCTTAAAAAAATAAAAGTGCTGCAGCCCGTGATTCATTTAAAAAGAAAATTGCAGTGGATTTGCAGCCCTGTTGCAATTCCATGGCAAATGTTTTAAAAAAATGCTTTTTAGTCCTTGGGGGGTCCCTTTGGGACCCAAGCACTAGAGCTAAGGGGTCAGAGTGTCTGTACTCTGGGCCCTTTCATATTAAAAAAATATTTTTTGTGGGACTCGGCTGACGCTAAGTCCCAACATGGTTGACAACACTTCCTTGGTAAAATGTTGTGAGTTAATCAGATCTCAGCACAAATGTGGATTTTCTTTTATTTCTCAAAAACTAGTAAATGGATTTACACCAAATAACAAAAAGGGCTCTTTCTGGACCAACAGCTACCTTTCTGCCATATGTGGTGTAATTCCCTCCAGTGGTTTTGACGCTATCGCTGTTCAAAATCCCTATGGAAAAAAATGCACTGGGCGTATGTGTTTTAGGATTCCACTTTCTTTTGGCCCGGGTTGACAGATCACCCCTAAACTTTGCATACAGCAGCTGAAGTGAGGGTTGAACTTTCTAGGAAAATTTCGTGAAGATTCATCAAACAGCACCAACGTTATTAGCAAAACAGAAAATGCTCTTTCTATAGAAACTTGGTCCTAACTATAACTACTAGGTAATACATATATATATTTGACTAATAATAACTGTCCCACTGTTTGATGAATCTCCATGAAACTTTGCAGACCTATTTTTTTCTACATTAGCGGATGATGCAAAGTTTCATAGTGATTAGTTAAGGGGTGAAAAGAAAAAAAAAAAAGACAGTAGCAAAATGGCTGAACAATTTTTGATGAAATTTGACAGGACTACAGATTAAGGTGTGGAAAGAGTCCTTTTTGTAAGAACATCTAAATTGGCTCAGTAGTTTTTAAGTAATAACGGGCAAAAACACAGTGATATATTGGGCTGCGATAATTTTGAGGTATACCGTGGAACATGGCGATGACAAGACACATTATTATTGGCTAATGACAGCAGTAATAGAACAAAAAGGCAGACACATTGTTTACACTACACTGGCTGTGTCCTGGGTTTCTACGTGAGATATAGCTTTAGAAATAAATGAGGCACTTTATCAAAGTCTGAATAGTTAGGGGAAAATATTTTTATTGTTGGCCATGTTTTAAAAAAAGTTCATGGAGTACCACAGTACTTCCTTAAACCTATCTAGGGAGTACAGCGGTGGTGAGTGAAATAAAAAAAAAAAAAAGATTTAAGACAAAAGATATTCAAAGACACACCACTCCACTCTATAACCTGCCACTCTACCCTACAACATGCCAGTTCACTGTATGACACCCAGCTCCACTCATCAACATGCAACTCCCCTCTACACAACTCCACTCTACGACACACTACCCTATGCACCTCCACTGTAAGGCACTCTATGACATGCCACTCTTTGACACAACACTCCACAGTACTCTACGACACACCACTCCACTCTGCAGTACTTACTAAAATCAAACAAAAAACATTATTGCCCTCATTACAACCCTGGCGGTCGGTGTTAAAGCGGCAGTAATACCGCCAACAGGCCGGCAGTTAAAAAAATGGAATCCCGACCATGGCGGAAACTGCGAACATAGACAGCCACTTTAACACTCCGACCGTCGCGGTGGTAGAAACAAACACCGCGCCGGTAACCGCCAACAGACAGACGGAACACAATGTACCGCCCACTGTATTACAACAGGCCTATCTGCCACCTTTTCTGGGGCGGTACCAATGCCATCAAAAGCACAGACTTGGAACGGAAACCACTCACCTCGCTACACCCAATGAGGAACCAGGATGCCATGGAGCCCGAGTTACAGGTCCTGCCCATGTTGATCTACCTCCTCTTCAACCAGGAGTAGCAAAGACACCAGCGACGACCACGGTGAGTACTGCGCATAGCACACAGGTGAGGGGGGTAGGAAAGAGAGAGTGACACACACACACACGCAACACACAACACCCCCACCCCCACCCTCACCCACAACAACATACACACAAATACCTGCAGCAACATGACATTTACACCCCGTCACCCCCTGGAAGAACGCAAGGACAAAATGAAATGATTGTAACAAGTGTAATCATCGAAAAATCAGATAGGCCAAGATAAATGTAAATCATCAGTATATACAAATATGTACAGCAACTACACAAGTCTGGATAGTAGTGCAATCATTGTCCGTAGACCAGTGGTCCCAAAATGCATGGGCGAAGCCCACACATGATACTTGATTCGAAACAGAGAGAACACTGCTGGGGCATCAGATCGAAAATAAACAGGCACCTCAGGGGGAGGGGGTCACCTCAGCTGGATGAACGGACAACGCCACTGCTCAACGAGGGGGCTCCATGCCCACAGTTTGGTCCTGGGGAGTGCAAAGCCACAGTCTCTCAAGTCTCTCAAGTGGGTGTGTTGCCCACTGTTTTATCCTAGGGAGTGCAGGGCCACAATCTCTCTAGTGGATGTTTTTCTCCACTGGTTCTGGAGGGGGCTTGGTGCCCAGAGTGCTTCATCCTGCCAAGGATTGGGGTTGTGGATGTTTTTCTCCACTGGTTCTGGAGGGGGCTTGGTGCCCAGAGAGCTTCATCCTGCCAAGGACTGTGTGAGTGGATGTTTTTCTCCACTGGTTCTGGAGTGGGCTTGGTGCCCAGAGCAGTGGTGTAGCGTGGGTTGTCAGCACCCGGGGCAAGGCAAGTAATTTGCGCCCCCTAACCCGTGGATTTTAGCACTCGAGTCCCCCCCCCCAGATGTTGCGCCCGGTGCGGCCGGCCCCCCCTGCACCCCCCACGCTACGCCACTGGCCCAGAGTGCTTCATCCTGCCAAGGATTGGGGTTGTGGATGTTTTTCTCCACTGGTTCTGGAGGGGGCCTTGTGCCTAGAGTGCTTCATCGTGCCAAGGATTGGGGTTGTGGATGTTTTTCTCCACTGGTTCTGGAGGGGGCTTTGTGCCCAGAGTGCTTCATCCTGCCAAGGATTATGGTTGTGGATGTTTTTCTCCACTGGTTCTGGGGGGGGCTTGGTGCCCAGAGTGTTTCATCCTGATAAGGATTGGGGTTGTGGATGTTTTTTTCCACTGGTTCTGGAGGGGGCTTGGTGCCTAGAGTGCTTCACATGCAGTGTGGCAGGTCCCATTCCCTCACCTGGGTGTGTGTACCACGAGATTTCCTGGGAACAGGTAGCATGATACCCCATGTAAGTAGAGACATACTCCACCCTGCTGCGGCATTGCCTGCCACCTGCTGGTACAAACAGTGCTGGGTGTCGTGCCTCATGTACACTGTGCATGGTTCAGGACGTCTCCTGCAGCCTCGGACGGCTGCCCACTGGGGATGTTAGCCATGTCGGCTGTGGTGGCACTGTCTGAGCATGTCGCGGGGCTGGTGTTGGTGGTTGCGGCAGTGTCTGTGGTGGAGATGCTGCCGGTGGTGAATGTGTCAGCACCTGTTGAGAGAGACAGCAGGATGTCTCCTGCAGCCTCAGATGGCTGCCCACTGGACATGATGCTGGGAACTGTTGCAGAGGCAGGAGACATGCAGGTGACGGTGCAGGTGGCGGTGTCCACCGCTGTACAGGTTGTGTTCTGGTTGCCAGAAGGGGTGACTGTAGTCCCTCAGCCGGAAGCTCCGTGCCATGTCCTGACTTCCCCTTCACCTTGTGTCCCTTCCCCACCTTGGGTGTCACTGCTGGTCCCTTGGCACTGTCCCCTTTTGGCTTGGAGGAGCCCTTGCTGCGTGGTTGGTGCAGCTTTTCCCTACGGCATGTGGGCACCTTCTTCACCTTGGCAGGTGGCGGAATGGGCTGATCCTTGGCCTCGCTAGGTGGCCCACTTGCAGCCCTGATGGGTGCCGCCCGCGATGTGACCGGACTTGCTGAGACCACAGTGCTGGAGGATTTGGTGGCTGAGGCGCTGGGCTGGGAAAGCTGGGAAAGCTGGGAAATGGACATCCTGGCCGTAGGGGAAGGAACGGGGGGAGGTGTAGGGAAGAGGTCAATGTTAGCCAGGAAAAGTTTCTTAGACATACTGGGACGGGAAGATGGAGGGGGTTTGGGAGTGGAGGAAGAGGTAGTGGTTGTAGGAGGTGAACATCTGCTGAATTTGGGTGAAGGTGCATGGGCCGGAGGCTGTTGTGAGGTGGATGGCTGTTGGGTTGGTGTGTGCCTGCATTTGTGTACTTTGGGAGGAGGTGTAGGAAGTTGGCTCTGTATGTACTATTTCAAAGTAAGAAATAGCATGCACAGAGTCCAAGGGTTCCCCTTAGAGGTAAAATAGTGACAAAAAGAGATCATTCTAATGCTCTATTTTGTGGTAGTGTGGTTGAGCAGTAGGCTTATCAGAGGGTAGTGTTAAGCATTTGTTGTACACACACAGGCAATAAATGAGGAACACACACTCAAAGACAATTCCAGGCCAACAGGTTTTTATATAGAAAAATATCTTTTCTTAGTTTATTTTAAGAACCACAGGTTCAAGATTTACAAACAATACTTTAAATGAAAGGTATTTCACTTAGGAACTTATACTCTTATGGCTACCCTGCACTTACAATGTCTAAGGTTTTGCTTAGACACTGTAGGGGCATAGTGCTCAGGCACCTATGCCCTCATCTATGGTATAGTGCACCCTGCCTTCGGGTTGTAAGGCCTGCTAGAGGGGTGACTTATCTATGCCATAGGCAGTGTGAGGTTGGCATGGCACCCTGAGGGGAGTGCCATGTCGACTTAGTCATTTTCTCCCCACCAGCACACACAAGCTGGCAAGCAGTGTGTCTGTGCTGAGTGAGGGGTCTCCAGGGTGGCATAAGACATGCTGCAGCCCTTAGAGACCTTCCCTGGCATCAGGGCCCTTGGTACCAGGGGTACCAGTTACAAGGGACTTACCTGGATGCCAGGGTGTGCCAATTGTGGAGACAAAGATACCGGTTTAGGGAAAGAACACTGGTGATGGGACCTGGTTAGCAGGCCTCAGCACACTTTCAAATCATAACTTGGCATCAGCAAAGGCAAAAAGTCAGGGGGTAACCATGCCAAGGAGGCATTTCCTTACACAACCCCCCCCCCCCCAAACGAAAGAGGATGAGACTAACCTTTCCCAAGAGAGTCTTCATTTTCTAAGTGGAAGAACCTGGAAAGGCCATCTGCATTGGCATGGGCAGTCCCAGGTCTGTGTTCCACTATAAAGTCCATTCCCTGTAGGGAGATGGACCACCTCAACAGTTTTGTATTTTCACCTTTCATTTGCATTAGCCATCTGAGAGGTCTGTGGTCAGTCTGAACTACAAAGTGAGTACCAAAGAGGAATGGTCTCAGCTTTTTCAGGGACCAAACCACAGCAAAGGCCTCCCTCTCAATGGCACTCCAACGCTGCTCTCTGTAACCTCCTGCTAATGAAAGCAACAGGCTGGTCAAGGCCATCATTTGTTTGGGACAAAACTTCCCCTATCCCATGTTCAGAGGCATCAGTCTGCACAATGAACTGCTTGGAGTAATTTGGAGCTTTGAGAACTGGTGCTGTGCACATAGCTTGTTTCATGGTGTCAAAGGCCTGTTGGCATTCTACAGTCCAGTTTACCTTCTTGGGCATTTTCTTGGAGGTAAGTTCTGTGAGGGGTGTCACTATTGATCCATATCCCTTCACAAACCTCCTGTAGTACCCAGTCAAGCCAAGGAATGCCCTGACTTGAGTCTGGGGTTTTGGAGCTGCCCAGTCCAGAATAGTCTGGATCTTGGGCTGGAGTGGCTGAACTTGGCCTCCACCTACAAGGTGTCTCAAGTAAACCACAGTTCCCTGCCCTATCTGACATTTGGATGCCTTGATAGAGAGGCCTGCTGCTTGCAGGGCCTGCAAAACCTTCTTCAGGTGGACCAGGTGATCCTGCCAGATGGAGCTAAAGACAGCAATATCGTTAAGACAAGCTGCACTAAAGGACTCAAAGCCAGCAAGGACTTGATTCACCAACCTTTGGAAGGTGGCAGGGTCATTCTGTAAACCAAAGGGCATAACAGTAAACTGATAGTGCCCATCAGGTGTGGAAAATGCTGTCTTTTCTTTTGCTCCTGATGCCATTTTGATTTGCCAGTACCCTGCTGTCAAGTCAAAGGTACTTAAGTATCTGGCAGCACCTAGCTTATTAATCAATTCATCTGCCCTTGGAATGGGATGGGCATCTTTCTTGGTGACAAAAGTAAGTCCTCTATAGTCCACACAGAACCTCATCTCTCTCTTTCCATCTTTGGTGTGAGGTTTGGGGACTAAGACCACTGGGCTAGGCCAGGGGCTGTCAGAGTGCTCAATGACTCCCAATTCCAGCATCTTGTGGACTTCCAATTTGATACTTTCCTTAACTTGGTCAGACTGTCTGAAAAATTTGTTTTTGACAGGCATACTGTCTCCTGTGTCCACATCATGGGTACACAGGTGTGTCTGACCAGGGGTTAGGGAAAAGAGCTCAGCAAACTGTTGCAGGACCTTCCTACAGTCAGATTGCTGTTGGCCAGAGAGGGTGTCTGAATAGATCACACCATCACCTGAGCCATCTTTAGGGTCTGTGGAGAGGAGATCAGGGAGAGGTTCACTCTCAGCTTCCTGGTCCTCATCTGTTACCATCAACAGATTCACATCTGCCCTGTCATGGAAGAGTTTGAGGCGGTTCACATGGATCACCCTGTTGGGGGTCCTGCTAGTGCCTAGGTCTACCAGGTAGGTAACCTGACTCTTCTTCTCTAGCACTGGGTAAGGGCCACTCCATCTGTCCTGAAGTGCCCTGGGAGCCACAGGCTCCAGAACCCAGACTTTCTGCCCTGGCTGAAACTCAACCATAGCAGCCTTTTGGTCATACCACATCTTCTGGAGTTGTTGGCTGGCCTCAAGGTTTTTACTTGCCTTTCCATGTACTCTGCCATCCTTGAACATAGACCTAGTACATAGTCCACTACATCTTGTTTAGGCTCATGAAGAGGTCTCTCCCAGCCTTCTTTTACAAGAGCTAGTGGTCCCCTGACAGGATGGCCAAAAAGGGGGAAAACCCTAATCCCTTCTGAGGCACCTCTCTGTAGGCGAAAAGCAGACATGGCAAGAGGACATCCCATCTCCTTTTGAGTTTTTCAGGGAGCCCCATGATCATACCTTTCAATGTCTTGTTAAATCTTTCTACAAGACCATTGGTTTGTGGATGGTATGGTGTGGTGAATTTGTAAGTCACCCCACACTCATTCCACATATGCTTCAGGTATGCGGACATGAAGTTGGTACCTCTGTCAAACACCACCTCCTTAGGAAATCCCACTCTGGTAAAAATACCAATGAGTGCTTTGGCTACTGCAGGGGCAGAAGTCCACCTAAGGGGAATTGCTTCAGGGTATCTAGTAGCATGAGCCACTACTACTAGTATGTATTGGTTCCCTGAGGCTGTGGGAGGTTCAAGTGGCCCGCTATGTCCACACCCACTCTTTCAAAGGGGACCCCCACCACTGGAAGTGGAATGAGGGGGGCCTTTGGGTGTCCACCTGTCTTCCCACTGGCTTGACAGGTGGCACAGGAGACACAAAACTCCTTTACCTTCTGGGACATGTTGGGCCAATAGAAATGTTGACTAACCTCTCCTAAGTCTTGGCCTGTCCCAAATGCCCAGCAAGAGGAATATCATGAGCTAAGGTCAGAATGAACTCCCTAAACTCCTGAGGCACTACCACTCTCCTAGTGGCACCAGGTTTGGGATCTCTTGATTCAGTGTAGAGGAGTCCATCTTCCCAATAGACTCTATGTGTTCCTGTTATTTTTCCTTTGGACTCTTCAGCAGCTTACTGCCTAAGGCCTTCAAGAGAGGGACATGTTTCTTGCCCCTTACACAACTGTTCCCTTGAGGGTCCCCCTGGGCCTAGGAGCTCAACCTGATAAGGTTCTAACTCCATGGGCTCAGTTCCCTCAGAGGGCAGAACTTCTTCCTGAGAAGAGAGGTTCTCTTTCTCTTGTTGTGTGGAAGCTGGTTCCCCAGTCTTCTTTCCTTTTCTCTTGGAGGGTTGGGCCCTTTTTCCAGGCTCCAACACCACTTTTTCACCCTGAGCCTTGCACAGTGCCCTTGTCTTGACACACACCAGTTCAGGGATACCCAGCATGGTTGCATGGGTTTTGAGTTCTACCTCAGCCCATGCTGAGGACTCCAGGTCATTTCCAAGCAAACAGTCTACAGGGATATTTGAGGAGACCACCACCTGTTTCAGGCCATTGACCCCTCCCCACTCTAAGTTACCATAGCCATGAGATGTACTTTAGTCTGATTTTCAGCGCTGGTGACTGGATAAGTTTGTCCAGCCAGGTATTGACCTGGGGAAATCAGTTTCTCTGTCACCAGTTGTAATAACCCCCTATGTTTCTAAAAGTTGGAATACTTTTTAAGATTTTAAAACTATATCTAGAACTTAATTCAAACTTTTACAAAACTTTTAAACTCTAAAAGAAATACTAACAGGGACTAACACAAGATCCTAGCAGGACTTTTAAAAATTTAGAAAAATAGCTCAAATTTCAAAAATTAGTTTCTAATGACAATTTTTGGAATTTAGTTGTGTGATCAGGTATTGGCTGAGTAGTCCAGCAAATGCAAAGTCTTGTATCCCACCACTGATCCACCAATGTAGGAAGTTGGCTCTGTATGTACTATTTCAAAGTAAGAAATAGCATGCACAGAGTCCAAGGGTTCCCCTTAGAGGAAAGATAGTGGCAAAAACAGATAATTCTAATGCTCTATTTTGTGGTAGTGTGGTCGAGCAGTAGGCTTATCAGAGGGTAGTGTTAAGCATTTGTTGTACACACACAGGCAATAAATGAGGAACACACACTCAAAGACAATTCCAAGCCAATAGGTTTTTATAGAGAAAAATATCTTTCGAACTTTAGGAACTTTGAATTAGCAAAATAGCATATACAGTTTTCACACAAATGGCAATAAGCTATTTCAAAACTGGACACAGTGCAATTTCCAACAGTTCCTGAGGTAGGTAAGTGTTTGTTAGTTTTGCAGGTAAGTAAACCACCTACAGGGTTCAAAGTTGGGTCCAAGGTAGCCCACTGTTGGGGGTTCAGGGCAACCCCAAAGTTACCACACCAGCAGCTCAGGGCCGGTCAGGTGCAGAGGTCAAAGTGGTGCCCAAAACACATAGGCTTCAATGGAGAACGGGGTGCCCCGGTTCCAGTCTGCCAGCAGATAAGTACCCGCGTCTTCGGATGGCAGACCAGGGGGGTTTTGTAGAGCACTGGGGGGGACACAAGTCAGCACAAAAAGTACACCCTCAGCGGCACGGGGCGGCCGGGTGCAGAGTGCAAAATGCGTCGGGTTTGCAATGTAGTTCAATGGGAGACCCAGGGGTCTCTTCAGCGAAGCAGGCAGGCAAGGGGGGGGGGGCTCCTCGGGGTAGCAACCACCTGGGCAAGGGAGAGGGCCACCTGGGGGTCGCTTCTGCACTCGAGGTCGGATCCTTCAGGTCCTGGGGGCTGCGGGTGTAGTGTCCTTACCAGGCGTCGGGTACTTAGAAGCAGGCAGTCGCGGTCAGGGGGAGCCTCTGGATTCCCTCTGCAGCCGTCGCTGTGGGGGCTAAGGGGGGTCAACTCTGGCTACTCACGGGCTCGCAGTCACTGGGGAGTCCTCCCTGTAGTGTTGTTTCTCCACAAGTCGAGCCAGGGGCATCGGGTGCAGAGTGCAAAGTCTCACGCTTCCGGCGGGAAACAAGTGTTCTTTAAAAGTTGCTTCTTTGTTGCAAAGATGTTTCTTCTTTGGAGCAGAGCCGCTGTCCTCGGGAGTTCTTGGTCCTTTTAGATGTAAGGTAGTCCTCTGAGGCTTCAGAGGTCGCTGGACTCTGTGGAACGCGTCGCTGTTGCAGTTTTTCTTGAAGTGGGGAGACAGGCCGGTAGAGCTGGGGCCAAAGCAGTTGGTGTCTCCGTCTTCTCTGCAGGGCTTTCAGGTCAGCAGTCCTTCTTCATCTTAGGTTGCAGGAATCTCTCTTGCTAGGTTCTGGGAGCCCCTAAATACTCAATTTGGGGGTGTTGTAGGAAAGTACTATCTTGCCTGGCGTGTTACCCCCATTTTTCACTGTATATATGTTGTTTTAGTTGTATGTGTCACTGGGACCCTGTTCACCAGGGCCCCAGTGCTCATAAGTGTGCCTGAATGTGTTACCTGTGTAGTGACTAACTGTCTCACTGAGGCTCTGCTAACCAGAACCTCAGTGGTTATGCTCTCTCATTTCTTTCCAAATTGTCACTAACAGGCTAGTGACCAATTTTACCAATTTACATTGGCTTACTGGAACACCCTTATAATTCCCTAGTATATGGTACTGAGGTACCCAGGGTATTGGGGTTCCAGGAGATCCCTATGGGCTGCAGCATTTCTTTTGCCACCCATAGGGAGCTCTGACAATCCTTACACAGGCCTGCCACTGCAGCATGAGTGAAATAACATCCACGTTATTTCACAGCCATTTTACACTGCACTTAAGTAACTTATAAGTCACCTATATGTCTAACCTTTACCTGGTAAAGGTTAGGTGCAAAGTTACTTAGTGTGAGGGCACCCTGGCACTAGCCAAGGTGCCCCCACATTGTTCAGGGCCAATTCCCCGGACTTTGTGAGTGCGGGGACACCATTACACGCGTGCACTACATATAGGTCACTACCTATATGTAGCTTCACAATGGTAACTCCGAATATGGCCATGTAACATGTCTATGATCATGGAATTGCCCCCTCTATGCCATCCTGGCATAGTTGGCACAATCCCATGATCCAAGTGGTCTGTAGCACAGACCCTGGTACTGCCAAACTGCCCTTCCTGGGGTTTCACTGCAGCTGCTGCTGCTGCCAACCCCTCAGACAGGCATCTGCCTTCCTGGGGTCCAGCCAGGCCTGGCCCAGGATGGCAGAACAAAGGACTTCCTCTGAGAGAGGGTGTTACACCCTCTCCCTTTGGAAAATGGTGTGAAGGCAGGGGAGGAGTAGCCTCCCCCAGCCTCTGGAAATGCTTTCTTGGGCACAGAGGTGCCCAATTCTGCATAAGCCAGTCTACACCGGTTCAGGGGACCCCTTAGCCCTGCTCTGGACCGAAACTGGACAAAGGAAAGGGGATTTACCACTCCCCTGACCTGCACCTCCCCTGGGAGGTGTCCAGAGCTCCTCCAGTGTGCTCCAGACCTCTGCCATCTTGGAAACAGAGGTGCTGCTGGCACACTGGACTGCTCTGAGTGGCCAGTGCCACCAGGTGACGTCAGAAACTCCTTCTGATAGGCTCCTTCAGGTGTTAGTAGCCTATCCTCTCTCCTAGGTAGCCAAACCCTCTATTCTGGCTATTTAGGGTCTCTGTCTCTGGGGAAGCTTTAGATAATGAATGCAAGAGCTCATCCGAGTTCCTCTGCATCTCTCTCTTCACCTTCTGCCAAGGAATCGACTGCTGACCACGCTGGAAGCCTGCAAAACTGCAACATAGTAGCAAAGACGACTACTGCAACTCTGTAACGCTGATCCTGCCGCCTTCTCGACTGTTTTCCTGGTGGTGCATGCTGTGGGGGTAGTCTGCCTCCTCTCTGCACTAGAAGCTCCGAAGAAATCTCCCGTGGGTCGACGGAATCTTCCCCCTGCAACCGCAGGCACCAAAAATCTGCATTACCGGTCCCTTGGGTCTCCTCTCAGCATGACGAGCGAGGTCCCTCGAATCCAGCAACTCTGTCCAAGTGGCCCCCACAGTCCAGTGACTCTTCAGTCCAAGTTTGGTGGAGGTAAGTCCTTGCCTCACCTCGCTAGACTGCATTGCTGGGAACCGCGACTTTTGCAGCTACTCCGGCCTCCGTGCACTTCCGGCGGAAATCCTTTGTGCACAGTCCAGCCTGGGTCCACGGCACTCTAACCTGCATTGCACGACCTCCTAAGTTGTTCTCCGGCGACGTGGGACTTCTTTGTGCGACTTCGGGTGAGCACCGTTTCACGCATCCTCGTAGTGCCTGTTTCTGGCACTTCTCCGGGTGCTACCTGCTGCTAAGAGGGCTCCTTGTCTTGCTCGACGTCCCCTCTACCTCCTGGTCCAATTTGCGACCTCCTGGTCTCTCCTGGGCCACAGCAGCGTCCAAAAACGCTAACCGCACGATTTGCAGCTAGCAAGGCTTGTTGGCGTTCTTTCGGCGGGAAAACACTTCTGCACGACTCTCCACGGCGAGAGGGATCCGTCCACCAAAGGGGAAGTCTCTAGCCCTTTTCGTTCCTGCAGAAACCTCAGCTTCTTCTGTCCAGTACAAGCTTCTTTGCACCCACAGCTGGCATTTCCTGGGCATCTGCCCATCTCCGACTTGCTTGTGACTTTTGGACTTGGTCCCCTTGTTCCACAGGTACCCAAGATTGGAAATCCATCGTTGTTGCATTGTTGGTTTGTGTCTTTCCTGCATTATTCCTCTAACACGACTTCTTTGTCCTTAGGGGAACTTTAGTGCACTTTGCACTCACTTTTCAGGGTCTTGGGGAGGGTTATTTTTCTAACTCTCACTATTTTCTAATAGTCCCAGCGACCCTCTACAAGGTCACATAGGTTTGGGGTCCATTTGTGGTTCGCATTCCACTTTTGGAGTATATGGTTTGTGTTGCCCCTATCCCTATGTGTCCCCATTGCATCCTATTGTAACTATACATTGTTTGCACTGTTTTCTAAGACTATTACTGCATATTTTGGTATTGTGTATATATATCTTGTGTATATTTCCTATTCTCTCCCTGAGGGTACACTCTGAGATACTTTGGCATATTGTCATAAAAATAAAGTACCTTTATTTTTAGTATAACTGTGTATTGTGTTTTCTTATGATATTGTACATATGACACTAAGTGGTACTGTAGGAGCTTCACTCGTCTCCTAGTTCAGCCTAAGCTGCTCTGCTAAGCTACCATTATCTATCAGCCTAAGCTGCTAGACACCCTATACACTAATAAGGGATAACTGGGCCTGGTGCAAGGTGCAAGTACCCCTTGGTACTCACTACAAGCCAGTCCAGCCTCCTACATTGGTTGTGCAGCGGTGGGATAAGTGCTTTGAGACTACTTACCACTCTTGTCATTGTACTTTTCATAAGAGAAAAATATACAAAACAAGTTCAGTGTATATACACATAGCCAAAAAGTTTTGCATTTCCTCTTTTCACTCTTTTCTAAGTGCTGAAAAGTACTTCTAAACTTTCTAAAAAGTTCTAAAAAGTTTAAAAAGTTTTTTTCTCTGTCTTTCTAAAAGCTCTGACAAACTTTTTTCTCTTTTTCTATCACTTTAACTCTCTCTAAAAATGTCTGGCACAGGCCAAAATGTTGATCTGTCCAAACTTGCATATGACCACCTTAGCTGGAAAGGAGCAAGGAGTCTCTGTATAGAAAGAGGTTTGAGTGTAGGGAAGAATCCTTCCTTGGAACTGTTACTTAACATGCTTAGAGAACAAGATAAGGCTAGAAGTGCCCCATCTGTTGAAAAAGTAGCTAATGGTTCCCAATCTGATCCAGGGACTCCCCCAGGAAAAGATTCAGGAAAGAAACTTCCTAGCTTGCCCATTACTAGACAGTCTAGCATAGTTGGTAATGATGTAGAGCCACACCATACAAATAGTGTTGTCTCACATCATAGCAAAAGCATTTATTCTCACCACAGTGGTACTGATGTTTCTGTTAGCCAAGCTGTTAGGGTGCCCTCTGTAAGGGACAGGTCTCCTTCTGTCCATTCTCACCATACTTCTGTTTCAAGGCATGTCCCTCCCACCCACCCTGATGACAGATTGTTAGAAAGGGAGCTCAATAGATTGAGAGTGGAACAAACCAGACTGAAGCTCAAGAAGCAACAGCTGGATTTGGATAGACAGACTTTAGAAGTAGAGAAGGAGAGACAGAAACTGGGTTTAGAAACCCATGGTGGCAGCAGCAGTATTCCCCATAGTCATCCTGCAAAAGAGCATGATTCCAGGAATCTGCACAAGATAGTTCCCCCTTATAAGGAGGGGGATGACATTAACAAGTGGTTTGCTGCACTTGAGAGGGCCTGTGTTGTACAGGATGTCCCTCAAAGGCAGTGGGCTGCTAGCCTATGGCTATCATTTAGTGGAAAAGGTAGGGATAGGCTCCTTACTGTGAAAGAAAGTGATGCCAATCATTTTACAGTTCTTAAGAATGCACTCCTGGATGGTTATGGCTTAACCACTGAACAGTACAGGATAAAGTTCAGAGAGACCAAAAAGGAGTCTTCACAAGACTGGGTTGATTTCATTGACCATTCAGTGAAGGCCTTGGAGGGGTGGTTACATGGCAGTAAAGTTACTGATTATGACAGCCTGTATAACTTGATCCTGAGAGAGCATATTCTTAATAATTGTGTGTCTGATTTGTTGCACCAGTACTTGGTGGACTCTGATCTGACCTCTCCCCAAGAATTGGGAAAGAAGGCAGACAAATGGGTCAGAACAAGGGTGAACAGAAAAGTTCATACAGGGGGTGACAAAGATGGCAACAAAAAGAAGGATGGTAAGTCTTCTGACAAGGGTGGGGACAAATCTAAAAATGAGTCTTCATCAGGCCCACAAAAACACTCTGGTGGGGGGGGGGGTCCAAATCCTCCTTTAATCAAAACAAAGAAAAGAAACCATGGTGCTATTTATGTAAAGTAAAAGGCCATTGGACAACAGATCCCAGTTGTCCAAAGAAAAGCACCAAGCCTCCTACCACTACAACCCCTACTGCTACACCTAGTGTCCCTACTAATAGCAGTGGTGGTGGGAGCAAACCTACTAATAGCCAATCTAAGGGAGTAGCTGGGCTCACTATTGGTAACTTAGTTGGGGTTGGCCTTGTTAGGGAGGCCACAGAGGCTGTGTTAGTCTCTGAGGGGGCTATTGATTTAGCCACCTTAGTTGCTTGTCCCCTTAATATGGATAAGTACAAGCAGCTACCCCTCATAAATGGTGTTGAGGTTCAGGCCTACAGGGACACTGGTGCCAGTGTGACTATGGTCATAGAGAAAGTGGTCTACCATGAACAACACCTACTTGGTCACCAGTACCAAGTAACCGATGCTCACAACAACACACTTAGCCACCCCATGGCTGTTGTTAATCTCAACTGGGGGTGGGTTACTGGGCCAAAGAAAGTTGTGGTAGCCAAAGATTTACCTGTACACTGTCTACTAGGAAATGATTTGGAGACATCAGCTTGGTCAGATGTGGAGTTGGAGGCCCATGCAGCAATGCTGGGCATCCCAGGGCATATTTTTGCTTTAACCAGGGCTCAGGCCAAAAAGCAAAAAGGACAGGGAAGCTTGGATCCTGGAACAATGGACCAAGTGCTCCCTAAAGCTAGGGCTAGTAGAAGCAAACCACTTCCTACTATCCCTCCCTCTACAGTGGATTCTACTTCTGAGGAAGAATAATTTCCACCCTGTGCAGAACCTACACCAGAGGAGCTGGAAGCAGACACTGCTGAGCTTTTGGGTGAAGGGGGGCCTGCCAGGGAGGAGCTGAGTGTGGCACAGCAAACCTGTACCACACTAGAGGGTCTAAGACAGTAAGGTGTCAAACAGGCTAATGGGGATGTCAGTGACTCTCACAGAGTTTACTGGGAGGACAACCTCTTGTACACTGAAGCAAGGGATCCTAAACCTGGAACTGCCAGGAGATTAGTGATTCCTCAGGAGTACAGAAAGTTCCTCCTAACTCTAGCCCACGACATTCCCCTAGCTGGACACCTGGGACAAATGAAAACTTGGGACAGACTGGTCCCCTTGTTTCATTGGCTTAGGATGTCTGAGGACACAAAGGAATTTTGTAAGTCCTGTGAAACCTGTCAAGCCAGTGGCAAGACAGGTGGCACTCCAAAGGCACCCCTTATTCCACTGCCTGTGGTTGGGGTTCCCTTTGAAAGGGTAGGGGTTGACATAGTTGGCCCCCTTGACCCCCCTACTGCTTCAGGCAATAGGTTTATCTTGGTGGTAGTGGACCATGCCACGAGATATCCTGAAGCTATTCCTTTAAGGACCACTACAGCACCTGCAGTGGCAAAAGCCCTCCTGGGAATATTTTCTAGGGTGGGCTTCCCAAAGGAAGAAGTATCAGACAGAGGAAGCAATTTCATGTCTGCATACTTAAAGACCATGTGGAAGGAGTGTGGTGTAACTTACAAGTTCACTACACCCTATCATCCACAAACAAATGGACTGGTGGAGAGATTTAATAAAACTCTCAAAGGCATGATTATGGGTCTCCCTGAAAAACTCCGCAGGAGATGGGATATCCTGTTACCATGCCTCCTTTTTGCCTACAGGGAGGTACCCCAGAAAGGAGTGGGCTTCAGCCCCTTTGAACTCCTCTTTGGTCACCCTGTTAGGGGTCCACTAACACTTGTCAAGGAGGGTTGGGAACAACCTTTAAAAGCTCCAAAGCAAGATATTGTGGATTATGTACTTGGCCTCAGATCAAGGATGGCTGAGTATATGAAAAAGGCCAGTAAAAACCTTCAGGCCAGCCAAGAGCTCCAGAAGCAATGGCATGATCAGAAGGCTGTTTTGGTTCAGTACAAACCAGGGCAGAAAGTGAGGGTCTTGGAGCCTGTGGCCCCAAGAGCACTCCAAGATAAATGGAGTGGACCCCACACAATTGTTGAGAAAAAGGGTGAAGTCACCTATTTAGTTGACTTAGGCAATGCAAGGAGTCCCCTTAGGGTACTCCATGTAAACCGCCTGAAACCCTACTATGACAGGGCTGATCTCACCCTGCTCATGGCAACTGATGAGGGACAGGAAGAAGACAGTGATCCTCTACCTGATCTCTTCTCTTCCACAGAACAAGATGCTCTTGTGGAAGGTGTAGTTTTGGCTGATTGTCTTACTGCTGAGCAGAAAGACCATTGCATAAATCTCCTAGATCAATTCTCTGAACTCTTCTCTACTGTGCCAGGTACCACTTCTTGGTGTGAGCACACTATAGATACTGGAGACAGCTTGCCTGTCAAAAGTAAGATCCATAGGCAGCCTGACCATGTCAGGGACTGCATAAAGCAAGAGGTCCAGAAAATGTTAGAACTAGGAGTGGTTGAGCACTCTGAAAGTCCATGGGCTTCTCCTGTGGTACTTGTACCTAAACCCCATTCCAAAGATGGAAAGAAGGAAATGCGGTTTTGTGTAGACTACAGAGGTCTCAACTTGGTAACCAAAACTGATGCTCACCCTATACCCAGGGCAGATGAGCTCATAGATACACTGGCATCTGCCAAGTATCTAAGCACTTTTGATTTGACTGCAGGGTATTGGCAGATCAAATTATCAGAAGATGCTAAACCTAAAACAGCAATTTCAACCATTGGAGGACATTACCAGTTCACTGTAATGCCTTTTGGATTGAAGAATGCACCTGCCACTTTTCAGAGGTTGGTGAACACAGTCCTGCAAGGGCTGGAAGCTTTCAGTGCAGCATATTTGGACGATATAGCTGTCTTTAGCTCCAGCTGGGATGATCACCTGGTCCACCTATGGAAAGTTTTGGAGGCCCTGCAAAAGGCAGGCCTCACTATCAAGGCTTCAAAGTGCCAGATAGGGCAGGGCAAGGTGGTTTATCTGGGACACCTTGTTGGTGGGGAACAGATTGCACCACTTCAGGGGAAAATCCAAACAATTATTGATTGGGTTCCCCCTACCACTCAGACTCAGGTGAGAGCCTTCCTAGGCCTCACTGGGTATTACAGGAGGTTCATTAAGAACTATGGCTCCATTGCAGCCCCTCTTAATGACCTCACATCCAAGAAAATGCCTAAAAAGGTATTATGGACAGCAAACTGTCAGAAAGCTTTTGAGGAGCTGAAGCAGGCCATGTGCTCTGCACCTGTCCTGAAAAGCCCTTGCTACTCTAAGAAATTCTATGGCCAAACTGATGCATCTGAATTAGGAGTAGGGGCAGTCCTATCACAACTTAATTCTGAGGGCCAGGATCAACCTGTTGCTTTTATTAGTAGGAGGTTGACCCCTAGAGAAAAGCGTTGGTCTGCCATAGAGAGTGAGGCCTTTGCTGTGGTCTGGGCTCTGAAGAAGTTGAGGCCATACCTGTTTGGCACTCACTTCATTGTTCAGACAGACCACAAACCTCTACTTTTCCTGGTGGTGCATGCTGTGGGGGTAGTCTGCCTCCTCTCTGCACTAGAAGCTCCGAAGAAATCTCCCGTGGGTCGACGGAATCTTCCCCCTGCAACCGCAGGCACCAAAAAGCTGCATTACCGGTCCCTTGGGTCTCCTCTCAGCACGACGAGCGAGGTCCCTCGAATCCAGCAACTCTGTCCAAGTGGCCCCCACAGTCCAGTGACTCTTCAGTCCAAGTTTGGTGGAGGTAAGTCCTTGCCTCACCTCGCTAGACTGCATTGCTGGGAACCGCGACTTTTGCAGCTACTCCGGCCTCCGTGCACTTCCGGCGGAAATCCTTTGTGCACAGTCCAGCCTGGGTCCAAGGCACTCTAACCTGCATTGCACGACCTCCTAAGTTGTTCTCCGGCGACTTCTTTGTGCGACTTCGGGTGAGCACCGTTTCACGCATCCTCGTAGTGCCTGTTTCTGGCACTTCTCCGGGTGCTACCTGCTGCTAAGAGGGCTCCTTGTCTTGCTCGACGTCCCCTCTACCTCCTGGTCCAATTTGCGACCTCCTGGTCCCTCCTGGGCCACAGCAGCGTCCAAAAACGCTAACCGCACGATTTGCAGCTAGCAAGGCTTGTTGGCGTTCTTTCGGCGGGAAAACACTTCTGCACGACTCTCCATGGCGAGAGGGATCCGTCCACCAAAGGGGAAGTCTCTAGCCCTTTTTGTTCCTGCAGAAACCTCAGCTTCTTCTGTCCAGTACAAGCTTCTTTGCACCCACAGCTGGCATTTCCTGGGCATCTGCCCATCTCCGACTTGCTTGTGACTTTTGGACTTGGTCCCCTTGTTCCACAGGTACCCAAGATTGGAAATCCATCGTTGTTGCATTGTTGGTTTGTGTCTTTCCTGCATTATTCCTCTAACATGACTTCTTTGTCCTTAGGGGAACTTTAGTGCACTTTGCACTCACTTTTCAGGGTCTTGGGGAGGGTTATTTTTCTAACTCTCACTATTTTCTAATAGTCCCTGCGACCCTCTACAAGGTCACATAGGTTTGGGGTCCATTCGTGGTTCGCATTCCACTTTTGGAGTATATGGTTTGTGTTGCCCCTATCCCTATGTGTCCCCATTGCATCCTATTGTAACTATACATTGTTTGCACTGTTTTCTAAGACTATTACTGCATATTTTGGTATTGTGTATATATATCTTGTGTATATTTCCTATTCTCTCACTGATGGTACACTCTGAGATACTTTGGCATATTGTCATAAAAATAAAGTACCTTTATTTTTAGTATAACTGTGTATTGTGTTTTCTTATGATATTGTGCATATGACACTAAGTGGTACTGTAGGAGCTTCACTCGTCTCCTAGTTCAGCCTAAGCTGCTCTGCTAAGCTACCATTATCTATCAGCCTAAGCTGCTAGACACCCTATACACTAATAAGGGATAACTGGGCCTGGTCCAAGGTGCAAGTACCCCTTGGTACTCACTACAAGCCAGTCCAGCCTCCTACAGGTGTGTTTAGGTCTGGGCGGTTAGTAGCCAATGGCTACTAGCCCTGAGGGTGGCTACACCCTCTTTGTGCCTCCTCCCTGAGGGGAGGGGGGCACACCCCTAATTTTATTGGGGGAATCCTCCATCTGCAAGATGGAGGATTTCTAAAAGTCAGAGTCACCTCAGCTCAGGACACCTTAGGGCAGAGGTCTTCAAACTGGGGGGCGGGCCCCCCTTGGGGGGCCTCAAGTGATCCCAGGGGGGGCGCCAAACTCTGGCCAAAAGAAATATTATACAGATAACATGCCTTTGTTTTAAGCAGAAGCATGTTATTGCAGTTTTAAAAAGGTAACAGTACTTAACCGAAATGTTTAAATAGGGCTAGACCTATTTAAACAATGCCATCTTTCTAAAATAATTGTGAAAAATTCTGAGGGGGGCCCAATGTTTTTTTTTTTCAACTGGTGGGGCGCGGCATTAAAAAGTTTGAAGACCACTGCCTTAGGGGCTGTCCTGACTGGCCAGTGACTCCTCCTTGTTTTTCTCATTATCTCCTCCGGCCTTGCCGCCAAAAGTGGGGCAGTGGCCGGAGGGGGCGGGCAACTCCACTAGCTCGAGTGCCCTGGGGTGCTGTAACAAAGGGGGTGAGCCTTTGAGGCTCACCGCCAGGTGTTACAGTTCCTGCAGGGGGAGGTGAGAAGCACCTCCACCCAGTACAGGCTTTGTTACTAGACACAGAGTGACAAAGGCACTCTCCCCAGGTGGCCAGCAACATGTCTGGTTTGTGGCAGGCTGCTAAAACTAGTCAGCCCACACTGGAAGTCGGGTATGGTTTCAGGGGGCATCTGTAAGATGCCCTATGGGGTGTATTTTACAATAAAATGTACACTGGCATCAGTGTGCGTTTATTGTGCTGAGAAGTTTGATACCAAACTTCCCAGTTTTCAGTGTAGCCATTATGGTGCTGTGGAGTTCGTGTTTGACAGACACCCAGATCATATACTCTTATGGCTACCCTGCACTTACAATGTCTAAGGTTTTGCTTAGACACTGTAGGGGCATAGTGCTCATGAACCTATGCCTTCACCTATGGTGTAGTTCACCCTGCCTTCGGGCTGTAAGGCCTGCTAGAGGGATGACTTATCTATGCCATAGGCAGTGTGAGGTTGGCATGACACCCTGAGGGGAGTGCCATGTCGACTTGGTCATTTTCTCCTCACCAGCACACACAAGCTGGCATGCAGTGTGTCTGTGCTGAGTGAGGGGTCTCCAGGGTGGCATAAGACATGCTGCAGCCCTTAGAGACCTTCCCTGGCATCAGGGCCCTTGGTACCATGGGTACCAGTTTCAAGGGACTTACCTGGTGCCAGGGTGTGCCAATTGTGGTGACAAAGGTACAGGTTTAGGGAAAGAACACTGGTGCTGGGGCCTGTTTAGCAGGCCTCAGCACACTTTCAAATCATAACTTGGCATCAGCAAAGGCAAAAAGTCAGGGGGTAACCGTGCCAAGGAGGCATTTCCTTATAGGAGGGCTCACAGACACACTGGGAGAGGACAGAGGGGACGTGTGTATGGTAGTGGGAGTGGTGATTGCACGTGAGCGGTGTGTGGTGATGGGCGCGCTTGTGATGGAGGTAGTGGCTGAGGATGTAGTGCATGCAGGTGTGAGTGGAGACGAGACTGGGAGGGAGGAGGAGGACGTGGAGGAGGAGGACACAAAGGAGGCAGTGGATGTTGGCATGTCTGCATGGGTCTGGTGCTTGTGTGAGTGCCTGTGGGATGTGTGGTGCTTTACGTTTGCCATGTCCACTTTTGTGTGTTAATGAGTGTGTATGCTGGTCTGAAGGTGTGCTTGGGATACGCTGAGGTACAGGGGATTGGGCCTGGTAGAGGAAGTTGGAGGGGGGAGGCTGGACACAAGGACAATGGCTGCCATCAGTGCTGAGGCCAGAGCCTGAAATGCTCTCTGTTGGGCCGCCACACAAGAATGAATGCCCTCCAGGAATGCATTTGTTTGCTGCAAATGTCTCTCGACACCCTAGATGGCATTCAAAATGGTTGATTGCTCAACAGTGAGGGATCTCAGGAGGTCAATAGCCTCCTCACGGAGGGCAGCAGGGCTGACTGGGGCAGGGCCTGAGGTGCCTGGGGCGAAGGAGATGCCCACCCTCCTGGGTGAGCGGGCACGGGAAACTCAATGAGGGGCTGCTGGGAGGGCGGTGCTGGTGGTGGGGTGGCACTTGTACCTGTTGTTGTGGTGGGCACACAGGTACCCGCCACCGCAAGGGAGCTCCCATCAGAGGAGGAGTGCCTGTCGCTAGTGTCTCCTACTGTCCCTGTCGTGGAGCTCCCCTCGCCCTCCGTCCCACTGGTGCCTTCAGACTCTATAAATTCACCATCCAGGGCCATGTGGGTTGCAGCTCCCTCCTGCTCTGGTGCTAATGCTCCTCCGACAGATGATGCTAATGCACAAGGACAGGGTGACAAAACAAAAAGGGGGGAAAGACACAAGAGACACATGGTCAATGCCTGCAACACCACTACCGTTGGTGGACACAACACACAGGGAGCAGCCCTATGCACTAGCGCATGCACTGACAGTGCAGGGGAAAAGCACATGCCCATGGGGACTCTGTCTAGACCCATTGCATGCACAGCTGGAACCCATAGGAACCTGTCTAGGTGTAGAGGGCAACTACCACGTTTGGGGTTGGAGAGGCACTGAGCCTGCAAAACAATGGATGTACCTTGGCGCGTCTGCCCTGGCCTAGGGGAACCCACAGCCCACCTCCCCCACCCAGACACCTCATCAAGCGCGCAGAGTCAGCTGAATGAGACTGTCCTCACCCCCTTGTGGCTGCTGTGATGCCCTCAAGCACCCATCAAATCAGGATATGCCACCACCAGGATCCGGTACATCAGGGGGGTCATGGTGCGACGGGCCCCCCTTCCACATTGGGAGGCTATCCCCAGCTGCGCCTCCGCCGTCTTCTTGCTCCAGCGGCGCAGGTCCTCCCATCTTTTACGGCAGTGGGTGCTCCGTCTATGGTACACCCCCGGTGTCCGCACTTCCTTGGCGATGGCACGCCAAATACCCTTCTTCTGGTGGGTGCTGACCTAGAGGAATAGTGAAGTAAGAATGGATGTTACCCCCGTACAGTTCTTCTCACTCATTGGCCACAAACCTCCCACCCTGGCCCAGAAAATCATACAGTCACCATCCTTACATGCTGGCTTGTATCCCCGTCTCTTCCATACACGACACTCCATACAATCATGTGCCATCCACCATGCACACAGTTTACTCACCTGTTTGTCTGGAGGACCGTAGAGTAGCATGTAGTGGGGGAGGACCCCATCCACCAGTTTGTCCAACTCCTCCGGGGTGAAGGCAGGGGCCCTTTCTCCAGACACTGTAGCCATTGTCGCTTCCAGACGCAGGTCACAGCAGCACTTGCAGTGTAGGTCCTCTCCTGTTGAAGGTCAGGTATCAAGTGAGGGAACTGATAGAAAATGGTGGTCACGTCCGCGGTGGTGCATACCATCACCGCCGGCGTACATCGTCATTGGCTCCTGGAACTCATATGGCCCAATGATAACCAATGCTGAATTGCGCAGCAGTCTTCGACCGCCTACCGCGACACTACACAGTGCCAGCACAGTTACCTCATTTCCCCTTGTCCCTCCTTACAAGTCAGGCAGCCACCATTTCAGGTGGCCACATGGCAGGCCAACTAACTGCGTCACAGCAATTCTGGCCAGGAATACGGACAGACAAAGGCACACAAAGATTATTTCACGATTGTGCTAAACGGCCTTGTGAAACCTATGTGATGTATGACCCTCTGCTCACCTTTCTCCTACATAGGTCACATCCACTGGGGCAGGTGATGAGATGGCGGCATCCTCCGGTGTACAGACCCCTGGTGGACCTGTCGACAATGGAAGACAGACATATCATTATCACTTACAGACTTGATCGTGCCACAATCCAGGAACTGTGTGCCCAGTTAGAGCCAGACCTGATGTCAGCTATCCGCCATCCCACAGGAATACCCCCTCTAGTGCAGGTCCTGTCAGTGCTCCATTTCCTGGCAAGTGGCTCCTTTCATACAACAGTGGCCATGGCATCAGGGATGTCACAGGCAATGTTCTGTAACGTGTTGTCCAGAGTGTTATCTGCCCTGCTGAAACACATGCGCAGCTACATTGTGTTCCTCAGGTGGAGGATTTGCCCACCGTGAAAGGTGACTTCTATGCCCTGGGACATATCCCCAACATTATGGGTGCCATTGATGGTACATATGTGGCATTTGTCGTCCCCCCCCGCAGGAATGAACAGGTGTACAGAAACCAGAAAAGCTCCCATTCTATGAATGTGCAGATGGTGTGTTTGGCAGACAGTACATCTCCCATGTGAATGCCAAGTATCCTGGCTCAGTGCATGACGATTACATTTTGAGGAATAGCAGCATCCCTTATGTGATGGGGCAACTCCAGAGGCACAGGGTGTGGCTAATAGGTGACCCCAAGGTCCCCACACAGCTTAAATAGTTGTCTGTTTATGGGAGAGTCCCTAATGGTTGGAGGATGTCTAACAGTTGTCCCTCGATATTTCCAGGTGACTCTGGTTACCCCAACCTGTCATGGCTACTGACCCCAGTGAGGAATCCCACAACAAGGGCAGAGGAACACTACAATGAGGCACATGGGCGAACTAGGAGGATAATAGAGCGCACCTTTGACCTCCTGAAGGCCAGATTCCGGTACCTCCATCTGACAGGTGGCTCCCTATACTACTCACGAAGAAGGTGTGCCAGATCATCGTGGTATGCTGTATGTTGCACAACCTGGCTTTGCAACGCCAGGTACCTTTTCTACAGGAGGATGGGCCTGATGCTGGTCTTGTGGCAGCTGTGGAGCCAGTGGACAGTGAAGAAGAGGAGGCAGAAGAAGAAGATGTAGACAACCGAAACAACATCATCAGGCAATACTTCCAGTGAGACACAGGTAAGAGGATAGCACTGCTTCTCACATCTCACTGTAGGACATAGCATAATCTGCCTGTTTATCTCTGTGTATGGACCGTGACATGTCACTTTGGCTTTCCATTTCATAGATCTGGGTCCCACTTTGTGCCCTCTGTTATGTTTACTGCTGCCCAACATCTGTGTAACCATGGTATGTGGACATGAACATTGATATTGCTAGATTTCCGAAAGGTTGCAATTACACAATTGTAAAAGTACAGACTGACTCCAGATTGATTTATGATTCAAGGGTGTTTATTTCTGTGCTAATAAGTGGAGGGGGATGTGCAGTGGGCTGGGGTGATGGTGGAGGAATATCCATGGTAGAGTTCAGTTTCTTGGTTTCACAGGTGCATTGTCCAAGGGGGCATAGGAAGGGGAGCAATGGCAGTTTAAGGTGGACAGAATGACAAAGTGGGACAGAAGGGCGACAATCAGGAGCGTGTTATTTCCTGGCGGGGGTCTTGGCATTGTTCTCTGTCTTGTTCCTGGATCTCGGGGCCCGTTGGCGGGGCGGTTCTCCTTTTGCAGGGGGTGGGGTGCTGGTGGCCTGTTGTTCCTGTGGCGGAGCCTCCTGTCCACTAGCGGAGATGGAGGGCTGTTCATCGTCCAGGCTAGTGTCAGGGGCCCGTTTGTGTGCCACTGTGTCCCTCATGGTGTTGGCCAGGTCTGCCAGCACCCCTGCAATGGTGACCAGGGTGGTGTTGATGGACTTCAAGTCCTCCCTGATCCCCAGGTAGTGTTCCTCCTGCAGCCGCTGGGTCTCCTGAAACTTGGCCAGTACTGTGACCATGGTCTCCTGGGAATGATGATATGCTCCCATGATGTTGGGAAGTGCCTCGTGGAGAGTGGGTTCCCTGGGCCTGTCCTTCCCCTGTCGCACAGCAGTCCTCCCAGCTTCCCTGTTATCCTGTGCCTCTGTCCCCTGAATCGTGTGCCCACTGCCACTGACCCCAGGTCCATGATTGTCTTGGGTTGGTAGGTTTCCCTGTAGTGGTGGACACACTGCTGATTGACATGTCCTGGGGACAGAGGGATGGGCCCGCTGGGTGGGTGCTGTGGTGGTGTTTCATGAGGGGGGAGGTTCTGTGGTGGCTTGGGACTGTGGCAGGGGAACCGACTGTCGAGAGGTCCCTTATGGGCCGGGCTGATCATCCAGATCCAGGCGTGCAGAGCTGCTGTCGTCACTGTGGACCTCTTCTGTGGGGGGACTGGATATGTCTGGCACCTCCTGTCCGGTGACGTTGGGTATGGGTCCTGTCGGTGTGTAAATGCATAGTTTTGGTATCTGTGTGTGCCATCTTGTGCATTGGGTGAGTTACCCTCTACTCCTGTGCTTGCCTTGTTGTGTTTGCCATTGTGTGATTAGTGTTTTGGGCTCTGTGAGGGTGTCTGCACTGGACATGTTTTGGCTATGGGTGTCCATAATTTGGTGTTGCATGCAGGGCTTGGTATTGGGATGGCTGGGTTGTGATAGTGGGGCATATGTGAGGTGTTGGAGTGATGGGGGGGCAGGGTGGAGGTATGTGATGGCATGCAAGCTGGGGGGATATGGTAATTAAGATTTGAACTACCAGAGTCCAGTCCTCCTGCTACTCCTGCAAGGCCTTAAGGATGCAGTATTGCCAAGACTTGCTCCTCCCATGTTGTTAGTTGTGGGGGAGGAGGTGAAGGTCCACAGCCAGTCCTCTGTACAGCAATCTGGTGTCTGGATACCAAGGAATGCACATTCCCCCGTAGGTCGTTCCACCTCTTCCTGATGTCATCCCGTGTTCTTGGATGCTGTCCCACTGCGTTGACCCTGTCGATGATTCTCCACCATAGCTCCATCTTCCTAGCAATGGAGGTGTGCTGCACCTGTGATCCGAAAAGCTGCGGCTCTACTTGGATGATTTCCTCCACAATGACACTGAGCTCCTCCTCAGAAACCCTGGTGTGTCTTTGAGTTGCCATGATGTGGTGTGGGTGATGTGTGAGGTGATGTTTGTTGTGCTGTGTAAAATGTTGTGTTGGTGTGTGTTCTTTGAGGTGCGTGGATGTTGTATGAGTGATGGTGTGGTGTGCTTGTAGATGCTGGTGTAGTGTTGGCTATTCTCTCTCTGTGCTTCACAAAAATGTTGTTGTAAGGGGTTGTGGGTGTGTGTTTTATAGTGGTGTGGGTGTGAGGGTGTGGTGTGTGTATGTGTATCAGGTGTGTGTATTTAGAATTGTCCAATGTGGTTGTGTTTTGTAAATGTGTGTGTATTTTGAGCACGGCGGTGTGTACCGCCAATGGTTTACTGTGGTTGAAAGACCGCCGCGTTGATTCGTGGGTCGTGATAGTGTGGGCGTATTTCTGTTGGCGTCATGGTGTGGGTTTTGGTATCGCCAGTTTATCACTGACCTTTGGTGTGGCGGACTTGTGTTGGTGTCTGTATTGTGGCGGATTATGAGATGTGGGTCATAATACGTGTAGTGGATTTCTACTGCAGCCACGGTATGTTGGCGGCCTTCAGCACTGCGGTAAGCGGGATTTACCGCTAGAGTTGTAATGAGGGCCTATATATAATAAAAGTATTTTTATTGTTGCGTATGTTTTTAAAAAAAGTTTACTGAGTTCTGAAAAAAAACTAGCTAGAAAGTACAGTGGTGCCTATTGAAATAAAAAAAAAGGATTTAAGACAAATGCACTTGATGACACACCACTCTACTCTATGCCACACCACTCCACTGAACTCTACAACTCAACAACATGCCTCTTCACTCTATGACATCACTTCATGACACTCCAAAACGCGCCACTGCATTGTATGACACTATACTCTATGATATACTACTCAACTCTACACCATTTCGCTGTAAGCCATTACACTCTAAGACACTCTATGACACGCCATTCTATAACACGCCACTTCACTTTTTGATGCACCACTTTAAACGCCATTCCAAAACACTCTACTCCACTGTATGCCCCTCCACTTTACGTCACTCTACTCCATTGTATGACACTCTACAACATGCCACTCCACTCTACCACGTGCCACTCTTTTTTATGACACGCCATTCAACTCTATGACACATCACTCCACTCTGCCACTCCACTGTATGACATGCCAATCCACTGTACAACATACCACTCCACAACACACTAATGTATGCACTACACTCTACCCTAGTCCACCCTAAGCTACTCCACTGTATGCACACTGTATGACATGCCACTCTATGACACACCACTCTCATCTACAGCATGTCATTTAATTAGTGTCTCCACTTTACAACACTACTCCACTTTATGCCCTTCCACTCTATGCTACTGTACTCCACTCAACAAGCCACCTCACTCCACTCTATGACACACCACTCTACTGTGACACACTGCTCCACTGTACAGCTACTCACTCCACACCTCACACCACTCAAGACACCACTCCACTTTATGACATGTAATTACAGTGTACAACATGACACTCCACTCTGTGCCACTACACTCTATGCCCTTCCACTCTAAGACACTCTATGAAATCACAATACACTCTACTGTAGGACATGCCACTCTACTCCACTCAATGGCCCCCCACTGTAGGACACTCTACTACATTGTACCAAACTTAGACATGCCACTCTACTCAGTGACATGCCACTCCACTCTACAATACTGCACTCCAGCCTATGATGTTCCATGCCACTCCACTACATGACTTGCCACTGTACTCTTTGACACACCACCTTACTCCACCCTATGCTACTCCACTCTAGGACACTCCATTGTATGCCACAACACTCTATAACATGACAATACACTGTACGGCACTCCACTCTACACCACTCCACTCTGTGCCACTCTACTGTATCCCATTGTAGTATAGGCCACTGAACTCTATGGCACACCACTGTACTGTACAACACTCCATGCCATTGTACAACATGCAACTCCACTTTATGACATGCCACTCCACTCTACAGCGCTCCACTTTATGCTCCTCCAATCTAAGGCATTTTATGATACACTACTCTATGACACGCCACCCCACTCTACCCTACAACACTCCACTACACCCTACGCCATTCCAGTCTAATCCACGACACCCCATACCATGACACTCTATACCACAGCACTCTACAACACACCACTGTACGACATAACACTCTACGCCATTTCATTCAATTCCGCTCCATTTAACTCCATTTTACAACACTTCACTCTACAAACATGCCACTCCACTTTACAATACTCCACAACACTTCACACCAGTCCATTCTATGACCCCCACTCCTCTCCACTGTATGACATGCCATTTCATTCCATTCCCCTCCACTGTATAATATGTCACTCCACTCTACAGCACTCCACTTTACACCCCTCCACTCTAAGACACTCTATGGCATTTTATTATATGGCAGGCCACACCACTCTACTCTATGACACATCACTACACTCTACACCACTCCACTTTATTCTGCTACCCCACCCTTTGTCACTAAATTCCTCTCTACTGTACATCATGACACTCAATGCCACAACACTCTACAACACTCCACGACACTCTCCTCCACACTATTCTGTGACACTCCATTCAACAACACTCCTCTAAATGACACTCAACTCTTAGATTTCAAACATAATTTAAAAAAACATTTGAATTCAGTAGGAAAAAACAAAGATTAAAGATTAGTTAAAGATAGGAAAACATATTTTATTATTTTTATACAAAACAAACCGACATTCACTTCCACCAACCCACCAAACAACTTTGCAAGGCATCACTCTCACTCACACATACACCCTGCATCCACAGAAGCAGAACGGGAAGTGGCTCATTAGCCTACCATGCTGCCAAATCCTGGAATGAAGTTGCCCAGCACATCAATGTCTCCTCCTCACTTCTTGAATTCTGCAAGAAGCTGAAGACCTGGCTATTGAATTAGTCTCCTTGCGGGATCATCAAGACTGTCTGTTATCAAACCGAGCCCCACCACACACCTGCACATTGCCTGAATACTCTTGTGGGTGATAAGCAGCACTCTACAAACCAACCTTACATACATTACATATATAGACAATAACTTTTGGGCATGGTGCAAAATATTACTTTAAGTTATAACTATAACTTTTGAATTTCTAATGTTTGTGTAGTTTGTTTTGTATAGAAATAATAAATGACATTTTCCTAATACAAATACACACATGCTGGTGTGCACACCATAGCTCAGGCATCCTAGCCCATCCCTGGAAAAACAGGCGAATCCCAGTGGTGTTTTGTCCTCCCTCAACTTCATGAGATGGAATGTACCAGAAGGTAACATTGATATAGTGCAATGTAAAGGCCTGTTGGCCAAACATGTGCACCAGCCTATTTTAGCATCAGTCAGTCTTCCCCCGTGGCAGAAGGAGCAGCCTTACCTAGCCTGCTAAATTGTATTCTGAGCTTAGATACTGAGGGGCATATCTACAAGTTTTTGGTGCAGGGCAGAGCAGCAAGTCACCTTGCTGCACTGCACTGCGTCAAAGGGAAAGGGCAGGAATGTGCCGAATCTATCCAATACAATGCATTCCTGTACTTTCCACCTGCACTTTCACCATTTTGGTAGCATAGCGCGAACGCAGGCATCCTTGCACCACGGTTCAAGGGTAGCTGTGTTGTATGCAGGACTGTTTTTGTGCAGAAAGGGGCACCTTCCTGTGCAAACACATCCCTGGTAGGCTTTTTCCTCTTTCCATGTGTGCGGCATAATGTAGCACACATAGAAAGAAGAAAGAATGAGGAGAATAGCGATACTACTCCTTGTTGTGCCTCCCCTGGGAGGCATAAAGTGTTGGCGCATCCCCAGGTTTACAAGGTCTTGTAAATCTGGAGATGCATCAAAATCCATGGGAGCTGCACAGGAACACCCACCCCAATGTCCATGGAACACCTATCCAGGGAAAGTAGTGCAACGCAGCGACTTGCGCTGCATTGCGCTACTCTAGAATAATAAGCCACTCAAAGCAACGCAAAGTGGCCTTGCGTGCTTCATAAATCTGACTTAGAGGTTTGTGTCACGCATTTACCACTTTGTGTGGGGCAAAGGTGATGCAAGGTTCTCGTGATATATGCCCCTAAGTATGTGCCCAAATTTGTATTCTTCAGACTCAGTAGCTAATAGGAGGTCCTCTCTATTGCAATGGGCTACTGAGTGATAACAAAAAGTATTGAAAGTGGCACACATACTATAACCAAAGCAGCTTATAATACAAACTCTGAAGTATTCCCCTAACAGTACTTGGATTTTGTTGTAACTTTAAGGGGTGGGGTTGGTGTAACCGAGCAGATTGGGTATTGACTTAACCCCTTTGCTGCTAAGCACTACCCCACAACCCCGCTAAGCCTTTTTTAGCTATTTAGGGTAGTTTGCACTTAGTTCCCCCATTTCATTCTCCACATAAGCTATCCATGTCAAATTAACGTCCTTTTTTCCAGCATTCTGGGGATTCTAAAGGTACGTAGGGTTTGTGGATTCCTCTGGAGGGGACAGAGAAAGTATCCAAAATGCAGCTAGATTTGTGTTTTTGGGGAAAAATGGGAAAAAGTGCTACAGAAGAAAGTGTTTCTTTTTTCTCTACAAATGGCATCAATAAAGGGTTTGTAGTGCTCAGGAACATGCAGACTTGAATCGGAAAATCTAATTTAGGGGTCATTTATCTAGATCCTTCAAGTTTATACTATAAAAAGTAACAATTGAAATAAAAAAATATTGAAATTGAATTGAAAGAAACGTAATTTGTGTCTAGTTTTCATTTGTAACTTTTTCTATGGCAGATTTTCAAAAGCAATAGATTGTTACATCCACTAGACACTTCTGGTTTCGGGGATATGTAGGGCTTGTAGGTTCACCAAGAAACCAAGGTACCCAGAGCCAATAACTGATCTGCACCGTTCTGAATTTGTGGGTACCCATGTTAGCATGGGAATTAGAGGGCATTACTCAAAATGACCTCTTTCTTACACATTGCCTTACATTTGGAAGGCCCAAATGCAGAGAAAGACAATTGGTAATAACACTTGTTCTGCTATTCTATGTTCCCCAAAGTCTCCCGATAAAAATGGTAACTCACTTGTGTGGGTAGACGTAGTGCCTGTGAAAGGAAATGGCCCAAAATGCAACATGGACACATCAATCACATTTTTCCACTGAAAACGGATCCCTTTTTTGCAACATGCCTAGCTGCGGATTTTGGTCCCTAGCTCAGCCGGCACCTATGGAACCCTAGCAAACCTGTACATTTTTTAAAACTAAACTCCTAGGGGAATCCTGGATGGGGTGACTTGTGTAGCACTCATGGGTTCTGTTACCCAGAATCCCTTGCAAACGTCAACATTTGTCTGTGGTGCGGGGGCGGTGGACACAGCGTACCCCTCCAGCGCGATTGCACAAGTTAATTGACGGTGGGCCCTGTATGGGGGTTCGTCCTCCTCTTCCTCTCACGCCCCTGTGACCCTCCCTGGCTCCCCGCAGGCTGGAGGCCGGCCATCTGTAGGTCTGCGGCTGGTAAGCCTCCGGCTGGGTCTGCCTGAACACTACAGGCCTGTGAGTAGAGCTCCTGAGGTGCCTTCATGCGGCTGGGAGGTTGGTGCTGGCGTCTCCCTCCCGCTAGTGACTTGCTGCGGCCCGGCCGCACGCTTAGTCAGGACCTGGAGCTCAACAAAACTCCACATACAAAGGCACCGTAAACAAAAATGGACCAATTTACTACACCCACGGTGGCTGCCAGTGGCACAGCGGATGGGCTGCTGCAGGACGTGGTGGACTCACCTCCCAGACGGATATGGTGGTCCTCCTGAAGGCAGTCCAGGACTTCAGAGAGATGGTCAAGTTCAAGGTTGATGGCATCTGAATTGATCTTTCCTTAGTGCACCAAGATCGGCGACGCATGGCTGAGAGGGTCACGGAGACTGAGACACGGCTATCTACAACTGAGGAAACTCAAAACACTCAAGCTAAGCTTCTCAGCTTAGCTCAAAAAGTGGCAGTACTGCGGGATAGGGCGGAAGACGCCGAAAAAGGCTCATGTAGAAATGACCTCCACATAGCAGGCCTACCGGAGGGTCTTGAGGAAGCTGGTATGGAGGGACTTATGGAAACCTGGTTTCACTCGTGGGTACCTAAAGACAAACTATCCCACTGCTTTGTAGTAGAGTGGGTACATTGGGTGCTTGCCAAGAGGCCTCCTCTCCAGTCAGTGGTGATCCATATTCTCAAATACAGGGATCGTGTTGTGATGTTATCTTCCGAGAGGCTCGGTCCCAGTCGGACTTGCGGTATTCCAATGCAAAAATCCTGATCTTCCCCGATTACACTCGAGCGGTCCAGCAGCGTCGCCACTCTTTCAAGGAAGTGAAACAGAAACGGCAGGCCCCCAATGTATATTACATGCTCTTCTCCCCTGCCAGGCTCATGGTTATAAATGGCGCCTCCACACACTTTTTGACACTCCACAGCAGGCATGGGAGTGGGTGATGGAGCAGCGCCCGTTGTGCCTTTGGGGTGGAGAGGACTCGAAACCTGTGGACGGGCCAAGATGTCTTGCGCCGTGACCTGCCGGAGAACGCTGGGGGCGTCAAACGGGTTCCTGAAGAAGGTGCCCCTCAAACTTGGCTGTGGGTTGTCGGCGAGCCCTGCTTCAGCAGATAGGGAGTCGCACTCACAGCCGCAGGAGGCCTCCATGTCAGACACACCAGCTATTTTTCAATCACAGTATGCTGATGGTCCCTCTGACTCACTGCTTTAACTGTCCTATGTAGAAGGTACTTTAATAATGCAAATCACACATTAGTAATATCACAGCGTTAAATGCCATTCAATCATGAGTCTGAGTTCCCCCTTCTGTGGGACGTCTGGGAGGGTGGAGCCCTGGACCCGGTTAGGGGTCCCGAGGTTGAGGCCTGCTTCTTTTTCACATATTCAGAGCTATGCTGTCAGGCGAAGTATCCTTGTACTGATGGGTGGAACTTCTGACTTCAAGACTCTGAGTTCCTCCACGAGTGGTCAGGTACATAGAATGTTTCATGTAAGGGCGACAGATGCTTCTGAGGATGAAGTATGGGGTGGGGGGAGATGAGGGGTAGGGATATTTCTTTATCTATCCATGTTGTTCTTACCTGTTTTTTCCTTACAGTTCATGTATCACATAGTTGTATTAATGGTTGCTTTCCAAGACCAAGTTCCTGCACACTGAAACATCGAATGTGTTATTATAGGTATAAAGACTTAGGTGGTCATTCTGACCCTGGCGGTCTTTGACCGCCAGGGCGGAGGACCGCGGGAGCACCGCCGACAGGCCGGCGGTGCTCCAATGGGGATTCCGACCGCGGCGGTAAAGCCGCGGTCGGACCGGCACCACTGGCGGGGTCCCGCCAGTGTACCGCCGCCCCATTGAATCCTCCGCGGCGGCGCAGCTTGCTGCACCGCCGCGGGGATTCCGACCCCCCCAACCGCCATCCAGATCCCGGCGGTCGGACCGCCGGGATCCGGATGGCGGTAGGGGGGGTCGCGGGGCCCCTGGGGGCCCCTGCAGTGCCCATGCCACTGGCATGGGCATTGCAGGGGCCCCCGTAAGAGGGCCCCTACATGTATTTCACTGTCTGCTGCGCAGACAGTGAAATACGCGACGGGTGCAACTGCACCCGTCGCACAGCTTCCACTCCGCCGGCTCGATTCCGAGCCGGCTTCATCGTGGAAGCCTCTTTCCCGCTGGGCTGGCTGGCGGTCTGAAGGCGACCGCCCGCCAGCCCAGCGGGAAAGTCAGAATTACCGCCGCGGTCTTTCGACCGCGGAACGGTAACCTGACGGCGGGACTTTGGCGGGCGGCCTCCGCCGCCCGCCAAGGTCAGAATGAGGGCCTTAGGCACTAGACTGTCCTAGATTGATGATTACTGCACACTTTGAACCTTCTGAGATCCCCTACATTTATGTCCTCCTCCCAATGAGCTCAATAATCTTGTGGAATGTTAACGGTCTCCTCAACCGCATCAAGAGCTCTGCAGTCCTATGCTATATAAAGGGACACACACCAACAGTAGTTTTGTTACAAGAAACCGACTTACTGGGGACCCAATGCTCTTTCCTAGGATGGTTTAGATACAACCAGATTTTTCACTCTGGTTTCATTCGAGGCTCGAGGGGGGTGGCCCTATTGTTGCACAGATCTATTCCAATGACAGTAACAAAGGTACACGAAGAGCCCCAAGGAAGCTGTTTAGGCATAGTGGTCTGAATGGTGGCCAGATATTATAACCCAGTCTCCTGTTATGTTCCCCCGCAGTTCCTGCTGCCCAAACTTAAAGTTCTGGGGTCTCTCCTGGTGTTCTTTTCTCCTGGGGTGACCCTGGTCGGGGAGATTTTAATGCACTCTGAACTGCTTTGGGGTACTTCAGCGGCACCCAGCCCCAACCGCCATGCCCGCTTGGCGTGTCTAACATCCTGGGCTGACTCTATAGGCCTCAGTGACGCATGGCAGACCTAGCACCTGAGAATGCGGACATATACCCATCAGTCCGTAGCCGAGCACACCAAAGCTTGGATAGACTCCTTGTGGCTACCAGCTAAGGACCTCATGGACCTGTGCTCCGATTGTATACTACCACAGGGCATATCGGACCATGTCCCACTTGTGGTGGAATGGGGCACGACACTGCAGACACAGGGGACGACTTGAAGATTCAGTGCATGGCACTTGAAAGTCCTAAATGTGCCAAATTTGTGGAGGAGAAGGTCCAAGCTTTCTTTCACAACAATAAAGACTCAGTGGACTCTAAAATGACACTATGAGCGGCATGTACAGCTTCAATGAGAGGTGTACTTAAGGGTTATGTGAGACAGTGGGAACGGCAGCAGAGGGAAAAGTGCACCACCCTAGAAAACAAGATACTTGATCTAGAACAGCAGGACCGGCAGTCAGAAACAAAGGAAACACAACGTCAGTTGGCATTCGCGCAAGCTGAATTGTGACCCTCGAAGAGGCAAAACAATGTTGACAGGCCTCAGCTTGTCGAATATATGTCTTTTAGATTATTGTACTGGTTGGCGAAGCATACTGCCTCCACCAGAGTGGTGTTGGTCATATGAGATCGGCAGGAGACTCTTCAAGAAGACTTGCACCAAGACCTCTACGCTCAGCACCCATAGCGCTGTTGACTGTGGGAAAGTCTATTATATGGGACATCCCTCTGCACCGTAATCCGCCTTCCCTAACCCACAATCTGGCCCAGCCGTTGACGGGGGAAGAAGTGGATGAAGCCATCTCTAACGTTAAATTGGGGAAAACCATGGGATCCGATGGGTACTCAATAGAGTACTTTAAAATGTTTTACTACATCCTGGCACCTCATCTCCTAAATACCTACAAAGAGGCGCTGAAAGAGGGTAATTTCTTTTCTGAATTAGACTGCCATAATCGTGGTCAATCGAGGGGTTGCCCTGCGACCGGTGTGCTTTATATTGGCCAATGTCTCTCATTAACTTGTTCAGATCTATGCTAAAATATTAGCGACACATCTGGCCTGAACACTAACCCATCTCATCCACCCAGATCAATGTGGATTTATGCCAGGCAGAAGCACCCGGGATTGTCTCCGTCAGGTTCAGGCGACTCTCTCCGAGCCTTGGAACTGAATGACAATCTGGCCCTACTCCTAATGGATTTCTTGAAAGCATTTGACACTGTTTCATGGGAATTCATGGAGCAGAATTATATGCGGATGATGTCCTGATATTTTTGGGGGATCCTCCAACCTCTGGTCAGAGATGGCTAGGGCTGTTGAATTTGTATGGGGAGACCTCCGGTTTCACATTAAAGCAAACAAATCTACCCTGGTGGAAGTGGCGGGAGATGCCGAGGGCCATTGCTGGTGTCTAAACTTTTCAATAAGGGGGAACAACTTTAAGTACCTAGGGAGCCACATATCTCGCTTTCCTGGGCTGGCATGACAGCTTAACTTCAGAGGTCTGACCTCGGTCCTTGATCGAGATCTACAACGATGGAAGGGCCTACCCCTCAATCCCATGGGACGCATCATGCTCTTTAAAATGATGTGGCTTCCCCGTTACTTCTATGTCCTGGCAAACTTCCCCTACCTTATACTACATGAGTGGTTTTGTTCCTTGACATCTAAAATTATGATCTTTATATGCAATGGAGGGTGGCACAAAGTAACCTTTAATTCAGCACGGAAGCCACCATGTGAGGGGGAAGGGGTTGGGAATTCCAGATTTGTGTATCTTGCAGCAAAACTGGTGTCAGTCAATGAGTGGTTTGCAGGAGGTTAGGACAACCCCAGCCATTGCCTTGAGATTCATTCAACGGGCTTCAACAGGCTGCTGGGCCTACTGTAAGGGGCAAGGGTGTCCCTGAAGAAGTCTTCATGTATTCAAGTAGCAATTCATTGCTGGAGGGCGGCTTTGCGCCTGATACAGTGGGACCATCGTTTAACGCAGATGACTCTCTTGTGGCAGTGCACACAGCTGCAGCAACTAACAACACTGAGAGGCTTCCATCAATGGGACCAGATCTTAATTACATACTTGGGAGATATCTACAAAGGGTACAGTCTGATGTGCTTCCAGGTCCTAAAAGAGCACTATGCTCTAGCTAATACACAATTTTTCCAATTCCTACAGATTCAACATGCCCTTGTGGCACACATCCCCCCTGACACTCAGTTCCCAGAATACAGCCCGCTGGAGGCAAAGATACTAATGGGGCAGTTGGGGGGAAAACAATTTCCCACATCTATTGATCCTTGCTAACTCATGCCCCTGAAGGGTTTGATTCCTTGAGATAGAAATGGGCAAACTGGGTTAGAGAAAGGAAGAGTCCCTGGCCCCAAGGGAGCTGGCAATATCCGCCCAACTACGCATGGTACAGTTCAACTATTTTCATGCAACCTACCTATCTCCTGCACATATGCAACAAATGTTCCTGGAGACCCACCCAGCATTTGCTAGGTGTAACCTTTCCACAGGAGACTTTTTTCATAAATCTGGGAATGCCGTCAGCTAAGACGCTTCTGGGAGGCCGTTGGAGCAAAGATTTCTGAGGTCCTGGGACCTCCGATTGATTTGACCCAGAAGATTGCACTGCTGGGCGCATTAGAGGAGCTGGGAGGCCCACATGTGGAATGTAACTTTATAGGAATGGCATGGCTCATAGCTAAGAGACACATATGCTGTGGAGGCAGCCCTCAATCCAATTAATGGGAGCGTGACGGGCAGGTAATGACTGGTCTGCACAACAAGAAAAGTCGATTTATGCACCTCGGGGATGTCCAAAGAAACACAATAAAGTGTGTGGGAAATGGTGGAACTGCTATGGATTATCATTGTAAGAAGGTCACACTGTCTAAAAATGGACAGATATGTAATGCAACTGTTCTGAATACTCAATGCTTGTTTCTCTTGTTGTATGACGAGTGTGCCTCATTTATTAATAATAAACTTGGTTATTAAAAAAAAAAGACGGTCACAATCAGGGTGATCTTGTAGCAATGCTGAAGCATTGTGAGAAAGTAGCCTCTTTTTAGCACGTTTACCCCTATTTTTGAGCTGCTTGTCAGTGTTTGTCAGTGTGTTTTTACTGCCTCACTGGGATCCTGCAAGCCAGGACCCTAGTGCTCATAATTTAAAACCTATTTGTCAGTATGTTTTTACTGTCTCACTGTGATCCTGCTAGCCAGGACCCAGTGCTCATAGTTGGTGGCCTATGTGTGTTGTCAGTATGCTTGACTGTGTCACTTGCGTTCTGCTAACCAGAACTCCAATGCTTAAGCTCTCTCTGTACCACTATTGTCACTATAGTTTAGTGACTCCATATTCCAATTCTGATTACCATACTGGACCCCCCTTATAAGTCAATAGTATATGGTACCTTGGTACCCTGTGCACTGGGGTTCCAGGAGATCCTGATGGGCTGCAGCATGTCTTTTGCAACCCATAAGGAGCTCATACAAAACTGTCTTCAGGACTGCCACTGCAGCCTGAGTGAAATAATGCACACACTATTTCACAGCCATTTTTCACTGCACTTATAAGTCACCCATATGTCTAGCCTTAATTTAATGAAGGCTAGGTGCAAAGTTTCTGTGTGTGAGGGCACTCTTGCACTAACAAAGGTGCCCCCACATTGTCCAGGGCCAATTCCCCGGACTTCGTGAGTGCAGGGACACCATTTGTCAAAACATATATGTAGCTTCACAACGGTAACTCCGAATATGGCCATGTGAGGTGTCTAAGATTGTGAAATGGAACCCGCAATCCAAATCTGGTATTTGGGAGCCAATTCCATGCACCCTGGGGGCTCCACCATGGACCCCCAGTACTGCCAAACCACTCTCTGAGTTTTCCTCTGCAGCCCTAGCTGCTGCCACCTCACAGACAGGTTTCTGCCCTCCTGGGGACTGAGAAGCACAATCCCAGGAAGGCAGAACAATGCTTTTTCTTTAGGAGAGGGGTGTTACACCCTCTCCCATTGGAAATAGGTGTTACAAGCATGGGAGAGGTATCCTCCCAGAGCCTCTGAAAATGGTTTGAAGGGCACAAGCAGTGCCTTCCTAGCATAATCCAGCCTACACCTGTTCAGGGACCCCCAGTCCCTGTTCTGGCATGAAACTGGACAAAGGAAAGGGGAGTGACCACTCCCCTGTCCATCACCACCCCAGGGGTGGTGCTCAGAGCTCCTCCAGAGAGTCCCTAGCATTAGCCATCTTGGATTCCAAGGTGTGTGGACCCTTTTGGAGCACCTGAGTGGCCAGTGCCAGCAGGTGACGTCAGAGACCCCTCCTGATAGGTGCATACCTGGGTAGGTAGCCAATCCCACTCTCAGGGCTATTTAGGGTCTCTCCTCTGGGTGTTTCCTCAGATTCGGTTTCCAAGATTCCTCCAGGACTCCTCTGCACCCTCTGCTTCAGCTTCTCACCTTCAAATCAACCACAGACTGCTCCAGGAACCGCTGTAACTGCTAAAAAGTATCCAGGAAGGCTCTTATGACCTGCAACTTCAGCCAGCAACTGCAACAGTTTCCAAGGTGTGCACGCTCTGAGGACTGCCTGTCTTCACCCTGGACCAGAAGAACCAAATAAATCTCTTGTGGAGTGACGGATTCACTTCCCTGCTTCAGCAGGCACCTCTCTGTGACGACGACTGGTACTCTGGGACTCCTCTCCTATCAACGACCGTGATCCCTGGAACATAAGTGGTGGACCAAAGTGACCCTGACTGTCCAAAGGTCCAGCTGTCCAAATTTGGTGGAGGTAAGAGCTTGTCTCCCCATTCCAGACAGCACCCCGGTGCATTGCGACCTCTGCAGCTCCTTGGGCTTCTGTTCACTTTTTCTAAAACTTCTTTGTGCACTGCATAGCACAGGTCCCCAGCACTCCATCCTGCGACGCACAGCTCTCTGAAATGTTCTCCGGCGACGTGGGATCATTCTGTGTAGTGCTATGACAAACGCACTTAGCATCTCCTTTGTCCCCATGTCCTGGGACTCCTGTGGGTGCTGTCTGGTCTTCTGAGGGTTACCTGAAGTGCTGAGCATCCCCTCTGTCTCCTCAGTCTGCGTTGAGACCCCCAGCTCCCTCCTGGGTCCGGGCAGCTCCTTTTTGATGCAAAACGCGCACTTGCGTGAACCAAGGCTTGTTGGCAGAATCGCGCGATGCAAACAGCCTGCATCCAGCAACCTCGCAGGGACATCTCTTACACCAAGCAGGAACCCGCAGCCATCTTCTGTGGTGCATTTCTGTACTTTTCTTCCAACTGGAGAATCCACTTATGAACCTTCTTCCAGGTGGGCAGGGGCTCCTGTTCTTCCTGGACTCTTTATAGACTTCTGGACATGGTCTCCTCTCTCCACAGATCTTCAGGTCAAGGAATCCATTGTTGTTTGCTTGCAGTCTTGCTTGGTTCTTGCAGAACTCTTCATCACGACTTGTAGTATGCTCTGAGGAAACTTGCTGTAATTTACTCCTGCTTTCCTGGGCTCAGGGGTGGGGTACTTTACTTACCTTTGGTGTTTTCCTACACTCCCAGTACCCCTCTACACACTACACTTGCCTAGGAGGGAATTTGACATTGGCATTCCAGTATTTTAGTATATGGTTTGTATTCCCCCTAGGCCTATTTCAATCTATTGTATTTTCTACTGTTTGCACTATTCTATGACTGTTTACTTACCTGATTTTGGTTTCTAGAGTATATATTGTGTATAATACTTACCTCCAGTAGGAGTAATGCCTGTAAGATATTTTTGGCCTTGTGTCACTAAAATAAAGTACCTTTAATTTTGGTAATATTGAGTATTGTATTTTATTGTGTATAAGTACTGTGTAACTATGGTGGTATTGCAAGAGCTTTGCATGACTTCTAGTTTAGACTTGGCTGCTCTGCTACAGCTACCCCTAGACAGCCTAAGCTGCTAGACACTGCCTACATTTCACTAATAAGGGATAACTGGACCTGGTAGAAAGTGTAAGTACCTTAGGTACCCACTACAGGCCAGCCTCCTACATAAGGGGGGTCCAGTATGCCAATCCAAATTGGAATATGGAGTCACTAAATTATAGTGACAAATGTGGTACACAGAGAGAGCATAAGCATTGGAGTTCTGGTTAGCAGAGCTCCAGTGACACAGTCAAGCATACTGACAACACACATAGGCCACCAACTATGAGCACTGGGGTCCAGATTAGCAGGATCCCAGTGAGACAGTAAAAACACACTGACAAATTGGTTTTAAACTATGAGCACGGGGGTCCTGGCTAGCAGGATCACAGTGAGACAGTAAAAACACACTGATAAACATTGACAAACAGGCCAAAAATAGGGGTACCCATGCTAGAAAGAGGCTACTTTCTTACATAACCCCCCCCAAACAAAGGACTATAAGGCTAACCTTGGCCAGCGTCATTCGACGGTCAGAAGATGATGCAGAGGAGTCTGGAGGAATCTTGGAAACCGAATCTGAGGAAACACCCAGAGGAGAGACCCTACATAGCCCTGAGAGGGGGAGTGGCTACCTACCCAGGTATGCACCTATCAGGAGGGGTCTCTGACATCACCTGCTGGCACTGGCCACTCAGAGGTGTCCGGAGGGTCCCCACACATTGGAACCCAAGATGGCTAATGCCAGTGTCCCCGCACTCACAAAGTCTAGGGAATTGGCCCTGAACAACATAGGGGGCACCTTTGCTAGTGCAAGGGTGCCCTCACACACAGTAACATTGCACCTAGCCTTCAGTAAATGAAGGTTAAACATATAGGTGACTTATAAGTTACCTGGTGCAGTGAAATTGGCTGTGAAACAGTGTGTGCACTATTTCACTCAGGCTGCAGAGGCAGTCCTGAAGAAAGGTTTGTATGAGCTCCTTATGGGTGGCAAAAGAAATGTTGTACCCTATAAGTGTCTCCTTGAATCCCAATGCCCTCAACACCAACGGGTATCTCGTGCAGGTACAATAAATAGAAATGGTAACATAATAAAAAACTATGTACAACATAAGCCTGATGGCCAGTCAACTGCATGAGGTGCACCAGGCACACAGTGCATTGTCCATGGCCCCAACTTGACTCCTGATTGCAAAGCGGCCTCCACATGGCAGGGGCATGCAGGCACCTCAGAGGTGAGGGGCAGAGGGGGTAGTTTGGGTTTGGGAGGAGGGGCCCCTGGTTTGTGTTTGGAGGGGGAGTACTTTGGTTTGGGTGGGGGGGTTTAGGTTTGGACTTTGCTTTTTGAAAGGGGACTTGGCTTTGGGTTTGGGAGGGGTAACCTTGGGCTTTGTGGGGGTAGAAGTCTCAGGTGGGGGAGGGGCATGGCTTGTACTACGGCGACCACGGGAGGAATGGGAGGTGGAAGGCAGGGGTATGGGAAGGGTAACAGGGTGCTTGGGGGGAACAGGGACTGGGACAGTGGGAGGGAACAGGCAAAATTAATGTAGGAACCGTTTTTTAGGGACACATGGGTGGTCATGGAAAAAACGTTTGGGAGCGGAGGGAGTGGGAGTGATTGAGAGATGTGTACGTGGAGGTGCCTGCCTTGGGTGCATGTGCGAGTGTGGGTGCCATGTGTGTGCTGCGTGAGTGTTGGGTGGGTGAGTTTGAGCGTTTAGGTGTAGTGGGAGGAGAGGGGGAGGAGATGCAGAGAGTTGGCAGAGTGGATATGTGAAAGCATGTTGTGGTGGTGACTGCAGGTAGGGTGGATGTGCTGCATGTGGGGGTGTTGACAGTGTGCTGAGTGCACATGTGGTGTACAGGGTGCATATATGGGGTCTGCTATTGTCATGATGGTGGGAATGAAGGCACTTGTCGCAGGACCTGGGAGTGATGATGTGGTGACTGCAGGTTTGAGTGGTATAGAGTCTGTGAGCGGGGAGGTGGTGGGGGAGTCTGTGTAGGGAGTAGATGTTGTTGTGTCTGCATGTGCCTGTTGTGTGTGTGCAGGGCGGTGGTGGCTTTTGTGGTGCTTTGGTTTGTGGTGGTGAACCATGTCTGTTGATGTGGATTCATGTAGGTATGAACGTGTACCTTGGATGGGTGTGGGGAGAGGGGTGTGGGATTGGGAACAGGTAGCTGGAGGGGGGGGCGGAAGAAGAAGGGACACTTGCCGTCTTCAATAAGGAGGCCAGAGCCTGAAAGGATCTCTGCAGGGCAGCCCGGGCACAGTGAACGCTTTCCAGGTAGGCATTGGACTGTTGAATCGGTGATGCCAATCCCTGGATGGCATTCACAATGGTTGTCTGCCCCACAGAGATGGACCTTAGGAGGTCAATAGCCTCCTCGTTGAGGGCAGCAGGTCTGACTGGGGCAGGGGCAGAGGTGCCTGCGGCGAAGTAGATGCCCACCCTCCTGGGTGAGTGGGCACAGGCAACTGGGTACGGAACTACAGGGAGGGTGGTGCTCGTAAGTGGGGTGGTGGACAAGGATGGTGGTGGGAAGGTCCCAGATGGGTTGGCCACCGCAAGGAAACATCCATCGGAGGAGGAATCCGAAAATGATGTTGTCGACCCTGGCATTCCCCTCGCCCTCTGTCCCACTGTCCTGTCGGCTCATTCACTTGATGAGGGTCATAATTGTCACACTCGCACAGTACTTTGCACATTCTCATGGTCGTTCATGGAGACATATCCTGTACTCCTTACTCAACAGAAACCTGCATGGGTAGTTAGCATGGCCACTAATCACTTAACATTTAGCACAGTAACATCTGGGGCCACTGTACCTATTTACACATACAGTAAAAGGCAGCTGAATGAGGAATCACTAATTAGCTCTGTCACAGTGGTAGACTGATACTGATGGCAATGGCCTGACACCTCAGGTGTACTGATGCTGATGGTAGGAGCTGGGCTCTCAAACCTTGTTGAATGTGACCACACAAATCCTGAATTGGAAGTAAATGCCCTCACAAGTCCCTGTCTGCATGAGTAGTATAAGGGGATACCTTCCATCAAACTTTTAACAGGTGCCCCTCCCAGTGATGACGTAGGCACTGACGTAGGCAATTACATAGGCACTGACGTGGGTGCCCCCGTCCCGTGATGACGTAGGCAATGACCTAGGCACTGACGTGGGTCCCCTGCCCGTGATGAAGTAGGCAATGATGTAGGCAATGACGTAGGCACTGATGAGGGTCCCCCCTCCCCATGATGACGTAGGCAATGACGTAGGTGAATCACGTGGGTTGTGACATGGGGGTTTATTACAACTTTGGAGGAGGTGTTAATCCGTCCCAAAAGTGACGGTAAAGTAACGGATATACCACCAGCCGTATTACGAGTTCCATAGGATATAATGGACTCGGGTCATGTCAGGGTTTCAAAGTTGAAGGGTCCCTTCACCAAAGGCTACCAACAAACATTTAGCGACAAGATATTTATAGTGGAAAGTGCAGAGTTTGAAGAAGGGGTATATATTTACAAGTTGAAGGACTGCGACGGGGAAAAGGTAACAGGTGTATTTTACAACAAAGAGTTACAAAAGGTGCCCTACGATCCGAATAGGGTGTACAGGGTTGAAAAGGTTCTGAAAAGGAAAGGCAGTGGAGCTAAGAGACAGGTGCTGGTCAAATGACAGGGATGGCCTGAGAAATGTACCAGTAGGGTTTTGGACAGCTCGCTGCACGGGTGTGAGGTCGCGCTGTAAACACTGAGATGGAGTCCTCACCTTTTTATACTACGCTGCCGTCCAATGCCTCAAAGAACATGTTCCAACCATCAGATTTCTAATTATACGGTGAAACTGGCTAAACTGGTGGACCTGAAAGGGTCCTGGAAGGTGGCCCTAACGGAGATACAGTACCCTAGAACCTGGGCTACATTTACAAAGCACAAGGATAAATTTATCATAAAGCGCCCTCAGGACTTCTTGAGCTTCCCGAGAGTTTCCCACATGGGTATTACACTAGCCATCAACAGAGCCATAGGGGGCGTTGAAGAGTATGCAAATATACATCTGGTGTCGGATAACTTTAGAAGAAAAGTGTTTCTTAAAGCCCCGGAGCTCAGCACCAGGTTTACCTGTACTGGTAAATGGCAAAGGGTTTTAGGGACTGTACAACATGTGAAAAGACAGGTGGATCCAGACCCTACATGTCCCGATATTAACGGCAGATTTTATATACTCTAGGTGTATAGCAACATCATAGAACCTCAGAGGATAGGGGATAGTTATTCGCCGTTGTTGAGATGGGATCCCGGTAAAGGGAGAAAATAACACGATGGTTAATATACAACATTACAAACTCGACTACGTGGCAATTTCCCAAAAACATTTTGACACTATAACCATCATGGTCTACGACGATCAGTCAGAGCTGGTAGCCTTTAAATACGGGTAAGTTATTGTTAAGCTTCATTTAAGGCTGCACCGTAACGGCAGTTGCGATGGCCATCGTGAAAACATAAGGGGATCCCTCAATGTACAGGGACTATGATAGAGGCTACGCCGGCTCTGGAGGACCGCTGCCCTACTTTCATGGGGCCCCCGGATTGGGGGCTTCTTTTAGAGTTTGTTTAAAAGAGCCATGCCATTTTTGAGGAGAGGATTCGAAATTGCAAAACCTCATGTTAAAGCGCTGCTACGAACATAGCCCATGACGTCATGTGCTTTGTAACGTCGGCTATCGCCGAGCTCATTAACTAACAGCCCCAAGAAGGAGCTAGATTGTTGTACAAGGTGCGTGTGGGTGCTAAAAGGAAGCGAAGGACTTTGAGGTGCAGTCACCCGCCAATGCCCGATAAAAAACGAAGGACTTCTTCAAAAGGACCACACAAAAGAAGAGTCGTAAGACAGAAGAGGTCTTCCAAGAAGAAGAAGAGAACACGCTCTAGTGTGAATTTTTTTTAAATCAGCTATCATGGCCTTCTTACACTGCGCCTCGGGTGAATGCACCAAATCTGAGCAAGATTTGTTTTCTCTTAAACCAACACAGACCAGCATCGAGAACAGTTTTTTCATGGAAGTATCGCCTCTAGTCGCTTTGATGCCTCTGGCGCCATTAGAGTTTTATGTGTCGGGGTCCACGGATATGTATTTGGATCGCAACAACACTCTGCTAAACCTCGTCTGCAAAATAACAAAAGCGAACAGCACCAACATCGAGGATGATGCTAAAGTGGCACTGATCGCCTACCCCGTTGCATCCATGTTTAATCAAGTGGACATTAACCTGGGTGATTGACTTATCATGCAAAGTGATAACATATACGCCTACAGGGTCTACATAGAGAGTATTCTAAATTACAGTTGCAAAGCCCTTGACACACAGCTTTCAGCGGGGCTCTTCTACAAAGATACTCAAGCGCATTTTGAAGACACAGCGTTGGATGCGGGCAACTATGGTTTTAAAAAAGAGCCAGCTTCGCTGCCGGCAGTAGACAGTTTGACCTCCTGGGGCGCATACATTCAGACCTTTTCTTTCAAGTTAAGCTTCTCGTCAACGGTATAGATCTTCAGATCAAACTCAACGCAAAAAGGACGCGTTCAGTCTCATCAGCGGCGATGCGGAGCAGTATAAACTGGTTAAATTGTCCGCGAGCCTGTTTGTAAAGAGAGTGAAAGTGTCACCGAGCAACAGACTGGCCAAAGTCGAAGCTTTACAACTATTGAACGCCAAGTACACCATTGAAAGAGTGGCTCTGAAGCTATTCAGCATCCCGGCGGGTACTAGATTAACGCAGCAACAAAATCTATTTCTGGGACTAATCCTGAAACTCATCATCATAGGGTTTGTGGACAATACAGCTTATGGCGGGCTCTATACCTCTAACCCTTTCAACTTCAAGCACTACGACATCAACTATGCCGCTTTGGTCCACGAGGGAGCTGTTATCCCCGCAAAACCCTTCACCCCGAGTTTTGGAAAATCCATTTTGTCAGGGAATACCTCGGGTCTGGTCTCGATAATGGGGAAACATCTGCATGGCTCAGGAGTCGTTGTTTCAAGAGAGGGGTATGGGGCCGGCTAAAGGCTGTTTGCGTTTGACCTGACTCTTGACATGGAAGATGGTGACCACTACAACTTGATCAAAAACGGAAATCTAAAAGCTGAAATACGCTTTACACAGGCGCTGGCTACCAACGTGAACATGGTTGTATGCTCTGTATTCAACAGCGTCATCAAAGTCAATCACGCCCGACAGATTATGTTTGACTATCATTAAAAGATTGTAAAATGGACACTGTGCAGAGACGTGACTTTTTAAGCAGGCATAAATACACTAAGAAATACTTTTAAGGTGTACTTCCTAGCAACGGGCTACCGGGGAGATAGGCCCAGAAAGACCCCGCGCCCTAGTCTTTAACACCGACCCGCATTACAAGGGTGGTATACATTGGGCGGCCCTGTTTCTGGCTATAGACAAGGTTATAGTGTTTGACAGTTTAGCAGAGTTCCCAAAGCATAACATTTATACAAAACCAACATTCAATTATGTTAAAAAAGCATCGCCCACGGTCAAGTATAACAAGATGCATGTACAGGATTCTCTAGCCATCACATGCGGGGAAAATGTTATATATTTTATTAGTAAAATGTCTGAGGGTATGACATTTAGAAATGTTTTAACTCTGTATTCCGCCGATCTAGTAAACAATGATGGTATTGTTATGAAATATGTGAATGAAAACTCAAGGATTATGTCGAGCGTTGTTAAAACATAATACAGTGTTTGTCAAAAGTCTAAGGCCTTGTAATGCCTCTATTTGTACTGATGACTGTCTACAATAAAAACATTTTAAACAAGAATTCAGACTATGCATATCACCCACCACACATTTTAAAACCATTAAAAAAAAGATGACTGACGACTGCTGAAAAGTTAAAACTGTTTATTACAAACAGCTTTTAGCACAAAAATGTACACGGGTAAAGAAATAAATGAAGCAAAAATCTTTCGAGACATGAACTTTTTAACAAAACTGTACAACTGTTCAAATGTCATGATAACATTAGAGTGGTGGCCAAGTGTTAATTTTGAACAGTCTCTTTTTAGGCTCCATATGTAGAGCGTCGCTGCTCCTAGATGGTGTTAGCTGCAGAAAGAAGGGCAATGTCGACACGGCGGGACTCATGGTAAAAACACCAGGGGTCGGATCTTTCAAACTTTCAAGCCTTTGCCGGTGGCCGGTGTTACCGACGATCATTAAAGGAATGTTGAGTTCCACAGAGGCACGTAGGAACTGCTCCCATCCTCTAGGAGCGTTTTGTGTCAATAGTGTTTTGCTGTGCATAAGACCTCTGACGAGATCGTACATGTGTGATCCAGCTAACAATTGTCCTTTGTAAACAAATTCACCCCAGTAGTTCCAAGAGGTCAGATCAATAGTAGCAGTCAATTTACCGAGCAGCATTTGCGCTGCCCCTCTATACCTCTGACTTATATTTTTTAAAAGGTCTTTGACAAAGGTGTCCGTGGGGGCTGGGGTCCTGGGTCTTGAGGCGCTACCGGGTCTGCTGACGGCTGTTCCGTGTCAGGAGTATACAGAGTCAATTTGTTTTTTTCAGTGTTCCACTGTTTGTAATACTGTAAACAGTTTTGAAGGGCTCCTGAGTAAAGCCCAGCTTTGTCCTGTGGTTTTAAATCGGTCAGGTTCAAAATGGCTTTGAACTTAGCATCAACATGCTGCGTCTCCTTCCTGCGTATGTCCCAGATGTTGGTGGTAGATAGGCCCAACTGTTCCAGCAGTTGGCGAGGCACAAGGTACATTTTTGGGGTGTGCTCCATCAGGTCCTCAATAGGAGACCTGTAATTAGTGGTATAGCTATACCCAACAGCGCCCCTAAAACACCTCCTGACTGTTTGACCAGTTTCTTTTTAGGAAGGAGCGATGCCCTTTTATTACCGAGCGTCTTAATAATGTGGCACTTCTTCTTCAGCACAAGGAACTGGCTCCTAGATATCGGGACGATATCTTCTAGGGTGTTTAGGACTATTTCTTAAATGGCAGCCACTAAATCGTCCGAACCCGTGCACAGGATAGCCTTTCTTTTCAGGGGGATGGCTGTGACCAGCATTTTTAAGAGTTCTAAATGACACCTAAACCGCGCAGACATGGTAGCGGCCTTATTTTCCAAGGTTTAGAGTGTAAATGTTATAAAATTATTTTTAATGGGTCTTTTTAAAAGCTTTGAGGACTGCTTTAGGCGTGTAACCGACTGGGAAGTCAGGTGGGAAAATACTGGAGCGTAGTCTATAGTCTTCTAGAGTATTGGGTTTTAAATTTACCAGTAAGTAGCCAAGGGGTTTTGCGGTAGCGTCGTTAAACGCTTCCATGAAAAACTGCGAGTTTCAGGGTTACATCTGTTTAGCTATAATTGATATCTGAAGCTTGTCGCAGGGGGGGTTTAAATAAGACCAGGTATGAGGTGTTGAGAGTTATAGAATGACTGCTCTTACCCTGGTAAAACAAGTTCTGGACGCTGTAGCATATGCTTAGATTAAGATGATGTGAATATTGAGTAAAAGCCCTCTCGATCTCGGGGTGGTCCCCGCCTTTGCGCATTGAGATTGACCACAATGACCATGTATACACTGTGTTTAGGTAACAAGTAGTCGTTGTTGAGATTACTGGGGATGCCTTCTATAAATCAGATGTGCGGGATCTTTAGGAATAGTTCAGTGTAAACATCTTGCCAGCAGGATTAAAGCCATACGATGTTGTTAGGGGTCTGAGATAAAACACAGGGAGCGTTTTCTAACAGTTTCTTTATAAAATAACTTATACCGCTATTTGAGGAACCTGCTAAAATGCAGGAGATTGGGTGTTGCAGCCTTGTGTCCATAGCAGTTGGGGTTCGCCCCTCTGCTGTCTTTTAATAACCGTACAGATGTGTTTTGTAGTCCTCGGTCAGGACCCTTTTATCAAACACTACCCGCAGGGTTTTATATAACAGCTGTGTTGTAATTTCCCACCTTTTTTGGGACCTGACTATTCTAGGGTGATTTACACTATTGCTTTATTATTTTTGTGATCGCTCGATGCGTAGTACTCCTGCACCAGACCCTTCAGTCTGTCAAATGTATTTTAATGTGTTTTATACAACGGCTCTGTTGTAATTTCCCACCTTTTTTTGGAACTGACTATTCTAGGGTGATTTACGACTATTGCTTTATTATTTTTGTGATCGCTCGATGCGTAGTACTCCTGCACCAGACCCTTCAGACTGTCAAAATGTATTTTCATCGTATTGCTAACGTTTAAAGTGACACCTTTGACTTTCATGCAAACCTTTATGTTAGAGGTTTTGTAACTATAGGTCTTTGGTCCAGAGGAGGTGTATTCGAGTATGTACTCATCCTTTTCAAGCTCGCTGATCAAATCCCCTAGCTAATCACCGAGCGCAGGAAATTCATCACCCTCTTCACTCACAAAAATAACAGAGTCGATGTTGTTGTACAAACAATGATCATGAAGCTTACCCAGCAACCTGTAAAGCTATAGACAAGGGTGAACGGTTGTTGTAGGAAGTTGGCTCTGTATGTACTATTTCAAAGTAAGAAATAGCATGCACAGAGTCCAAGGGTTCCCTTTAGAGGTAAGATAGAGGCAAAAAGAGATAATTCTAATGCTCTATTTTGTGGTAGTGTGGTCGAGCAGTAGGCTTAACTTAGGGTAGTGTTAAGCATTTGTTGTACACACACAGGCAATAAATGAGGAACACACACTCAAAAGACAATTCCAGGCCAATAGGATTTCATATAGAAAAATATATTTTCTTAGTTTATTTTAAGAACCACAGGTTCAAGATTTACAAACAATACTTTAAATGAAAGGTATTTCACTTAGGAACTTTAGGAACTTTGAATTGGAAAAATAGCATATACAGTTTTCACACAAATGGCAATAAGCTATTTTAAAACTGGACACTGTAATTTTCAACACTTCCTGGGGGAGGTAAGTGTTTGTTAGTTTTGCAGGTAAGTAAACCACCTACAGGGTTCAAAGTTGGGTCCAAGGTAGCCCACCGTTGGGGTTTCAGGGCAACCTAAAAGTTACCACACCAGGAGCTCAGGGCCGGTCAGGTGCAGAGGTCAAAGTGGTGCCCAAAACACATAGGCTTGAATGGAGAAGGGGGTGCCCCGGTTCCAGTCTGCCAGCAGGTAAGTACCCGCGTCTTCGGAGGGCAGGCCAGGGGGTTTTGTAGGTCACACGGGGGACACAAGTCAGCACAAAAAGTACACCCTCAGTGGCACGGGGCAGACGGGTGCAGAGTGCTAACAGGCGTCGGGTTTGTAATGTAGTTCAATGGGAGACCCAGGGGTCTCTTCAGCGAAGCAGGCAGGCAAGGGGGGGCTCCTCGGGGTAGCCACCACCTGGGCAAGGGAGAGGGCCACCTGGGGGTCGCTTCTGCACTGGAGGTCGGATCCTTCAGGTCCTGGGGGCTGCGGGTGCAGTGTCCTTACCAGGCGTCGGGTTCTTAGAAGCAGGCAGTCGCGGTCAGGGGGAGCCTCTGGATTCCCTCTGCAGGCGTCGCTGTGGGGGCTCAGAGGGGTCAACTCTGGCTACTCACGGGCTTGCAGTCGCCAGGGAGTCCTCCCTGTAGTGTTGTTTCTCCACAAGTCAAGCCGGGGGCGTCGGGTGCAGAGTGCAAATTCTCATGCTTCCAGCGGGAAACGTGCATTCTTTAAAAGTTGCTTCTTTGTTGCAAAGATGTTTCTTCTTTGGAGCAGAGCCGCTGTCCTCTGGAGTTCTTGGTCCTTTTAGATGCAGGGTAGTCCTCTGAGGCTTCAGAGGTCGCTGGACCCTGTGGAACGCGTCGCTGTTGCAGTTTTTCTTAAAGTGGGGAGACAGGCCGGTAGAGCTGGGGCCAAAGAAGTTGGTGTCTCCGTCTTCTCTGCAGGGCTTTCAGGTCAGCAGTCCTTCTTCGTCTTAGGTTGCAGGAATCTCTCTTGCTAGGTTCTGGGAGCCCCTAAATACTCAATTTAGGGGGGTGTTTAGGTCTGGGGGATTAGTAGCCAATGGCCACTAGCCCTGAGGGTGGCTACACCCTCTTTGTGCCTCCTCCCTGAGGGGAGGGGGGGCACATCCCTAATCCTATTGGGGGAATCCTCCATCTGCAAGATGGAGGATTTCTAAAAGTCAGAGTCACCTCAGCTCAGGACACCTTAGAGGCTGTCCTGACTGGCCAGTGACTCCTTGTTTTTCTCATTATCTCCTCCGGCCTTGCCGCCAAAAGTGGGGCCGTGGCCGGAGGGGGCGGGCAACTCCACTAGCTGGAGTGCCCTGGGGTGCTGTAACAAAGGGGGTGAGCCTTTGAGGCTCACCGCCAGGTGTTACAGGTCCTGCAGGGGGAGGTGAGAAGCACCTCCACCCAGTACAGGCTTTGTTACTAGCCACAGAGTGACAAAAGGCACTCTCCCCATGTGGCCAGCAACATGTCTGGTGTGTGGCAGGCTGCTAAAACTAGTCAGCCCCCCACACTGAAAGTCGGGTATGGTTTCAGGGGGCATCTCTAAGATGCCCTCTGGGGTGTATTTTACAATAAAATGTACACTGGCATCAGTGTGCATTTATTATGCTGAGAAGTTGGATACCAAAATTCCCAGTTTTCAGTGTAGCCATTATGGTGCTGTGGAGTTTGTGTTTGACAGACTCCCAGACCATATACTCTTATGGCTACCCTGCACTTACAATGTCTAAGGTTTTGTTTAGACGCTGTAGGGGCATAGTGCGCATGCACCTATGCCCTCACCTATGGTATAGTGCACCCTGCCTTAGGGCTGTAAGGCCTGCTAGAGGGGTGACTTATCTATGCCATAGGCAGTGTGAGGTTGGCATGGCACCCTGAGGGGAGTGCCATGTCGACTTAGTCATTTTCTCCCCACCAGCACACACAAGCTGGCAAGCAGTGTGTCTGTGCTGAGTGAGGGGTCCCCAGGGTGGCAAAAGACATGCTGCCGCCCTTAGAGACCTTCCCTGGCTTCAGGGCCCTTGGGACTAGAGGTACCAGTTACAAGGGACTTACCTGGATGCCAGGGTGTGCCAATTGTGGAAACAAAGGTACAGGTTAGGGAAAGAACACTGGTGCTGGGGCCTGGTTAGCAGGCTTCAGTGCACTTTCAAATCATAACTTGGCATCAGCAAAGGCAAAAAGTCAGGGGGTAACCACGCCAAGGAGGCATTTCCTTACAGTTGTGAAGCATGCTATGAAGATGTTTATATTGTTACACGTTGTGGGGTACTCTTTGGCGTATTTCCAGCATAGAACGGCTGTCTCATCATCGATAAATTCACAACTGGGCACGTCTTAAGACGGGGCAAATAGATACTTAAATAGATCATCTGGATCTGTGACAATGGCTGTGTTTGACAAATTGGTACTCTGTGTAACTTTTCTTCATAAGGAATTGAGACAGAGCTTAACTAACTGCCGTCTGGTGGGGTTAACCTAAATGAACTCCGGTCTCAGCGTAATAACCTTGTGATCGTGGTAATGAGCAATGTAATTTTCCCGATACCCCGATGTGTCCTGTTTGTCTCTGAGATACAAGTTGATGTACTCAGAAAAGAGTCGGGTTGTGGTGTGTGGAAAGTGACAATATTTCCAGTATTTTACCTAGGCAATACCCTTTCTCGAGGGACATTTGTACCTCAATGGTACACCATGTCCCGTCCAGCAGCCTTTGCATATCAATATGTGTACACTCACTAGTCTGTTTACTTTCAGCGCATGTTCGACATAGGGGGAACATTAGCTTGCCGTCGACTCTGTACGGAAGCACCGGGAAGTAAAGCTTCGGCTGAGGGTGGAGTTAACACTTAACAAGACCAAGGTACTCGTATAGGGACTTAAAGTTCCCATATATGACTACAGGATGCCCTGCCGGTACAACTTCACCTTTTTCAAAAACGGATACAGATTGCTGAAGTCGTAGTAGTGTATTTTCTCACCGTCACCAGCAACCTGGTATAGCTGTATGGCATTTGTACGACCGCCGAATAAGGCGTCGCGGGGTTCCAACCGTGCTGGTAACTGCCGGCTCTTAATGAAAGCGCCAAGTTCAGCATCTTTTGTTAGCTCATCTAACCACTTGTGATCCCAGAGGGTTCTCAGAACAAAGCCACTGTTTTCAATATGCTGCACCTTCACCAGAGTACAACGATGCAGATGTTCAAACGTGGTGCCCTGCAGTCTATTAAACCCGTGGTGTTTGTAACAACGCTCACCCCGTGGTAAGAGCAACCGTTGAACTCAAAGGAGGTTGGTACCCCGTTAATTAACGCTTACTCATCTAGATAGTAGCAGTCCAAGCGGTATTCGCTGCCCTGCAAAACGTGTTGAATGAAGATGTTCTCTTTCTCCAAGACGCACATGAGCCACTGAATGGGAGTTTCATTTCTTTTTACCGTTATAGAGGTCAGGCGGTACTAGATCTATGGTTTCATGTTTTAAAAACATGTGCTGATAAATAGACATACACATGGAAGCCAGAGTAATGTTCTTAAATGGGTCTAGGTATTCCACGATTTCTTTCCTCTTACGGGTTTGGTTTTGATAATCCTTTCAACATTTCCACCACAACGTCTCTGAAAAGGTTGCACACTTTTGGAAAGATCATTACACCCGCCTGACAGGAAGCTTTCAATTCTGTTTGAAAATGAAATCGATGTTCACAGTTTTCATCGTACCACTGTAGAAAGCTCTCTTTTTCAGATGGCATTATGTACTCAACGCCGTAACTGTCAGGCGGAGGTATAGGACCGATGTAATTCTGATTAGCCCATGTGTTAAAAAAGTGAGGGAAATAACCTTTACATCCTTCAAAACCAAAGGCTTTTAGCAACTTGCTCAACTTCATGGGCAGAAAATTCAAGGTGTCTGTGAACCTGATTTCAAAAGGCACAACCTTTAACAGCATCAGTTTGGAACCCTGGGTGATGAGCCCCACGTTCAGCTTTTCACATTCAGGTCCCAAGGAACAAAGAACAAGTAGTATGCTTTTGAGTTGTGAGTCAGCATTGCATAGTATTTCAGCTGAATGAATGTGTTGAGGAAATCGTTCACGCATGACTGGCCTTCAAACTCCCAGTTTTCATCGGCTGTTTGATGATGGGCGTAACTGTAGCTAGGCTGGTGCACACCCGTCTCCTGCGTACACTCTATATCAAATCCAATATAGATTTGGGTGAATGCCTGGGCCCTTTCCCCTGCAACACGTGCCACTTCCATGACCAGAGGCAGGACACAGCAGTACACTCAGTGGAGTACCTGCTTGCACGAGATCAGGGAGTCAAGTGAAGTTGGGGTGACGAGTTTGCGTACGCAACGCGGCGGTGTGCACCGTCACCGCCGGCGGCGATCATGATACGCTAGGATTCCCCATTGACATCCATGTTAACCAATTAATTTGTGCACAGCAGTAAACACCGCCTTACGCTGTTATGTGACCCGCTAGCGGTATGAGGTCACTTCCACAACGACAGTTCTGGATTACATGGGGCAGACCTTTTGGCAAAAACTACAAATTTATAAAACTCCCATCTGCACAATGCAGGCGCTACTGTTCCCCAAACACACATAGGCATGTGACAATTCACATTACCTTACCTGACAAGCCCTGAGATATCATTGTGGTCAAATTGATGTTATGTTATACACATTATGCATTTGTGTCGTGAAAATCAAGCCAGCAGTGCACAATGACTGACAAGGTGTGCCGATGTATGTGTGTTCCTCACACGTGTTTTCAACTCTTCCTAGGTACAGACCCTTGTGGCGAGGAAGGGCCCCATCGGTGTACAGACCACTTGTGGATTTGCGGACCATGGTGGAGCGTCACATCGTTATCAATTACAGACTCACTCGTGCAACTATTCGTAAACTTTGTTCATTACTGGATCCTGCACTGACTCCGGCAAATCGTAATCAGCATACCATCTCTACTGAACTGCAGGTGCTTTCTGCACGCCATTTCCTGGCCCCGGGCTCATTTCAAGTGACAGTTGGCGTGAGTGCTGGTTTTTCACAGCCAATGTTTAGCATTATACTGACAAGATTTCTGAATACATTTGTACGACACCTGCATGTAGGAAGGTAGCCTCTTTCTAGCCTTGTTACCCCCACTTTTAGCCTGTTTGTGAGTATATGTCAGGGTGTTTTTACTGTCTCACTGGGATCCTGCTAGCCAGGGCCCAGTGCTCATAGTGAAAACCCTATGCTGTCAGTGTGTTTGATATGTGTCACTGGGATCCTGCTAGCCAGGACCCCAGCACTCATAAGTTTGTGGCCTATATGTGTTCCCTGTGTGGTGCCTAACTGTACCACTGAGGCTCTGCTAACCAGAACCTCAGTGTTTATCCTCTCTCTGCTTTTAACATTGTCACTGTAGGCTAGTGACTAATTTTACCAATTCTGATTGGCACCCTGGAACACCATTATAATTCCCTTTTATATGGTACCTAGGTACCCAGGGTATTGGGGTTCCAGGAGATCTCTATGGGCTGCAGCATTTCTTGTCACTGCAGCCTGAGTGAAATAACGTCCACGTTATTTCACAGCAATTTTTACACTGCACTTAAGTAACTTATGTCACCTATTTGTCTATATGTCTAACCTTCACTTAGGGAAGGTTACGTGCAAAGTTACTAAGTGTGAGGGCGCCCTGGCACTAGCCAAGGTGACCCCACATTGTTCAGGGTAATTTCCCCGGACTTTGTGAGTGTGGGGACACCACATGTGCACTACATATAGATCAATACCTATATGTAGCGTCACAATGGTAACTCCGAACATGCCCATGTAACATGTCTAGGATCATGGAAGATCATCCTCCTTCTACAAGATGGAGGATTTCTAAAAGTAAGAGTCACCTCAGCTCAGGACACCTTAGGGGCTGTCCTGACTGGGGGGTGACTCCTCCTTGTTTTTCTCATTATCTCCTCCAGCCTTGCCGCCTAAAGTGGGGGCAGTGGCCGGAGGGGTGGGCATCTCCACTAGATGGGATGCCCTGTGGCGCTGTGACAAAGGGGGTGAGCCTTTGAGGCTCACCGCCAAGTGTTACAGTTCCTGCAGGGGGAGGTGAGAAGCACCTCCACACAGTACAGGCTTTGTTCCTGGCCACAGAGTGACAAAGGCATTCTCCCCACGTGGCCAGCAACATGTCTGGTGTGTGGCAGGCTGGCAAAAACTAGTCAGTCCACACTGGAAGTCGGGTATGTTTTAAGGGGGCATCTCTAAGATGCCCTCTGGGTGTATTTCACAATAAAATGTACACTGGCATCAGTGTGCATTTATTGTGCTGAGATGTTTGATACCAAACTTCACAGTTTTCAGTGTAGCTATTATGGTGCTGTGGAGTTCGTGTTTGACAGACTCCCAGACCATATACTCTTATGGCTAACCTGCACTTACAATGTCTAATGTTTGGCTTAGACACTGTAGGGGCATAGTGCTCATGCACCTATGCCCTCACCTGTGGTATAGTGCACCCTGCCTTAGGGCTGTAAGGCCTGCTAGAGGGGTGACTTATCTATGCCATAGGCAGTGTGAGGTTGGCATGGCACTCTGAGGGGAGTGCCACGTCGACTGGGTCATTTTCTCCCCACCAGCACACACAAGCTGGCAAGCAGTGTGTAGGTGATGTGTGAGGGGTCTCCAGGGTGGCATAAGACATGCTGCAGCCCTTAGAGACCTTTCCTGGCATCAGGGCCCTTGGTACCAGGGGTACCAGTTACAAGGGACTTATCTGGGTGCCAGGGTTGTGCCAATTGTGGAGACAAAGGTACATTTTAGGGAAAGAACACTGGTGCTGGGGCCTGGTTAGCAGGTCCCAGCACACTTTCAAATCATAACTTGGCATCAGCAAAGGCAAAAAGTCAGGGGGTAACCATGCCAAGGAGGCATTTCCTTACACAACCCCCCCCCCAAACGAAAGAGGATGAGACTAACCTTTCCCAAGAGAGTCATCATTTTCTAAGTGGAAGAACCTGGAAAGGCCATCTGCATTGGCATGGGCAGTCCCAGGTCTGTGTTCCACTATAAAGTCCATTCCCTATAGGGATATGGACCACCTCAACAGTTTTGGATTTTCACCTTTCATTTGCATTCGCCATCTGAGAGGTCTGTGGTCAGTTTGAACTACAAAGTGAGTCCCAAAGAGGTATGGTCTCAGCTTCTTCAGGGACCAAACCACAGCAAAGGCCTCCCTCTCAATGGCACTCCAACGCTGCTCCCTCTGGAGTAACCTCCTGCTAATGAAAGAAACAGGCTGGTCAAGGCCATCATCATTTTGTTTGGGACAGAACTGCCCCTATCCCATGTTCAGAGGCATCAGTCTGCACAATAAACTGCTTGGAGTAATCTGGAGCTTTAAGAACTGGTGCTGTGCACATAGCTTGTTTCAGGGTGTCAAAGGCCTGTTGGCATTCTATAGTCCAGTTTACCTTCTTGGGCATTTTCCTAGAGGTAAGTTCTGTGAGGGGTGTCACTGTGGATCCATATCCCTTCACAATCTTCCTATAGTAACCAGTCAAGCCAAGGAATGCCCTGACTTGAGTCTGGGTTTTTGGAGCTACCCAGTCCACAATAGTCTGGATCTTGGGTTGGAGTGGCTGAACTTGGCCTCCACCTACAAGGTGTCCCAAGTAAACCACAGTACCCTGCCCTATCTGACATTTGGATGCCTTGATAAAGAGGCCTGCTGCTTGCAGGGCCTGCAAAACCTTCTTCAGGTGGACCAGGTGATCCTGCCTGCTGGAGCTAAAGACAGCAATATCATCAAGATAAGCTGCACTAAAGGACTCCAAGCCAGCAAGAACTTGATTCACCAACCTTTGGAAGGTGGCAGGGGCATTCTTTAAGCCAAAGGGCATCACAGTAAACTGATAGTGCCCATCAGGTGTAGAGAATGCTGTCTTTTCTTTTGCTCCTGGTGCCATTTTTATTTGCCAGTACCCTGCTGTCAAGTCAAAGGTACTCAAGTATTTGGCAGCACCTAATTTATCAATTAACTCATCTGCCCTTGGAATGGGATGGGCATCTGGCCGGGTGACAGAACTGAGTCCTCTGTAGTCCACACAAAACCTCATCTCTCTCTTGCCATCTTTGGTGTGAGGTTTGGGGACTAAGACCACTGGGCTAGCCCAGGGGCTGTCAAAGTGCTCAATGGCTCCCAATTCCAGCATCTTGTGGATTTCCACTTTGATGCTTTCCTTAACTTGGTCAGACTGTCTACAAAATTCTTTTTTGACAGGCATACTGTCTCCTGTGCCCACATCATGGGTACACAGGTGTGTCTGACCAGGGGTTAGGGAAAAGAGCTCAGCAAACTGTTGTAAGACTTTCCTACAGTCAGCTTGCTGTTGGCCAGAGAGGGTATCTGAATAGATCACTCCATCTACTGAGCCATCTTTAGGGTCAGTGGAGAGGAGATCAGGGAGAGGTTCACTCTCAGCTTCCTGGTCCTCATCTGTAACCATTAACATGTTTACATCTGCCCTGTCATGAAAGAGTTTGAGGCGGATCATCCTTTTGGGGGTCCTGCTAGTGCCTAGGTCTACCAGGTAGGTGACCTGACTCTTTCTCTCTAGCACTGGGTAAGGGCCACTCCATCTGTCCTGAAGTGCCCTGGGAGCCACAGGCTCCAGAACCCAGACTTTCTGCCCTGGCTGAAACTCAACCATAGCAGCCTTTTGGTCATACCACATCTTCTGGAGTTGTTGGCTGGCCTCAAGGCTTTTACTTGCCTTTTCCATGTACTCTGCCATCCTGGAACATAGACCTAGTACATAGTCCACTATATCTGGCTTAGGCTCATGAAGAGGTCTCTCCCAGCCTTCTTTCACAAGAGCTAGTGGTCCCCTTACAGGATGGCCAAACAGAAGTTCAAAGGGGGAAAACCCTACTCCCTTCTGAGGCACTTCTCTGTAGGCGAAAAGCAGACATGGCAAGAGGACATCCCATCTCCTTTTGAGCTTTTCAGGGAGCCCCATGATCATGCCCTTCAATGTCTTGTTCAATCGTTCCACAAGACCACTGGTTTGTGGATGGTATGGTGTGGTGAATTTGTAAGTCACCTCACACTCATTCCACATATGCTTCAGGTATGCTGACATGAAGTTGGTACCTCTGTCAGACACCACCTCCTTAGGAAATCCCACTCTGGTAAAGATACCAATGAGTGCTTTGGCTACTGCAGGGGCAGTTGTGGACCTAAGGGGAATTGCTTCGGGGTATCTAGTAGCATGATCCACTACTACTAGGATATACTGATTCCCGGAGGCTGTGGGAGGTTCAAGTGGACCCACTATGTCCACTCCCAGTCTTTCAAAGGTGACCCCCACCACTGGAAGTGGAATGAGGGGGGCCTTTGGATGGCCACTTGTCTTACCACTGGCTTGACAGGTGGCACAGGAGGCACAAAACACCTTTACTTTCTGGGACATGTTGGGCCAATAGAAATGGTTGACTATCCTCTCCCAAGTCTTGGTTTGTCCCAAATGCCCAGCAAGTGGAATATCAAGGACTAAGGTCAGAATGAACTCCCTAAACTCCTGAGGCCCTACCACTCTCCTAGTGGCACCAGGTGTGGGATCTCTTACCTCAGTGTAAAGGAGTCCATCTTCCCAATAGACCCTATGTGTTCCACTGATTTTTCCTTTGGTTTCTTCAGCAGCTTGCTGCCTAAGGCCTTCAAGACAGGGACAGGTTTCTTGTCCCTTACACAGCTGTTCCCTTGTGGGTCCCCCTGGGCCTTAGAGTTCAACCTGATAAGGTTCCAACTCCATGGGCACAGTTCCCTCAGAGGGCAGAACTTCTTGCTGGGAAAGAGGTTTTTTTCTTTTGCTTTGTTGAAGCTGGTTCCCCAATCTTTTTTCCTTTTCTCTTGGAGGATTGGGCCATTCTTTCAGGCTCCAACACCTCTTTTTTACCCTGAGCCTTGCACTGTGCCCTTGTCTTGACGCACACCAGTTCAGGGATACCCAGCATGGCTGCATGGGTTTTGAGTTCTACCTCAGCCCATGCCGAGGACTCCAGATCATTTCCAAGCAAACAGTCTACTGGGAAAGCAGAGGAGACTACCGCCTGTTTCATGCCAGTGAACCCTCCCCATTCTAAAGTTACCATAGCCATGGAATGTACTTTAGTCTGATTGTCAGCGTTGGTGACTGGATAAGTTTGTCCAGTCAGGTATTGTCCTGGGGAAACCAGTTTGTCTTTCACCATTGTGACACAGGCACCTGTATCCCTCAGGGCTTCTACACTAGTCCCATTAATTAAGAGTTGTTGCCTGTATTTTTGCATATTAAGGGACCAGGCAGCCAGTGTGGCTAAGTCCACCCCACCCTCAGAAACTAATGTAGCTTCAGTGTGAACCCTGATTTGCTCTGGGCACACTGTTGATCCCACCTGGAGACTGGCTATTCCAGTGCTAACTGGAGGAGTAGTAGAAGTGGAACCTTTCTTGGGACAGGCCTTGTCTCCAGTTTGGTGTCCCTGCTGATTACAGCTACGACACCAGGCCTTTTTGGGATCAACGTTTTTACCCTTGTACCCAAAATTGGATTGCGAAGAGGCTTTGGACCCTCCCTCCTAAGCAGGTTTTTGGGGCCCTGTAGAAGACTCTTTACTTTTACCTTTGGATGTCTCAACACTCTTCCCCTGGGGAGTCTTTGTGACCCTTTTCTTTTGGTCACCCCCTGTGGAAGTATTGGTCACCTTAGTCTTGACCCAATGGTCTGCCTTCTTTCCCAATTCTTGGGGAGAAACTGGACCTAGGTCTATCAGATGCTGATGCAGTTTATCATTGAAACAATTGCTTAAAATGTGTTCTTTCATAAACAGATTATACAGACCATCATAATCAATTACACCACTGCCATTAATCCAACCATCCAGTGTTTAGACTTAGAAGTCAACAAAATCAACCCAGGTCTGGCTCGAGGATTTTTGAGTCCCCCTGAACCTAATCCTGAACTCCTCAGTTGAGAATCCAAAGCCCTCAATCAGGGTAGCCTTCATGAGATTCTGCATCTTTTCCAGAGAGTGTGAGGAGTCTATCCCTACACTTTCCAGTGGACATTTCCCAAAGGAGAGCACCCCAGTAAGATTTGTTTAGTTTTCTGGTTGCACAAGCCCTCTCAAAAGCTGTGAACCATTTGGTGATGTCATCACCATCTTCATATTTTGTTACTATCCCTTTGGGGATTTTTAGCATGTCAGGAGTATCTCTGATCCTATTTAAATTGCTGCCACCATTGATGGGAACTAAGCCCATCTCTTGTCTTTCCCTTTCTATGGCTAGGAGCTGTCTCTCCAAAGCCAATCTTTTGGCCATCCTGGCTAACAGGAGGTCATCTTCATTGAGGCTGCCCTCAATGCTTCCAGAGCTGTTGGACTCCCCTGTGGGAGAAGCTACATCTCTATCACTTGTGGTGTCAGGGTTGAAGGAACCCTGGTCTCCCTAACTAGGACTGGAGGTGGGAAATTCTCCTCCACATCACTAGCTTTCCCCTCTGTAAGGGTATCTTCAGAGGGGCTGCCTCTAGCAAACTCTGCCAAGAGCTCCTGGAGCTGTACTTTGGTAGTGTTTGATCCAGTTTTTAGTTTTTTGATTCTGCAGAGAGTCCTTAACTCTGACATCCTAAGATGCAGGTAAGGGGTGAGGTTGAGCTCCACCACCATCTCTTCTGCAGTAGACATTATTTCTCTAAAAGTTGGGATACTTTTTCAGAATTTAAAACTATCTCTAGAACTTAATCCACACTTTTACAAAACTTTTAAACTCTAAAAGAAATGCTAACAGGGACTAACACAAGACCCTAGCAGGACTTTTAAAGATTTTGAAAAATAGCTCAAATTTCAAACATCAGTTTCTAATGACAATTTTTGAAATTTTAGTCGTGTGATCAGGTAATGGCTGAGTAGTCCAGCAAATGCAAAGTCTTGTACTCCACAGCTGATCCACCAATGTAGGAAGTTGGCTCTGTATATACTATTTCAAAGTAAGAAATAGTGTGCATAGAGTCCAAGGGTTCCCCTTAGAGGTAAGATAGTGGCAAAAAGAGATAATTCTAATGCTCTATTTTGTGGTAGTGTGGTCGAGCAGTAGGCTTATCAGAGGGTAGTGTTAAGCATTTGTTGTACACACACAGGCAATAAATAAGGAACACACACTCAAAGACAAATTCCAGGTCAATAGGTTTTTATATAGAAAAATATATTTTCTTAGTTTATTTTAAGAACCACAGGTTCAGGATTTACAAAAAATACTTTAAATGAAAGGTATTTCACTCAGGTATTCTAGGAACTTTGAATAATCACAATAGCATGTACAGTTTTGACAAAAATGGCAATAAGCTATTTTAAAAGTGGACACAGCAAAAATCAGCAGTTCCTGGGGGAAGTAAGTAAATGTTAAGTTCACAGGTAAGTAAAACACTTACAGGGATGAAAGTTGGGTCCAAGGTAGCCCACCGTTGGGGGTTCAAGGCAACCCCAAAGTTACCACACCAGCAGCTCAGGGCCGGTCAGGTGCAGAGCTCAAAGTGGTGCCCAAAACACATAGGCTTCAATGGAAATAGGGGTGCCCCGGTTCCAGTCTGCCAGCAGGTAAGTCCCGCGACTTCGGAGGGCAGACCAGGGGGGTTTTGTAGGGCACTGGGGGGGACACAAGCAGGCATAGAAAGTACACTCTCAGCGGCACAGGGGTGGCCGGGTGCAGAGTGCAAACAGGCGTCGGGTTTTCAATAGGAATCAATGGGGAGACCCGGGGGTCTCTCTAACAATGCAGGCAGGCACAGGGGGGGCTCCTCAGGGTAGCCACCAACTGGGCTAGGCAGAGGGTTGCCTGGGGGTCACTCCTGCACTGGAGTTCGGTCCCTTCAGGTCCTGGGGGCTGCGGGTGCAGTGTGGTTTCCAGGCGTGGTGTTCCTTGAAGAAGGCACTCGTGGTCAGGGGGAGCCTCTGGATTTCCTCTGCAGGCGTCGCTGTGGAGACTCAGGGGGGTCAACTCTGTCTACTCACGGGCTCGCAGTCGCCGGGGAGTCCTCCCTGTAGTGTTAGTTTTCCCGAGGTCGAGCCGGGGGGCGTCGGGTGCAGAGTGGAAAGTCTCACGCTTCCGTCGGGAAACGTGTTGTCTTTAAAAGTTGCATCTTTGTTTCAAAAAGTTGCAGTTTCTTGAACAGGGCCGCTGTTCTCAGGAGCTTCTTGGTCCTTTAGATGCAGGATAGTCCTCTGAGGCTTCAGAGGTTGCTGGACCCTGTTGGATGCATCGCTGTTGCAGTTTTCTTCGAAGTAGGGAAACAGGCCTGTGGGGCTGGGGCCAAATCAGTTGATGTCTCCATCTTCACTGCAGGGCTTCAGGTCAGCAGTCCTTCTTCTTCTTTAGGTTGCAGGAATCTATCTACCTTGGTTCTGGGAGCCCCTCAATACTCAATTTAGGGGTGTGTTTAGGTCTGGGAGGGCAGTAGCCAATGGCTACTGGCCTTGAGGGTGGCTACACCCTCTTTGTGCCTCCTCCCTGTGGGGAGAGGGGCACATCCCTGATCCTATTGGGGGAATCTACCTTCTACAATATGGAGCATTTCTAAAAGTAAGAGTCACCTCAGCTCAGGTCACCTTAGGGGCTGTCCTGACTGGGGGTGACTCCTCCTTGTTTTTCTCATTATATCCTCCATCCTTGCAGCAAAAAGTGGGGGCAGTGGCCGGAGGGGCGGGCATCTCCACTAGCTGGGATGCCCTGTGGCGCTGTAACAAAGGGGGTGAGCCTTTGAGGCTCACCGCCAGGTGTTACAGTTCCTGCAGGGGGAGGTGAGAAGCACCTCCACCCAGTACAGGCTTTGTTCCTGGCCACAGAGTGACAAAGGCACTCTCCCCATGTGGCCAGCAACATGTCTGGTGTGTGGCAGGCTGGCAAAAACTAGTCAGCCCACACTGGAAGTCGGGTATGTTTTCAGGGGGCATCTCTAAGACGCCCCCTGTGTGTATTTCACAACAAAATGTACACTGGCATCAGTGTGCATTTATTGTGCTGAGAAGTTTGATACCAAACTTCACAGTTTTCAGTGTAGCCATTATGGTGCTGTGGAGTTCGTGTTTGACAGACTCCCAGACCATATACTCTTTTGGCTACCCTGCACTTACAACGTCTACGGTTTTGCTTAGACACTGTAGGGGCATAGTGCTCATGCACCTATGCTCTCACCTGTGGTATACTGCACCCTGTCTTAGGGCTGCAGGGCCTTCTAGAGGGGTGACTTACCTATGCCATAGGCAGTGTGAGGTTGGCATGGCACTCTGAGGGGAGTTCCATGTCGACTTAGTCATTTTCTCCCCACCAGCACACACAAGCTGGCAAGCAGTGTGTAGGTGCTGAGTGAGGGGTCCCCAGGATGGCATAAGACATGCTGCAGCCCTTAGAGACCTTTCCTGGCATCAGGGCGCTTTGTACAAGAGGTACCAGTTACAAGGGACTTACCTGGGTGCCAGGGTTGTGCCAATTGTGGAGACAAAAGTACAGTTTAGGGAAAGAACACTGGTGCTGCGGCCTGGTTAGCAGGGTCCCGGCACACTTTCATATCATAACTTGGCATCAGCAAAGGCAAAAAGTCAGGGGGTATCCATGCCAAGGAGGCATTTCCTTACACAGGGGACATTGTAACAGGTGTGATATGTGTTTTATTTGGTGCAGGGATAAAATCGTTCAAATTAGAGTTATGGCAGTGGGTCAATGGTGGTTATCCAAAATGGCAACATGGTGGCAGCATTGTTGTCAGTATTGCTAGTTCCATCCATGCTTACATGAGTTTATAATTATTGGTAGCACTGTTTGGTGGTTGATTGGGTGGGATAGTTTGTGGACAGTTTTTTGCAGAGTCACTTCTTGGAGGGGGCGTTGTTCTTGGCAGGTGTTCCTGTCCCATATCTTGGCCTGAGGGTGCATTTGGGTGCCTGTTGTTGGCCTGTAGGGGATGAGATGGATGCACCTGGGCGGGTTTGTGCAACTTACACACTTTGGGGCCATGCAGGATGCTTAAGTGGGGTTAACATTGCTTTTAGCTTAGGATGTGGAGGTGTATTGTGGGTGTTATAGGCCATTGTGTTTCCTTGCAGGGGTGGGTGGCTTGCACAGGGGGAGGGATGTGGTCCTGTTAGTGGGTTTGTAGGCATGCAGGGGTAGTGGATTCAGTGCATGTGGGCTGGGTGGGTTAGTGGTCCTGGTGGGTGTTGGAGGGGTGGGGTGGTGCATGGATTACAGGTGTGATGGATATGGGGTAAATGTAGACGACTTACCTGAGTCCATTCCTCCAGTGAGTCCAGTGAGTCCCTCAGGGGGAAGGATGGCCAGTACCTTTTCCTCCCAGTCAGTGTAGTCGGGTGGTGGAGGTCCTCCCCCAATCTTCTGGACTGCAATGTGGTGCCTGGATGACATGGCCCTGACCTTGCCCCGCAGGTCATTCCATCTTTTGCGGATGTCGTCCCTGGTGCGTGGACGGTGTCCCACTGCATTGACCCTGTTGACAATCGTCTGCCATAACTCCATCTTCCTGGTGATGGGTGTGTGTGACACCTGAGCCCCAAATAGTTGTGGCTCGACCTTTAGGATCTCGTCCACCATGGTCCTTAGCTCCCTTTCTGTGAAGCATGGGTGTTTGGGGGGGTGCCATGGTGAGTGTCGTGAATGGTACCTGGTGTGGTTCTCGGTGAGGGTGCTCTTCTGTAGTTGGGTGTAAGTATCGTGGATTGTGGCATTCGGTGTCTGCTTCTGGTGATCTCTGTCCTGACTTCGTTGGCCTACTTTTGTTGCAAAGGATTGTGGGGTGTGTCTGTGAGTGGTTTATGGTGTTGTGGATATGTGTCAGGTGTGAGTTTCTAACTTATCCAATGTGTGCAATTCTTACTGTTGGGTACACTTGCCGCCCATGGCGGTCTGCATCGCCATTGGTCGTTCAGCTACCACTGACCGTCAAGGTGATTTGTGCATCATTATTTGGAGGGCGGGGTGTGGGTATGCTTGGGGGTGGCGGGATGGGAGGTCCAGCATTTCCGCCAAGGTCCTGGTGGAGACTGGTGGACTGTTGATTTTTGTCAGAATGATATTTTTGGTTAATTTGGTTTCTGTTCATCGTCAATAGCGGTCTTCTGTTCACCGCCGCCACAGCAGTCAGCGATGTTTACCACTGTGTTCATAATGACCGTCTTAGTCTGGCTTTCTTTAATTTTCTTATTAAAGCTTACAGTTTTTAACGCTACTAGCCCACTTCTGTTTCTTACAAGCCCAGCTGTTATTAGGCAACTGATCACAGCCTATTTGAACAATAGTTGGTATATTTACAGGAGGTGTCCTTGCCATTTCACCTAATATGGGCGGGGGTCCTTCAGGATGTTTTGGGGTTAAGCCAGCTCTGAACTTTACCTCTTGAGGCCCTAAAAATGCCTATATTCTCTCCTAACTTTATATATTGAGGCCTTATGGGGAGTGTTTTAGGTGTTGAGAGTGCTGTTTTTAGGAGTTTTAAACAGTTGAGGGCTGGCTCTCGCTGCTTTTTGGTTTTGAGCGCTCGTAAAACACGTAGAGCTTTACTGAGTATACCCTGGGTCTTCTTTTTATATTTAGAACTAAGAACAACAGTATTAATAAATGTGGCTCTTACATTCCTTAGGTCATCCTGCATGCCTAGTCACGCGGGTATAGTACTTATGTCTACAGCTGCTGAATCGCAAGATAGGACAACCTCGCTCCTACACTGTGCCAACCTCTGTATTAAAGCCCTCACGGTGGCTCTGGAGGACACAGTATTGCGTCCGGTCTTACCCAGTTTTAAAGTCTTCAGGAGTAGTCTGAATTTTATCCGTCTAACAGATTGGTGTTTTTCTTTTATATACGTGTCCAGGACTCTAGTACGGTCCAAAGCACCTTGTTCTGTGTCATTACTTGAGGCATTAGATGTGTGGTTTACATTTCCCTGAGTCACCCCAGCTACAGGTCAGAGGTTAACATTATTTCCCCCTTTCTGAATGGTTGGACCAGAACGGGTCAAAAAAGCAGGGCCCCAGTGCAAACATCCGGGTGTTTCGGAGGACTGTTCCTCGCTAGACCGGGTTCCAGAACTTAGATTCTGTGACCTGCTACCGCCAGTACTACTATCAGGGTATGTTGAAGAGGAAGAAGACTGGAGAACGTATACACTGGATGGGGGACTGGTGGGATCATACGGTCCCGGAGGTGTGATTGGGGACATTAGATTTAGGGAACTTAAATACTGATCGTCATAGCTTGGGGCGGCGGATGCGTGGGACGCGCAGGGGCTGGGAAAGGTTGATTGCTGACTGGTGGATTGCTGCGTATCTTGGTCTATGCTAAAAGGACCGCTGTGCTCTCCGGCTGCTATTGTTTCGGGACGCGTCCCCACACTCTCCAGTGTCCTGAGAAGCCCTATACAGTCGGCATAAGAGTCCTCTACGGGGTGATCATTTTCATACCTAGAGTCTAACATAGTTATAGGTGGTTTTGGTACCAGTCCGCAGGGAACTGCATCTACATTACACGTCTCACCCATAAAACAGTTAGACCTTTGTGGATTATGTGGTTCTGCCTGAGGCGTAACTCTGTTTTTAACCGAGAGATCTAGAGGAACAGTTTGTATCTCAGGGGTCGGTTGCTTCTTCTTTCGATTCTTTATGGAGAGATGGTTTATGTTAGGGTTGTTGCACTTGTTGGAATCCCCTTCATTGGTTTTACAAGGTGCTTGATGTTGTGTGTCTGCGGTTGCAAAGGCTCCACAGCCTATGTGTCCCATTAGAGTTTCTGTAGAAGTGTTCGGGGTATGGGTCGCGGGGTTTATTTGTAAAGCGGTGCAGTGCTTAAGGTCTATACCTGGTCTACGATGGGAATCTGTAGATCCTAGTGGTGGTTTGTCCTGACATCCTGCATTGATCTCCGTGGCTGTTGATGCCTTTGTGTTTTGAAGGGTTTCTGTGATATCCGCTTGGTTTTACAGCAGACACATTCTGAGTTCTTTTGTGGTGGTTCTGTGATGTGAAAGATTTTTTAAAAAGTAGGAAGAGAGAGAGAGAGAGAGAGACAGAGAGAGAAAGAGGTTAGGATTCTTTAGGCTCTGCATTTATAAAACACATCGGATGTGCTCCCGCGGTTGGGGTGTTTCTTTAAAGGTGTTTCATGTTTAGGCGATGTAGACTTCCTTTTCCTGCCTGCTTTTTAACGACCTCTTCCAGCTTTTGCGCCGACATCGGGCAGTCCATGTGTGGCCCCATGGGTTCTGTATGAACGGAAAAAAATGTCACACTTACAATATAACACAGTGACTATGAGCATTCTCTAAGGCATTGGCTAATTTTATTTACCCGTAAGAGGTGTATCTTATTGCGCTGAAGACTTTCCGTCTTGATCTTCTAGGATCCGCTGTAGAGCTTTGACAACCATTAGAAATAAAGCAAAATAGGTAATAAGAGTAGTCCGTCGACACGGTTCTCTAACGATAAAACTACAGATAGCTGTACCTCACTGAAAGGCATCCATTTCTTCGCGGGTCAACACTAGCTCTTGGGGATCCTACGTGCAAAAAGAGACATACTTGATTTTAGACCGCCATTCATTTTTATGGTGCCATTATACACACATTCATAAATATGCTATAAGCCTGTAAAATCGTTTACTCGAATAACTACATATACAATCGGGCTAAAAGGAGGAACAGACCACACAAAATCGTCTTAAGGGGTAAAAGGCTGCTTTAATAGAACAGGTTGGGTATAAACAATAACCTTGGCTATTAGCCTCACAAAACTATAACCTCACTAAACAAAGTTTCCTCCTAACCACTCCCCCACCCTCTAAAATTGCCCCTTCCCAGTAACCCTTAATCAAACCCTTCCCCATCTGTCTTGCTGCCCCCCTTCTGTATTTTCCCTTGTCTTTCATCCCTTGTGACCCTTGCTACAACCTCCCTGACCTCAATCTTTCTGCATCATCCCGTCCCCCCAACGGCTTTACGTGCAAATCCCCTGCCCCAACCAGACCTGTCTACCAGCCGCATAACTAAAGTCTTAACAACACATCATAATACAACCCAATTCATGAACAAAATAACTGTTCTCCTAAAGCCTTTTTAAGCCCAAAATAGCAAAACTGGCACCTAAATAAAACCACTACTAAACCACACAACACCCGTAAAAATACAAAAAGTAAAGGGAGGGTGGGTGGTGGGTGGGCCCAAAACGAACGAGTACCGCCTCCTGGGTGTGAACCATGGCCAAAGAGGCCGCCCACACCCAACCCACACCTTTTATACCCACCCCAGAGACACCACCCCTTCCTGTCCTACATCCAATAGAAATACCCAATCCCTCTGCAGCCTGTTCCACCAGCCCAATCAGCCCAGGCGGAGACCAGGCAAGCCTGACTCCCCCCAAACCCCCATCGGGCTAAAAGGAGGAACAGACCACACAACCTCGTCTTAAGGGGTAAAAGGCCGCTTTAATAGAACAGGTCCGGTATAAACAATAACCTTGGCTATTAGCCTCACAAAACTATAACCTCACTAAACAAAGCTTCCTCCAAACCCCTCCCCCACCCTCTAAAATTGCCCCTTCCCAGTAACTCTTAATCAAACCCTTCCCCATCTGTCTTGCTGCCCCCCTTCTGTATTTTTCCTTGCCTTTCATCCCTTGTGACCCTTGCTACAACCTCCCTGACCTCAATCTTTCCGCATCATCCCGTCCCCCCCAACAGCTTTACGTGCAAATCCCCCGCCATGCAGGAAAACCTGCCAAGTGTTTTCCTGCCCCCACCCCCCCCTTTCAAAATCTAATGATCCCACAACCTCTCCCCCAACAAATCAGCAAGGAGCATTCTCAACTCTAATAAATACAGCTCATTCCCCCTAAAGGTCAAATGCACTCCATTCTGTCGAAACAAACCAACCTCTGAAACAACCAAATTCTCATGTTGCAAAATTGAAAACCCTTTTTCTTGACAAAACATTTTCATTTCCCTGTTTACCTTCCTCCTCTGCCTTTCTATACCTGATATAGAATACTCCCCTCTCCAAACCCTACGAGGGACCAAACCTGTCCACACAATATGCGTGCCAGCCCAACGCTCCTTAATCCTCAACAAATCCACCTTCATTGTCTTTAAAAGACCTATACCCGATAATGAAACCAGATCGTTCTCCCCAAGATGAATAACTAAAAGATCCGGACAAATTCTCCTCTCCATCCTTCTGGACAAAACTGACAAAAGTTCACCCCACCTCATACCACTCTTACCGACCCAACTAATTTTAATTCTCGTTCCATCTAAACCCAACTGCTTCCCAAAATGCCTGGACGCTGCTTGCTTTTCTGCCCACCGCACAAAGGAGTGCCCAACAATCCAAACATTACAGCATCCATCAGGGCCACCGACGCAACCTACGAGAGAACAACGAAAAAAGCATAAAATACTTACTCCTCATTACACAACATACCAAGTAACAACAGAAATGAAGGAAAAAACAGCAAAGACTGAAAAGAAATACAAAAAATCCCGAGCAACCTATACATAAAACAAAATCTCTCCCCACCCACCTGTACACGCTCCGCAGTCTATGTCAAAGCATTATTGAAATTGACGGACATAGCGCTAAAAACATTGAGATTTCCACCTCCCCAATCTCATTATTGAAGAATCAGATTTACCTAAAACCCTTGCTTCCATGGCAGCTCCAATTCGAAAGGAATGTGTCCCATACCCAACAAACCCAAAGCCCGTCTCAAAACCACAAGCAGTTGATGGGCCGTCAATAATGAACCATCCTCATGCATGAATACAAACCTTGATGACTCTGGTAACCATCCCACGAAGGACACTCACAACCCAACCGGGCAGGTGGAAGACCCAGTACCCCTCAAAAATACTTCTTGACCCCGCCCCAACTGATCCGTTTTTGATGCTCTCAACCAAACCACCACAGCCCCGCTCCTTACCTGCACATCTGACTGCAAGATCCCCTCCTGTCCTTTAACACCCAAAAGTTCTGAAACCCTTAAAGCTCCATGAAACAGCCAAGACACACATAGGCGGTCATTCTGACCCTGGCGGTCGGTGATAAAGCGGCGGCCAACCCGCAAACAGGCCGGCGGTCCAAAAAATGGTATTCTAACTCTGGCGGGAACCGCCAACACAGGCCGCCACCTTAACACTCCGACCGCCACGGCGGGACCGACAAACAGCGCGGCGGTCACCGCCAACAGGCAGGCGGCAGACAATGTACCGCCCACCCTATCACAACTCACCAATCCGCCACCTTTTCCGGGGCGGGAGCCCCGCCGATAAAAACACGGCGGAAACAGACAACGAACAGGAAAACGCTCACCTATACACACTCCACGAGGAAGGAGGACAGCATGGAGCCCGAATTACACATCCTACCAGCTCTTGTCTACCTGCTCATCTACCAGGAGTACGAACGCCGGCGCAGACGACAACGGTGAGTACTGCACCTACGACACAGGGGAGGGGGGAGGAGAAAGGATTACGGGGACTCACATGCGCCATACACCCACCCCCCCACCACAAATACCTACACCCCATTGCCGAGCAACAAGTCAGAGTGACACCACACAAACCCCCCGGAATAATGCAAAGACACAATTTAAATGTTTGAAAAAATATATGTATAAATAGCTCCATAGAAGAAATGGCAAATATGCCCTATAAAAGATAAAAAAATAAGGAATGAAGATAGTCAACAAGATATCCATAGGCAAAAAGTCCTGCACATTCCGTCAAAGTTCCATAGTCCGTGGGCCAATGTGCACAAACACATGGGCAAAGCCCACACAGGAGACCAGATACCATTGGAGAGAACACTGCAGGGGCATCAGATGATAAAACTACAGGCACCTCATGGGGAAGGGAAGGGGGGGCACCTCAGCCACATGAGTCCACGACGCCAGATCCATGAGGGGCCTCCATGCCCACTGTCCCATCCTGGGGGGTGCAAAGCCACAGTCCATCAGATGGATTACCGACTCCACTGTGATTGGAGGAGGCATGGTGCCCCGAGTGCTCCCTGAAGCCCTGCTCGACACTGAACCGGCACTGTCAATGGGCCAGCGGTGCTTGAGAGGAAGGGCCCAGCGGAGCGGTGCTTGAGAGGAAGGGCCCAGCGGAGCGGTGCTTGACAGGAAGGGCCCAGCAGAGCGGTGCTTGAGATGAAGGGCCCAGCGGAGCGGTGCTTGACAGGAAGGGCCCAGCGGAGCGGTGCTTGACAGGAAGGGACCAGCGGAGCGGTGCTTGACAGGAAGGGCCCAGCGGAGCGGTGCTTGAGACCGCGGGGCCCAGCGGAGCGGTGCTTGGGATGAAGGGCCCAGCGGAGCGGTGCTTGAGACGGCGGGGCCCAGCGGAGCGGTGCTTGACAGGAAGGGCCCAGCAGAGCGGTGCTTGAGATGAAGGGCCCAGGGAGAGGTGCTTGAGATGAAGGGCCCAGTGGAGCGGTGCTTGAGAGGAAGGGCCCAGCGGAGCGGTGCTTGACAGGAAGGGCCCAGCGGAGCGGTGCTTGACAGGAAGGGCCCAGCGGAGCGGTGCTTGAGACGGCGGGGCCCAGCGGAGCGGTGCTTGACAGGAAGGGCCCAGCGGAGCGTTGCTTGACAGGAAGGGCCCAGCGGAGCGGTGCTTGAGATGAACGGCCCAGCGGAGCGGTGCTTGAGATGAAGGGCCCAGCGGAGCGGTGCTTGAGATGAAGGGCCCAGCGGAGCGGTGCTTGACAGGAACGGCCCAGCGGAGCGGTGCTTGACAGGAAGGGCCCAGCGGAGCCGTGCTTGAGACGGCGGGGCCCAGCGGAGCCGTGCTTGACAGGAAGGGCCCAGCGGAGCGGTGCTTGACAGGAAGGGCCCAGCGGAGCGGTGCTTGAGATGAAGGGCCCAGCGGAGCGGTGCTTGACAGGAAGGGCCCAGCGGAGCGGTGCTTGAGATGGCGGGGCCTGTTCAGCGGTTCTTGGCCCGGCGGGGCCCGTTCAGCAAGTCTTGGCCCGGCGGGGCCCTGTTCAGCAGTTCTTGGCCCGGCGGGGCCCTGTTCAGCAGTTCTTGGCCCGGCGGGGCCCTGTTCAGCGGTTCTTGGCCCGGCGGGGCCCGTTCAGCGGTTCTTGGCCCGGCGGAGCCCGTTCAGCGGTTCTTGGCCCGGCGGGGCCCTGTTCAGCGGTTCTTGGCCCAGCGGGGCCCGTTCAGCGGTACTTGGCCCGGCGGGCCCATTCAGCGGTACTTGGCCCGGCGGGGCCCGTTCAGCGGTGCTCCTCCCGGCGGGGCCCTGTTCAGCGGTTCTTGCCCCAGCGGGGCCCGTTCAGCGGTTCTTGGCCCGGCAGGGCCCGTTCAGCGGTTCTTGCCCCAGCGGGGCCCGTTCAGCGGTGCTCCTCCCGGCAGGGCCCTGTTTAGCGGTTCTTGCCCCAGCAGGGCCCGTTCAGCGGTTCTTGGCCCGGCGGGGCCCTGTTCAGCGGTTCTTGGCCCGGCGGGGCCCTGTTCAGCGGTTCTTGGCCCTGCCGGGCCCTGTTCAGCGGTTCTTGGCCCAGCAGGGCCCTGTTCAGCTGTTCTTGGCCCAGCGGGGCCCTGTTCAGCGGTTCTTGGCCCGGCGGGGCCCTGTTCAGCGGTTCTTGGCCCGGCCGGGCCCGTTCAGCTGTACTTGGCCCGGCGGGGCCCGTTCAGCGGTACTTGGCCCGGCGGGGCCCGTTCAGCGGTACTTGGCCCGGCGGGGCCCGTTCAGCGGTGCTCCTCCCGGCGGGGCCCTGTTCAGCGGTTCTTGCCCCAGCGGGGCCCGTTCAGCGGTTCTTGGCCCGGCGGGGCCCTGTTCAGCGGTTCTTGGCCCAGCGGGGCCCGTTCAGCGGTTCTTGGCCCGGCGGGGCCCTGTTCAGCGGTTCTTGGCCCGGCGGAGCCCGTTCAGCGGTTCTTGGCCCGGCGGGGCCCTGTTCAGCGGTTCTTGGCCCGACGGGGCCCGTTCAGCGGTACTTGGCCCGGCGGGGCCCGTTCAGCGGTACTTGGCCCGGCGGGGCCCGTTCAGCGGTGCTCCTCCCGGCGGAGCCCTGTTCAGCAGTTCTTGCCCCAGCGGGGCCCGTTCAGCGGTTCTTGCCCCAGCGGGGCCCGTTCAGCGGTTCTTGCCCCGGCGGGCTCGTTCAGCGGTTCTTGGCCCGGCAGGGCCCTGTTCAGCGGTTCTTGGCCCGGCGGGGCCCTGTTCAGCGGTTCTTGGCCCAGCGGGGCCCTGTTCAGCGGTTCTTGGCCCGGCGGGGCCCTGTTCAGCGGTTCTTGGCCCGGCGGGGCCCTGTTCAGCGGCTCTTGGCCCGGCGGGGCCCTGTTCAGCGGTTCTTGGCCCGGCGGGGCCCGTTCAGCGGTACTTGGCCCAGCGGGGCCCGTTCAGCGGTACTCCCCTTGCTCCTGGCCGATGTTCCTGCCCTAGAATCTGGTGGACTCCAATAGCCCTGCACTATGGTCACAGTAGATGCAGGGCTGGTGGTGGCTGAGGTGCTTTTTTTGGTCTTACCAGATGGAGGGGGTGGGTCAGTGATTGGAACGAGTTCAAGGTTGGAAAGGAAAAGGACTTTGGAAGGACAGGGACGGGTAGGTGTAGTGGGTTTGGGAGTGGAGGAAGAGGATGTGGTTGTAGGAGAGTCAAGTATGCTGTCTTTGGGTGCAGGTGCTTGTGACGGAGGCTGTCGTGAGGTGGATGGCTGTTGGGTGGGTGGCTGCCTGCGTTTGTGTGCTTTGGAAGAGGGGGTGACAGACACACTGGGAGAGGACACAGGGGACGTGTAAATGGCAGTGGGGGTGGTGACTGCACGTGTGCGGACTGTAATGAGAGTGTGCTGGTGATGGAAGTACTGGCTGATGGTGGTGTGCATGCAGGTGTGAGTGGAGACGTCACAGGGAGGGAGGGGGAGATGAGGAGGTGGGGGACACAGAGGTGGTAGTGACTGTTGGCATGTCTGCATCTGGATGTTGCTTGGGTGAATGCTTGTGGGATCTGTGGTGCTTATGTCTGGATGAGCTGCCCTTGGGTGTAGAGGTGTGTGCAGGCTGGTCTGATGGTGTGGATGGGATAGGCAGAGGAACAGGAGACTGGGACTGGGTGGAGGGAGTCAGATGAGGGAGGCTGGAGACAGGGACAATGGCTGCCGTCAGTGCTGAGGCCAGAGCGTTGAACGATCGCTGATGGGCAGCCTGACCTGAATGAATGCCCTCCAGGTATGCATTGCTCCGATGCACCTCCCTTTCTACACCCTGGATGGCATTCAAGAGGGTAGACTGCCCAACAATGAGTGTCCTGAGGAGGTCAATGACCTCCTCACTGAGGGCAGCAGGTGTAACTGGGGCAGGGCCTGAGGTGCCTGGGGCGAAGGAGATGCCCGCCTTCCTGGGCGAGCGGGCACGGAGCGAAGGCTGAGGGGCTGCTGGGAGGGCGGCGCTGGTGCGCTGGGTGGCGGCTGTACCTGTTGTGGCGGTGGGCACGGATGTTGCCGCCACCGCTAGGGAGCTCCCTTCCGAGGACGTGTCGGTGTCGCTGACGTCTCCACGGGTCCCCGTTGTGGAGCTCCACTCGCCCTCCGTCTCACTGGTGTACTCGGAGTCTGTTGTATGGCCCTCCGGGGCCATGTGAGATGCAGCTCCCTCGTGCGCCGATGCCACTTCTCCTCTGCCTGATGATGCTAATGCACACATGAACAGGAAGACAGAAAAAAGGGGGGGTGGGGAGAAATGAAGACAGGTTGAGTGCATGCATTGGCAACACCGTTGTCGGAGAGGACAGACACAGAAGCCCCCTGAACTAGGCCGCGCAATGGGGGTACACTACTCAGTTATTGTGACTAGGCCTACAGGTCTATGGACGACAAATGCACACATGGGTGAGGCCGGACCATGGATAGCTGTACTTGGCACCCTACAGAGGTGGGAGGCGGGGGCACAGGGTCGTGTCTAACGAAGGGGCCTAGCCTACAGAATGCGCCCTGGCCTGGAGATAGCCACAGCCCTCCTCCCCCACCCAGACACCTTCAATGCGCGCAAAGATAGCAGAATGTGCTGATACTCACCCCCTTGTGTCTGCTGTGATGTCCTCACGCGCCCATCCAAATCGGGGTAGGCCACCGCCAGGATCCGGGACATCAGGGGGGTCAATTGGCGGCTGGCACCCCTCCTACGTTGGGAGGCCATCCCCAGCAGAGACTCGGCGGTCTTTCTGGTCCCGCGGCGGATGTCCTCCCGCCTCTTTCGGCAGTGGGTGCCCCGTCTGTTGTGGACCCCCAGGGCCCGGACGTCCTTGGCGATGGCACGCCAAATATCGATCTTCTGATGGGCGCTGACCTATGTGACATGTACAGGGTGGTAAAGGAAATCGCATCATTTTTCTGCCTGGTCAATGTGAGTGGCCCCCCCCTCCCCAACCTTGCCATGTGGCACATTCCCCAGTCGCAGCAGCCATTGTATCTCCCAGACCGAGGTCACAGCAGCACTTGCAGTATAGGTCCTCTCCTGTGGATGATCAGGTCTCGAGTGATTAATCAGATAGAAAATGGCGGTCACGCCCGCGGCGGTGCGTACCGCGGTGGTGCGTACCGCGACCGCCGGCGCACATCGTCATTGGCTCATGAGAGCCATAGGGTTCAATGTTAACCAATGCTGCTTTGCACCGCGGTCTTCGACCGCCTACCGCCACGGTGTGCCACGCCAGCGCAGTGACCTCACATCCCACTGTCACACTTCACAGGTCAGGCAGCCGCCATTTCAAGGGCCCACATGGCATGTTTTCTACTGCGTCACACAGTCCTAGGCCTTGCATTGCCACTCATACAAGCCATTCAATGCATAGCGATTTGTGTACTGTGCAAGCTGTGTGAACAAACCTGTGGGTTGCTTGACTCTGTGCTCCATGTTGTCCTTCCTAGGCACCGTCCGCTGGGACTTGCAAGGAGAAGGATGAATCCTCGCGTGTACCGGCCGCTGGTGGACCTGTCGACAATGGAAGAACGACATATCATACTTACATACCGGCTTGACAGAGCAACCATACATGAACTATGTGCCCAGCTGGAGCCAGACCTGATGTCCCCCATCCGCCAACCCACAGGGATTCCCCCTCTGGTGCAGGTTCTGTCAGTACTCCATTTTTTGGCAAGTGGGTCTTTTCAGACAACAGTGGCCATATCATCTGGGATGTCTCAGCCTATGTTTTCTAAGGTTTTGTCCAGAGTGTTGTCTGCCCTGATGAAATACATGCGGAGCTACATTATTTTCCCTGAGGTGGGCGAATTGGCTACAGTGAAGGGTGATTTCTATGCCCTTGGACATATCCCCAACATCATTGGTGCCATTGATGGGACCCATGTGGCTTTGGTTCCCCCCAGTGGAAGTGAGCAGGTGTACCGAAACAGAAAAAGTTATCATTCGATGAATGTCCAGGTGGTCTGTTTGGCTGACCAGTACATCTCCCATGTAAATGCCAAGTTCCCTGGGTCAGTGCATGACGCGTATGTCATGCGAAATAGCAGCATCCCTTATGTGATGGAACAGCTACAGAGACACCGTGTGTGGCTAATAGGTGACTCTGGTTACCCCAACCTGTCGTGGCTACTGACCCCAGTGAGGAATCCCCGGACCAGGGCAGAGGAACGGTACAATGAGGCCCATTGGCGAACTGGGAGGATCATAGAAAGGACCTTCGGGGTCCTGAAGGCCAGGTTTAGGTGCCTGCATATGACAGGGGGATCCCTCATGTACTCACCAAAGAAGGTGTGCCAGATCATCGTGGCCTGCTGTATGCTTCACAATCTTGCATTGCGACGCCAGGTGCCTTTTCTGCAGGAGGATGGTCCAGATGGTGGTGTTGTAGCAGCTGTGGAGCCTGTGGAGAGTGAAGCGGAGGAAGACGACGGGGACGACACGGAGACAGTCATACAACAATACTTTCAATAGCACCCAGGTAAGAATCAGCCACCCCATTTTACATTTACTGAAGGCCTCATGCGTCTCCACTGTCTGTGTTTCCCCCCAGTTCCTGTTAATTGATTTGTGACTTTCCCTTCCCTTTTCAGAGCTGTATGACCCACTGCCTGACTTCAGCTTTGTTTGCCCATGGACTAAAGCTTATTGAGATTGGTATGTTGTCATCACAAAGTAACTGGACATTATTGCACCGTTCTGTGTAATACATTTGTTGTAAATACAAGCAGACTCCTGTTTATTTAAGTGGAATAAGTGATTTATTTTAAGTGCTACATATAGGTACATGATTGGGAAACGGTGATGGGTGGGGGTGGAGTAATGTCCATGGCAGAGTCCAGTTCTCAGTCGCACAGGTGCATTGGCCATATGCCTGGGGAAGGATAGAGCAGGGGCAGTTCAAAGTTGGACAGGGTGACAATGTGGGACAGTGGGATGACATCAGGGGGTATCTTAGGCTGGCGGGGGTCTTGCAATCCTACTCTGTCTTCTTGTGAGATCTCAGGTTCCGCTTGCGGGGTGGTTCTTCTTCTGCAGGAGGTGGGGTTCTGGTGGCCTGTCGTTGTGTGGGGGCCTCCTGTCCACTAGCGCCGGCGGAGGTGGTAGGCTGTTCCTGGCCTGGGCTAGTGACAGGAGCCCTTTGGGGTGCCACATGGTCCCGCAATGTGGTGACGATCTGGGTAAGGGCCACGACGATGGTCTCCATTGCGGAACCGATGTTCCTCAGTTCCTCCCTGAACCCCATGTACCGTTCCTCCTGCAGTTCCTGGATCTCCTGGAACCGGGCCAGTACCGTCGCCATCGTCTCCTGGGAGCGGTGGTATGCTCCCATGATGGAGGAGAGGGCCTCTTGGAGAGTGGGTTCCCCGGGCCTGTCCCCCCCCTGTCGCACAGCAGCCCTCCCAGTTCCCCTGTGTTCCTGGGCCTCTGTCCCCTGGACGGTGTGCCCACTACCACTGCCCCCAGGTCCCTGTTGTTGTTGGGGTGGTGGGTCAACCTGGGTGCCCTGTAGTGGCGGACACACCGCTGATTGACGTGTCCTGGCGACAGAGGCATGGGCCCGCTGGGTGGGAGCTGTGCTGGTGTTCCCAGAGGGGGTTGGGTCTGGTGTAGCCTGTGGCTGTCTGTGGGGAACCGACTGTCCAGAGGTCCCCAATGGGCTGGGCTGGTCGTCTGGCTCCAGGGGTGGGATGGACATCTCGGGACCCTCCGTGGCGGTGTGGTGGCGTTCGGGTCCTGCAGGGGTATAAAGGTATGGTTATTGCTTCTGTGTGTGCCATTTCGTGTGATGGGTGGGTGTCCGTGTACCCAAGTGCAGGCATTTCCTTGTGGGGGCTTTTGTGAGGGTGGCTTGTGGGGGTGATGTGTGTGTGCAGTGGCCATGCTTTGGTGATGGGTGTCCATGCTTTGTGGTTGCATGTAGGGCTTGGAGTTGGGATGGGTGGGTTGTGATGGTGAGCCTTTTGCTAGGGGTTGGTGTGATGGGGGAGGGGGTGAGGGTGGGGGTATGATTTGGCATGCAGGTGGGGTGGGGGTGGGAAGCAGTAGTGAAGATTTGCCTTACCAGAGTCCATTCCTCCAGATACTCCTGAGAGGCCCTCAGGATGCAGGATGTGCAAGACTTCCTCCTCCCACGCGGTAAATTCTGGGGGAGTAGGTGGGGGTCCGCCGCCAGTCTTCTGCACCGCAATGTTGTGCCTTGATACCATGGAACACACCTTCCCCCGTAGGTCGTTCCATTTCTTCCTGATGTCGTCCCGATTGCGTGGATGCTGTCCCACCGCGTTGACCCTGTCCACTATCCTTTGCCATAGCTCCATCTTCCTAGCAATTGTGGTGTGCTGCACCTGTGCCCCGAAGAGCTGGGGCTCTACACGGACTATTTCCTCCACCATGACCCTGAGTTCTGCGTCACTGAAACTGGGGTGTCTTTGGGGTGCCATGGGGTGGTGTGGTTGAGGTGTGAGGTGGCGTTTGTGGTGATGAGTGTGGTGCGTGTGGTGGTGTGTGGTGTTTGGTGCGTGGATTCTGTGTGGGTGATGGTGTTGTGTGCCTCTGTGTTGTGGGATTGTCTATTCTGTGCTCTCTCTCTAGCCTTCGTCAATGATTCCGGGTCGTCGGGGCATGTGGGTGATGTGGGTGTGTGTTTTATATTGTGTTGGGTGTGTGGGAGTAATGTTAGTATGTGTATCAGGTGTGTGTATTTCAAACTGACCAATGTGGCTGAGTTTTCTATGTGTGTGTGTATTTTGACCGCGGCGGTGTGTACCGCCAATGGAATACTGCGTTTGAAAGACCGCCGCGTGGATTTGTGGGTCGGAATGGTATGGGCATATTTCTGTTGGCGTGACGGTGGAGGTTTGGTCATCGCCATTTTTTCGCTGACCTTTGGTGTGGCGGACTTTTGTGGATGTCGGGTTTTTGGCCGTTTCCCAGTTGCGGGTCAGAATGACCGTGGCGGTTTACCGCGGCCGCGGCGGTGTTGTGGCGGTCTTCTGACCGGCGGTAAGCGCCTTTTACCGCCAGGGTCAGAATGACCCCCATAGTGACAACAATTTACATTCCCAAGGCGAAAAACAAACGTTACCCAATAAACCCAAAAGATCCTGTAATAAGCCAGACGTAATAGGTCGCCAACGATCCTTTCTCGCCCCGCCCTCCCTAGCCCAACCCACAATCAACCGTCTGCAAAGCTCGCCCTCCACCGGGTCATATCCCCAGAAATACTTACTATAAAAAGATATCCCTGACAGCTTACCTGATATAGTCACCGCCGATAATCCCAGTTCTATTTGCTGCATAACAAATTGAACAGCATCTTCCCTCCGCCTCTCACAAGCTTCCACACCCCCATCCCGTCTTACAACACCTGACCTTAAAAACTCCAACCAGGCCTGCTCGTAACTCTTCCGAGTAGACGAAGCTACTGATTGTTGAACCAGCTGCAACATCCTTACTCTCCTAATTCCCATAATTCCCTGGGAACCGCCATCTTCTGCACATCTGCTCCCGGTGCAAGCCCACGGAACCTCTGCCACTGGAAACGAGACAGCGCATCAGCAATATCGTTATTCACACCAGGAACATATTTTGCCTTGAACATCACATTCCATTGCAAACATTTTAACAAAAAGACCCTCAGAAGCCTCAGCACCTTCTCATCCTTCGCCCTTTGTGAATTCACTAAATTGACAACTGACTGGTTATCTACATTAAAAATCACATTCCGATTTGCAAGTTTTGAACCCCAAACTGCCAAAGCAACCACCAATGGAAAAAATTCCAAAAATGCAATGCTATGTTTTGCCTTCCTCCAGCTCAAAGGCCAACTCTCCGCAGCCCAGGGCCGTCCCAAAAAAGTCCAAAGTCATGTGCTCCAGCTGCATCTAAAAAAAATTGAATCTGCCAATGCCAGTCAAACTCATCCACCAGCATGCTGACCCCATTAAACTGCTCCAAAAAAACAATCCACATCCTCAAATCTTCCTTGACACTTGCACGAAGCCGAATATGATGGTGCGGCAATACTGCACCCCTCATTGCAAAACCTAAACGCCTACAGAAAGCTCTGCCCACGCGAATAACCTTACAAGCAAAATTCGAATGACCCAGAATGCTCTGCGCCTGCCGCAACTCCACTTTTGGCCTCTTAACCGCTTCTCCCAACAAGGAAATCAATTGCTGTACTTTGTCACGTGGCAAACGAACTTCCATTTTTTCTGAATCAAACTCAATTCCCCAAAAACTCAAGCAAGTAGATGGCCCTTCGGTTTTGTCCCGAGCCAATGGAACACCAAACTCTGCCTTGAACCTCTCAAAAGTCTCCAACACCTGACCACACTCGCCGGGCTGGGGCCTTCCCATGAATAGAAAATCATCCAGGTAATGAGTAACAGACTTTGCTCCACACTGATGTTGTAAATACCATTGCAAAAAGGTGCTAAACATCTCAAAAAGAGAAAAAGAAACAGAACAACCCATTGGCAACATCCTATCAACATAAATGGCATCCTCACATTGCATACCCAACAATGAAAAATCCTCCGGGTGCACTGGCAAAAGCCGAAAAGCCGACTGAATATCTGATTTGGCCATTTCGGCATCTCGTCCACATCTGCGCACTAAAGAAATCGCATAATCCACTGATACATAATGAACCACCGAATCCTCAGAGGCAATGAAATCATTTACCGACGCACCCGCCGGCCAGGACAGATGATGGATAAGGCGAAACTCACCGCCTGCTTTTTTGGCACAACCCCAAGAGGAGAAATCATCAAATTCGATAATGGCCAACTGTAAAAGGGGCCCACAATCCTACCCAGCTCCACTTCCTTCTGTAGCTTAGCCTTGACAACCTCTGGGAACTGCCTCGGTGACCTCAAGTTATTAGCCCAACTCCTCACTCTTGGACCTTGGTAACACAACTTAAAACCTTCTCGAAAACCCCGACTAAACACCTTTGCGCTCTCCAACCGCGGATAAAATTGCAGCCAATACGTTACCACCTCAAGGTTAATAGGAGTAGGGCCCCTTACCTGCCAACTGCTGCCCCTGCACTCTTCCCCTGTCTGCACCCCTACCCTGCACTCCTTGCCCAGCCCAATTGAATCCCCAAAAACATTGGTAAACAGGATGCCTGCCCCCGCAGTTGGAACAGTCATGCCGAAACTTGCATTGTTGCCTAGTGCACAAGCCACTGTTGAAGGACCAGCAGGCCCCATTATGCGGGAACTGACCTCTTTGTCCAAATCCCACCCCAAAATGGGTGGGACGCCCCTGAAAGGGCTTATACTGAACCGGTAAACCACTAGCCGCTTGCGTTGAAGGGGCGTTCCTAGCAGTTCTTAACCACTGCATCCATAATTCATTATCAATCTCCCCCCAAACTTTCTCCGGATAAACAGCTTTCCGTGCTCTAAATTCTTCATCATAACGGAACCAGCCGAACCCTCTATAATCCATCTGAGCCCTTCTCACCCCGTCCATATACTTAAAAAGCGCCACACAGCAATCCGGAAAACGCTTGCGCAAAACACTTGCATAAATCAAAAATGCGGAAGTCCAGTTCTCAATTGTCGTAGGCACCTTCGGTCTGCGAGCCAACTCCCACTCCTCCTCCTTAGATCCCTCCTTTGCCTGAACCTCTCTATGGAGTAGCTTAAAAACATCCACAAAATCTCCTTTCCATATTTTCTCCTTTAAACTTTGAGTGAGATGCGCCCCCAAAGGCATCAACACTCCCATGTACGGCAATTTCTTTCCCTTACCACCCCCTTGACTACTTGCACCGTCCTGCCCCGTACTCACCTGGTCTACCCCAGACTTACCTGCAACCTCCTGCACAATACCCATAGAACCCTCCGACTTACTCTCCTTCACCCACTCACCAGCCTGAATGGCCACATCCACATTCTTTAATGATCACACCACCGTCCTACTACCCCCACCAATTGCCAACCCCCCATCGTATTTGTTGGATACTTCAACTCTACATAAATTAGCAGCAACCTCTTGACGCCCAGACAGACGATCGTCCTGGACCGCCTGCCCACTCATTGTTGCCTGAGGGACTGCAACCGCCTGTTCACCAGACCCCGGGGTCTCCTCTTCATAATCCAACTCCTCTTCATCGATAACACCCGACATAGCGCTCCGGCTATCCAAAAACGACTCCTGCACACTGAGAATCGGATCCAAGGATCTTCCCTCCCGAGACGCTAAATCCCTTGATGTCAGGCGAACCGCTCCGGGTTGCGCCCTTTCTTCTGGTCGGTGTCCTGGAGGTGCCCTGCCCCCCACCGGCACTTGACCACCAGCCGGCCGCCCAAACCGCTGATGCACCAATATCACCCCATGTCCGCTAGAAACATGAGGAGCCTCATACCCAGTACGGTACGCCCTCAGTTCCTGATTCCAAAAATCTAATCTCACCTGCGCTGATCCTGCACTACCATCCTCACTGGACACACCACAAATAGTGCCCTTTAAAACCACACCTTGCTTATCCCTAAACACCATATGCTCTCCTGCCCTAAAAACTGATTGATTGGCCACATCCCACTCTTGTACCCAATGCACCATAGGGCTAATCACCTTCGGAAGCTGCTGCACAAACCTACCACTTTGTACCACTAACCCTGCTCCTACATACCTATTACTGCCACTTCCACCTTCACCAGGCACCTCCACCAGCTCCCCTTCCACCTCTGAATCAAGAATAATTATATTAATAAACTCCTGCCCTACAAAATTCCTCTGCCCGTCCTCCAACTGCAAACTGTCGACACCTATGATGCCCGGAACAGTTTTACCCGAGGGCGCGGCCATATTGTCTGCCCCTCCTAACTGTCTTTCCTCTAAACCGGGCACGCAGCATTCCCCACCGCTTTCTACGTGAGTGGGGCTTGCTTCGCGCCCCTCTTGTGCGCACACGCGCATTTAACCGCGCCCGCGTCAAACTTCCTTAGCTGGCCACAGGCGCTCACCGCAGCCTGCGGCAACCTCGCCTGCAACTTTGCGCGCGCTCTAGCGCCGCGCACCAACGGCCGTCCCACCACTTGACCGGCCTTCACCACGACGGCCCCTCTACCGGCCACCGCTGCCGCAGAGAAGCCCCAGACCTACGGGGGAATTGTACACCACTACTACGCACCAAAGCCATTCCCGGTAAGCCCACCACCTGAAGCTCCTCCACCTCAGCACACTCGTGCTCAGGTGAAACGGAGACCTTCCTACCTGAAATACTCTTTGTCTTAAATTTTTTAAATCTCTTCGGGCTTGCCTCAGGAGATTTGCAAGCAAAAACTGCAGCAGAGACCCTTTCAGCTGAAGACCTCTTCGGTCTCTTCAGCCCCACCCACGCCTGCTCCAAAACTCCCTCCTTAATCAAATCCTCCCTCCCTGCTTCCTGAAAAACCTTCAACGCCTGAACTACCTTATTCGCTTCCATAGTAACCAGTTATAAACAGACACTCGCTGACCACAACACAAAATTCCTCTGGCCTAGAAACGCCCAAAACGAACGAGTACCGCCTCCTGGATGTGAACCACGGCCAAAGAGGCCGCCCACACCCAACCCACACCTTTTATACCCACCCCAGAGACACCACCCCTTCCTGTTCTACATCCAATACAAATACCAGATCACTCTGCAGCCTGTTCCACCAGCCCGATCAGCCCAGGGGGAGACCAGGCAAGTCTGACTCCCCCCAAACACCCATTAAGTCAGCTCACTCAAAATATTAGCTAATAAGTACACTATCATTCCCTTACATTGTTCTGAAGGTACAATACACAAAGCCTCTTGTTCACATTTCTCAAAAACCATACACTGTTTATTTAAAAAAGTACACAGGGCGGTGTTGCTGCGCAGCATAATATCTAGGAATCTCTCATTAAGGCATTATTTATATAGCTCTAGGGGCTCTGCAGCTTTATTTAACATATTACAATACCACCTCGAGTCTTTATAGCGTCATATAATTACACTAATTATTAAAATATATAACAACACAATTTAAAAACACTACAGTTCATTGGATATATACATGTACAATAGAATGGAAGCCGGATCCTAGGATCCACGCCAGGTTTTCACCTTAGCTCTCCAAGGCTCTGAACCATGTGTGGGGGCTGTGCTCACTCTAAGCTCCAGCCTAGAGGGTGGAGCAGATAGGTAGAGCCAGCTCCAACACCCTAGACACAGTCTTTTGAAAAATAACTTGCTGTGGAGGCAGCATGGGGGCCTCTGTGTTGTCCTCAACATTTCCCCAGGACAGCAGGACCCCAATCTGAGGTGAGTGGATAGGGGGTTGTGGGGCTTGAGCCTGTTGCTCAATGCCCCCACTATTAAGAAGTCGTGGGGTTGGGCTGGAGGCTTACAGGCAGAGAACACAGAGCAAACAAGGAAACACACACACAGTGTGTTCTGTGTCCTCTGCCCTGTAGCTCCCCAGTAATTGTTTTTTTTGTGTTTATTCATTTTTTTTATTTTTTTCTTGGAAAAAAACAGCTGTCAGGTGGGCCCCTAGGAACCCCGAGCCTCCTGCTCAGGGTTCAAGGGCCCCAACCTTATTTTATACTTTAAGGGCTTGAGGGCCCAAGCGCGCAAGGCTCGGGCCCTCAGGCCCATACCTCGCACCATCCGCATCGTTCTCCTGCACCATATGGTGGCAGGAGGCCTCGCACCTCGAGCTAAACACCCTCTAACCCTAAGGAGGGTGTCTAACACAAGGTGCGAGGCCTCCTGCCACAAATAGAGCAGGCCTGCTCACAGAGGCCACAGGGTACACTTCGCGACTTCTGAGAGCAAGTCTGCTAGGTTAATAACAGAGATTGACGAGCTGCAAAACGCTTGGAGATCTCTGTTATTAACCTAACAGACTTGCACTCAGAAGTTGCGCGTGTAGCATGCGGCCTCTGAGAGCAGGCCTACTATGTTAATAACGAGGGTCCAGGAGCGCTTTGCGGCTCGGGGACCATGTCATTAACATAACAGATCTGCTCTTAAAGGCCACGCTGCCTCTGAGAAAGGATCTTTTATGGTGATAACGGAGGTCTCCGAGCCGCAACGCGCTCGGGGACACTTGATAATAACTTAACAGATCTGCTCTCAGAGACCGTGTGGTCCCTGAGATCCAGGCTGTTAAGTTAATAACACGGGTCCCGAGCACTATGCGGCTCGGGGACCCTCGTTATTAACTTAACAGACATGCTCTCAGAGACCACGTGGTCTCTGAGAGCAGGGCTGTTAAGTTAATAACAGGGGTCGCCAAGCCACACATGCTCTGCGACCACCACCATTAACTTTGAATACCTTCTCTCAGGGGCCAATGGCTCACAGTCTTCGGTCCCTGAGAGCATGTATTCTTAGTTAATGGTGGGGGTCGCAGAGCGCGTGTGGCTCAGCGACCTGGGGCTTATTTAATATATAGAAACGTGCCGGTGCCCAAAGCCTTCCTCTTAAGTACGCGGCTGATGCAAGTAAATGCGGGAACACAGTATACTGAGGCGGTGTAATCCTGAAGCCGTCTCAGGTCTCTTCAATCCATATAAAGCCACTCCCTACCCCTTCAGCTCACTCTACAGTTTGCTGCTTTCTCCCAGTGTGGTGCTTTTTTTTAGTTTTTCTCTTCCACCATCTTTCCCAAACATGTCTTTTGTGCATAGCAAATGCTTTTGAGGCAGAATAAGCGGCAGCCCTAAAAATATATATATATATTTTTTAAAGTGCCGTTGCTCAGCACCAGTAACAAGAAGCACAAATTAAGCCCTGTTGCCTCCAGCCATCCCAATACTTTACATGCGTGTTCTCGGAGGAGGGGGCAGGGCTCATAGCCTGAGGACCCATGCAACAGCCTTTTTGGCACCTCCACCACCCCAATAAAATCCTTGTACCCCCAAATCTCGCAACAGTCCTCCTCGCCCATACATTATCATTTTTAAAAATATTTGTAAAGGCTGGCTTTATCTATCCGTTGAGCTATCCACACATAGTTCTGTTCTCCTCTTAGCAACAGGCGTATTAACCCTCTGCGCTATATCATGTTAGTCAAAACTACAGCTCTGCATTAGGCACATTAATTATAAGAGGTATCTTGACAATGTAATTGTTTCCTGAAGGCTGCATACATAAGGAGCTTTTCAGCCTGTGCTATTAAATCGCAGGCTTCCTCAGTTAACCCCTCAAACCACCTCATAGGCTGCTCCTGTCCCTTGGGGTACTGGGAGTTGGGGTGCCCCAAAGCTCTCAAAACGCGGTACACCCCTATGCCCCTAACCTTCAAGGTAATGGCCACTTGGGGTGGGAGTGCATGGTAGGTATGCTGAGGGATGCAAGGGTTCGCTATGGGCGTCCCAAGCACATTTTATCATACTTATAACACATTATGCATGCCAAATAAATAGAATATTGTAATAATAAATAAATAACATGGAAAACATGCCCTTAGATAATGGTGTTCGAAGTACATAGCACATATTATGTTCTGTGTGTCCTAGGGAAAGGGCTAGAGACAACATCAGGTTGCGATTAATATTACAAAAATATACAAACAGGCCATAGTTATTTACCTTCAGTAGAAGCTGGTTTGCACTACCAGTTTGCGCTCTGCCCTTCATATTTTTCTCCTTAATGGTTCTGGGGTAGCCCTGCTCTCTGCAAGCTTCAATTCGCCGCTCACAAAAACAGTCTTGTGAGATGTTTGTGTGTATGGTCCCTATGGGGCCTTTTATACTTGCTGTGCCAATCTAATTATGCATAGGTATTGTTGAGGGGTGGGCTCAGAAATATATTATGCTTTATGGTTACACTTTCATAGCACTACACCAGGGAGGCTACCATTTTCCACGTTGGCATCTGTTAGCATGTATGGGTCACTCTGACCTGCAAAACCAGAGGTTGAAAGTTCACTGTTTGACGTAAGCAGTAACAAGCAGGTCAGATAAGATACTGTGGGCAGCAACTCCTCTAGAAAACGACATATCCATCTGAAGACACCCAGGGTCATTCTGACTTGCAAAAACCTAGGTTGAAAGTTTGTTACTGCTTACGTAAAGCAGCAATTTGGCCAGATAAGATACTAGGGGTGGTGGTCAGTAACTCCTCTACACACTGCGTATCAGTCTGAAGACCCCCAGGTGGCCTGTTAGGCCGCACTTATCTCCCCCCTTAAACACAGCTAACCCCCTTAGGTAACTGTGACTTGTGTTTTTAAAGGTAATGCTTTATGTCTATATACACCCTGTTTGGCCCTTTCTGTGCCTGTGGGCTTCAAGATTATTCTTATTTTTTTTAAAAGGTCACCATTGTACATTCTCTCTAGGTTATGCAAGGCTCTGGAGATGGTGGGTGGGGGTTCTGTACTTCCACCGCTCCTCCCTCTGAGGTCTGAGGAGGCACATTGCAGCCCAACCACCCTGGTGGCATGAACATGCCCAGACTTGTCCTCTTAGGCCATGAACCATGCTGCACACCTGCCATTTCACACAACCCTTTGACCTACACACTAGGGACAGCATCAGGGCACATGTCTAACATGGCATCACACCATGGCACAACCCACGTGACTCACCTACACCTAAGTCATTGTCTACATCATCACGGGGCAGGGGGACCCACGTCAGTGCCTATGTCATCACGGGGTGGAGGGACTCACTTCAGTGCCTATGTCATTGCCTATATCATCACGGGGAGGGGCACCTGTCAAAAGTTTGATTGAAGGTATCCCCTTATAGTACTTGCATGGAATAGGCACACATCTTTGATACCATTCCTGCCAGGGTGGCTGATACCCATAGTCGACGTGCATCGAATGACCTATGCTACATCGTCACACTAGTAGATAACCCAAAGCCATACAAGCATTACATCATCGAGGTGTGAGTATGTACGTACCCCCTTGTGGCTGCTGTGCTGCTCTCAAGTGCCCATCCACATCAGAGTAGGCCAACTACAAAATGCGGGCCATTAGGGGGGTCAGGGTCCGACAGGCACCCCTCCCTCGTTAGGAGGATGTCCCCAGCTGGGCCTCTGCGGTCTTACGTGCCCAGCGTCTCAGGTCCTGCCACCGCTTTCTGCAGTGGGTGCTCCGCCGGCTATAGACCCCCAGGGTCCGCACTTGCTTGGCGATGGCATGCCAAATCCCCTTCTTCTAATGGACGCTGACCTGCATGGGTGACACAGACAGAAGGACAAGGTCATGTAGAGTGGCATCACAGGGACAGTAGTGGGCATCACACTTCAGACACATCTCACGGCTACACTAACGTTTCTTCACCCCACTAACACTCCCACTCCTCACCCGTCACCATGGATCCACTCCATCTGCCTCATCCTAACGCCTTTCAACCTCACACACATCACTATCAGCCAGGACAGTGACATAAGACTCACCTGCTGCTCTGGTGCCACATACAACTGTCCATACAGGGGTAGAACCCCGTCCACAAGCTTCTCCAGCTCCTACTGGGTGAAGGCTGGGGCCCTATCACCTGCAGGAAATTGCATTCTGGCTCCCATAGAGAGTACACAGCAGCACACGCAGTGGTGGTCTTGCTTGCACGAGTGTTAGGAGTCAAGTGAGCTATGCTACAGCAAATGGCGGTCACAGCCACCATGTGTATGACCGTCACTGCCGGCGGTGATCATCAGTGACCCAGGTCTCCCATAGGCACAATGTTACACAATGAGGAGTTGCATGGCGGCTGAGACCACCTACCGCCATGACGACTAACACCGGCGGAATGAGCTCACCTCCATCTTTCCTGTGCATGCAGGACAGGCGGCTGACATTTTACATGTATATAGTTAATAGTAGGTGAATTTTTGGTGCGTCATGGATGAAATACAGTGGCTACTGCATAGATTGACTCTGTGCACACATTCAAGACATCAACTTTTGATTTATGCTCTCTCCTGTTCCCAGATACCGTGTGTAGGAGGCTGGCCTGGTTTGTAGTGCGTACCTTGGGAACTTACATCTTACACCAAGTCCAGCTATCTCTTATTAGTGAAATGTAGTAGTGTTCTAGCAGCTTAGACTGATAGAGGTAGCTATAGCAGAGTAGCTTAGGCTGAACTAGGAGACATGCAAAGCTCCTGCAATACCACTTATAGTCACACAGTACTCATACACAAATAAAGATAATACCCAGTGTTACCAAAAATAGAGGTAGCTTATTTGGGTGACACAGTACCAAAAATATTTTAGAGGCAATACACCTTCTGGAGGTACGTATTATACGCAATATATACCCTAGACACCAAAATAAGGTAAGTAATTAGACATAGGATATTGCAAACAATAGAGAATGCTATAGAATGCAATGGGAGCAAATAGGTCTAGGGGCAACACAAACCATATACTAAGAAAGTGGAATGCAAATCACGAATTCCCCGCTAGACAAATGTAGTTTGTGCCAAATCGCTGGGGAGAGTAAGAATACAGTAAAGGTAAGTAAATTACCCCACCCTAGAGCCCAGAAAAGCAGGAGTAAAGTACTGCAAGTTTCCTTAGGACACACTACAAGTCCTGATTAGAGTTATTGCAAGAACCAACTAAGTCTGCAAACAACAAATGGTGGATTCCTGGACCTGAAGACCTGCAAAGGAAGGAGACCAAGTCCAGAAGTCGAAAGAAGTTCCAGGAAGGACAGGAGCCTCTGCCAACCCAGAAGAGGGTGCAAAACAAGAGTCCCTGGTTGGACGAAGACTGCAGAAATGCACCCTAGGAAGATGCTAGTGGGTTCCTGCATAAAGCACATAATGTCCCACGTCGTGAAGGTGGATGCAGGCAAGTTTTGGTGCTGGAGTCCTCCAACAAGCCTTGGTTCCTGCAAAGTTGTGTGTTGCGTCAAGTAGGCGCTATCTGAACTCAAGGGGGTCCTGGGGTCCTCAACTCTGTGTGAGGAGGAACTCTCAGCACTTCAGAGAGCCCTCAAAGCACCCGCAGGAGTCCCAGGACACAGGGACAAAGGAGATGAAAAATGCAGTTGGCGCAGCACTACAAAGGAAGATCCCATGCCGCCGGAGAACGACTCAGTGAGTTGAGCATCACAGGATAGAGTGCTGGGGAACTGGGCCACGATGTGCATGCAGGAATTTTGCAAATAGTTCACATAGGCCGCAGGAGGTGAAGAATACGCAGTGCACAGGGGTATTGTTGTTCTGGGGGAAGGCAGGGTCTTACCTCCACCAAATTGCGACAGCAGGACCTCATGGCAGTCTGTGTCAATGGTGTCCACCCTCTGTGTTCCAAGGAGCATGCTCGTTGCCAGGAGAGGAGTCCAAGAGAACCAGTTGTCGACTTAGAAGGTGCCTGCTTCAGCAGGGGAGTGACTCTGTCACCCCACAGGAGATTTCTTCGGTCCTTCAGGTGAAGGTTGAAGATAGGGAGTCCCCAGAGCATGCACACCATGGAAACTGTTGCAGTTGCTGCCTGGAGCTGAAGTTGCAGAGGAAAAGTATCCCTTGTGGATACTTTGTTGCTTTTAAGCTGTTCCTGGAGCAGGCTGCGGTTGATCCAAGGTCAGAGGATGAAGTAGTAGTTGCAGAGGATTCCTGCTGGAAACTTGCAAGTAGAATCTGAAGAGAACCCACAGGAGAGACCCTAAATAGCCCTGAGAGGGGGATTGGCTGCCTACCCAGGTATGCACCTATCAGGAGGGGTCTCTGACGTCACCTGCTGGCACTGGCCACTCAGAGCCCTCCAGAGTGGCCCCACACCTTGCAAAGCAGGATGGCTGAAGTCTGGGACGCACTTGGGGAGCTCTGGGTACCACCCCTGGGGGGGTGATGGACAGGGGAGTGGTCACTCCCCTTTCCTTTGTCCAGTTTCATGCCAAAGCAGGGGACAAGAGGTCCCTGAACCAGTGTAGACTGGCTTATGGAAGGAGGGCCCCATCTGTGCCCTTCAAAGCATTTCCAGAGCTGGGGGAGGCTCTAACACCCTGCTCCTAAAGGAAATGCTTTGTTCTGCCTTCCTGGGACTCAGCTGCTCAGACCCCAGGAGGGCAGAACCCTGTCTCTGAGGTGGCAGCAGCTGTAGCTGCATTGCAAGACTCAGAGAGCTGGTTTGGCAGTACTGGGGGTCCATGGTGGAGCCCCCAGGGGTATGGAATTGGCTCCCCAATTCCAGATTTGGAATGGGGGGAGAATTCCATTATCTTAAACACGTTACATGGCCATATTCAAGGTTACCATTGTGAAGCTACATATAGGTATTGACCTATATGTAGTACACACGTGTAATGGTGTCCACGATCTCACAAAGTTCTGGGAATTGGCCCTGAACAATGAGGGGGCACCTTTGCTAGTGCAGAGGGGCCCTCACACTTAGTAAATTTGCACCTAGCATTCATTAAATGAAGGTTAGACATATAGGTGAGTTATAAGTTACTTAAGTGCAGTGAAAATGGCTGTGAAATAATGTATTCACTATTTCATGCAGGCTGCAGTGGCAGTCTTATGAAGGGGTTTGTCTGAGCTCCTTATGGGTGGCAAAAAAAAAATGCTGGAGCCCATAAGGATTTCCTGGAACCCCAATGCCCTGGGTACCTTGGTACCATATACTAGGGACTTATAAGGGGTGTCCAGTGTACCAATTAAAATTGGTAAATGAAGTCACAAGCCTATAGTGACAAAGTTAAAAGCAGAGAGAGCATAAGCACAGAGGTTCTGATTAGCAGAGCCACAGTGGCACAGGTATGCACTATAAAGAAACACACATTAGGCCATAAACTATGAGCACTGGGGTCCTGACCAGCAGGATCACAGTGAGACAGGCAAAAACATACTGACATACAAGTAAAAATGGGGATAACATGCCAAGAAAGATGGTACTTTCCTACACCGTGCAATGGTGAGAATGAGACATGCCCCTGTGTACCGGCCCCTAGTCAACCTTGCTACCCTGGAAGAGACACACGTCATACAGACGTTCTGTCTGAACCGTCAGACTATCATGGAGCTGTGTACCCAGCTGGAGTTGGAACTGTTGCCTGCCATAAGTCATCCCTATGCCATTCCTCCCTCAATACAGCTGGTGTCAGTGCTCCACTTCCTTGCCTCAAGCTAGTTCCAGATTACAGTGGGCTTGGCAGCAGGGATGTCACAGCTGATGTGCAGTTTTGTGTTGGAGGATGTACTGTGTACTTTACTCAAACACCAGCCGAGCTAGATCAGGTTCCCCCAACGTGCAGGTTTGGCCACTGTCAAAGCGGATTTCTATGATATGACACATATCCCTCATGTGATAGGGGCCATAGATGGCACCCACATTGCCTTTGTTCCTTCCAGGAGAAAGGCACAAGTGTACAGGGACCGGAAAAACTTTTACTCCATTAATGTCCAGGTGGTGTCTCACTGAACAGTATATCTCCCAAGTTTCAGCCAAGTACCCTGGTTCTGTGCATGACTCCTTCATCCTGAGGAACAGCAACGTCCCACTCATGATGGCACAACTACAGAGGGACAGGGCCTGGGTCATCAGTATGTATCCAATAGTATGTGTGCCTCTTTAATTTCACACCTCTTCAGAATCTGCCCTGTCTCTCTACCGGTATTGAGATATGTCCAAACTTTATGCACACAGGTGACTCTGGCTATCATAACCTTTGCTGGCTGCTGAAACCTGTGAGATATCTGACTACAGATGGTGAAAACCCTTTCAATGAGGCCCACAGCTGGATGAGGTGTGTCATTGAGGGGACCTCTGGGCCACATCTCTGGAGGTACCCTGCTCTAAAGACCACTAAAAGTCTGCCAGATCGTTGTTGCCTGCTGCATGCTACACAATCTGGCCCTGAGACATCACATCCCATTGCTGGATGTAGAGGAGGTAACAGCTGGACCAGTGGCTGATGATGGTGACCTAGTAAGTGATGATGAGGCAGATGATGAAGATGCAGCTGACTCTAGAGCAGAGTTGCTTCCACCAATACTTCTAATGAGAAATAAGTATGTGTAGACTGTTTTGTATGTGACCTCTACTGTCTGCCTACTGACATGTCACCTCCTGGTGTGCGTCATCGGTGGAGGTGATGAGTGTAGCTATTCTTCTAGGTGGTTGGGGGGGGGACATATTGCCCATCAGGGAAGATGTTTTTGTTCAAATGTCAGTGCTATTTTCACTCTGCTTTTGTATAGCATCACATCTGCAAAGTACTGTCCATGTTGTATGTTCCCTGTACTACTTTATCAACTGCAATTGAAGTGCCAAACATAGTGGTGCCATCAGTAATGCTACCTATCCTCACAGTCCACAATGGGAGAATATGCTACCTAACTGTTACTAACTGTGGAACATGCCTTTAGTTGAGTTTTGTAAGCTGTGAGGGAAGGACCATTGAGTATGGATGTCTAGGTAATGTGGATCTGCCATGATAATATGGTTTAAGATTCCAATTGCTCAATCATCCTTGGGAGCTCACCATTGTACTGCATGGCAAAAATTGACTCCTATTGTAATAGTTGTCCCTCTGTTGGTCTATTTGCAGGTCATTTGTATGGTGCAACTCTGGTTCCTGCTCTGCCTGGTGGCTCCCTTGACACATGTATCCAGAATATGTCTGTTCTACCATCATCCCTGCTGCATATTGCTACTCCTTATGTCAATCTCACAGACATTTGCAGGACAATGGGTTGACTGTAATAACATGTTGTACAACAGAAAATCGTACTTGTTACAATAAAGAAACGTATGCAGTAGCCGTGCTCAAAGGTGTTTAATGTGATTCACAAGTGCAATGGGTGATGAGTGGGTTCATGATGAATGAAATCATCAGAGTAGTTATCCCAGTTGTAGGTAGTCCAGGTCCAGTATCCAAGGAGCCATGGGAAAATGGAGAAATGACAATGGACAGTCAACAGGGTGTGTCAGTGGCACACAACGGAGAATGTTCACAAGAGGGTCTCTTCCTGGTGTGGTTTGGTCTTGGCATCAGCATGTCTGGATGGTCAACCTTGCTTGCATGTGGGTTCCTCAGCTACAGGGGAGGGAGGGGCTGGTGGTCTGCAGGACTCCTGACAACTCCATTCCACTAGCTGCTACAGAAGTGGAGGGCTCGGTTGTAATGTGGCTTGTGGAAGGGGCCTGCTGGTGGGTGGAGGACGCACGCTAGATGGGAGTGAATTCCTTGGGGACCCCTGCAATAGCGGCCATGGTGGCATTGCGGGTCTGCCTCTGGTGCATGGCCTCCTGGTGGTATTCCCTCTGCAGCCTCTGGTTCTCCTGTAAGGTTGCGAGGATCTGACCCATCTTTTCCTGAGATTGGTGATATGCTCCCAGGACTTGGGAGATGGCCTCCTGGACAGTCGTTTGCTTTGGGTGCCCCTTCCCTTGGGCCACAGGTGCCCTGCCATTGCCCCTGGCCAATTGTGCCTGTGCCCCTGGCACAGTGTGCCCACTCCCAGTCACACTAGGATCTTCATCATCTTGGGTGTGTGCCCTTGACTCTGGTTCCTATACTGTAGGGCACACTGCTGATTGAACAGCCCTTGGGACACAGGTTTGGGGACGAAGGGTTAGCTGTGGTGTGGTAGCTGCTGTGGAGGGGCATTCCGATGTGTCCAGGGAGGGGGTGGTGGTGGTGGACTAACCACTTGTCCCAGACGGGCCATGCAAGTCATCTATGCCCAGACATCCACTGGGGCCTTCATCACAGGAAGGGCTGTCTGTCTCTGGCATCCTCTGCAGGGTGGCAGTGGCAGGGATACCGGAGGATGGAAAGGGAGAGAGTTGCATTTTGGAATGTACTTGTTGGTATCATTGTCTGATGCATGGAGTAGCTTGACTTGCTTCCCAGTGATGGCAATGACAGATGCAGCACTGCAGACATTGTTTGCGGGTGATGGTCTGTGACATTGCTTCCATGTTCCATTGAGGGTTGAAGATACTGGATAGCATTGCTGTCATTGCCATGTAGTGGAACGCAGTCGAAGCATCCATTTGATGTTGCATATGCTATAATTTTTCATGTAGGTGTTCCACTGTGAAGAGGGACGGTCATTTTTTGACGTGTAGGGAGTAATGCATAGTGGGTGTTGTGGGGACTGTTTGGGGATAGTGGGAGTCGGGTGGTGTGGCAAGCAGGGGAGGGGCGTGTGGTGATGGGGGGGTGCAGAAGTGTGAGATGGAGTGGATTGGGGAGTGTTAGGGTGGTTGGGATGCATGCTGTCCAGGGGTGGTTGGTGAGTGTTGTTGATTTACCAGAGTTAAGTCCTGTAATGATTCCAGTCAGGCCCTCAGTATGCAGTATGTCCAAGACCTACTCCTCCCACGATGTGAACTCAGGGGGAGGAGGTGGGGGCCCACCGCCAGTCTTGTTAATGGCAATCTGATAACATGATGACATGAAATGCACCTTCCCCCCTCAGGTCGTTCCACCTCTTCCTTATGTCCTCCCCTGTGCGTGGATGGATGCCCACTGTGTTGACCCTGTCAACGATCCTCCACCATAACTCCATTTTCCTGTCAATGGATGTTTGCTGGACCTGTCCTCCAAACAGTTGTAGCTCTACCCTGCCGATTTCTTCAACCATGACCTTCAACCCTTCATCGGTGAAGCGTGGGTGCTTTTGTGTGGACATGCTGGTGGTGTAGTGGTCCGGGGGTGATGTGTGCAAAGGTGTGGTATTTGGGGTTTAATGGTGTGTGTAGGGTGCTTATTTAGGTGTGTTGTGGTGTTTATGTGCAGTTGTGATGTGTGAGTTGTGTAGTGCATGACATGATTATGCATGCATATAGTGTGTGTAGGAGGCTGGCCTAGTGTGTGGTGGGTACCTATGGTACTTACACCTTACACCAGGTCCAGGTATCCCTTATTAGTGTAGTGTAGTCAGTGTCTAGAAGCCAGGTTCTCTAGAGGAAGCTGTGGATGAGCAGCCAAGGCTTATCTAGGAGACATGCAAAGCTCATGCAATACCATTGTAGTCACACAGTACTTACACACATGAAAGAACACACTCAGTGTTACGAAAATAAAGGTACTTTATTTTGGTGACACAAATACCAAAAATACCATAGAAGCTATACTCCCTTAGGAGGTAAGAAATACACAAATTATATACACTAGTATGCAGAAGTAGGTATAAAAACAGTTAGAAAACAGGGCAAATAGTGAAAATCACAATAGAGAGAAATAGCCCTGGGGGGGAGCACAAACCATATACTAAAAAGTGGAATGCAAAAGTCCGTCCCCCAGCTAGGTAAGTGGAGTGTGTACAGGGGGGCTGGGAGTACTAGGAAAGCCCAGAGGTAAGTACCACAACCCACCACAACAACCATGAAAGCAAAAGTAAATCACTGTAAATTTCCCAGAACGCTCACTTAGAGGAAAAGAAGAATAATGCAAAACCCAGAAGAGACTGCACAACACCAACGGTGGATTCCAGGACAAGAGGACCTGTGTAAGAAGGGGACCAAGTCCAAGAAGCACAGCAGAGTCCAGGAAGGGAAGGAGCCACTACCCACCAGACTGAAGGTGCAAGAGTTAAGTCGATGGTGAAGAAGAAGAGTCAGCACTGCACCCAAGAAGACAAAATCGAGTTTCTTGATGATGCAGGTGATGCCCCACGCTAGAAGGAGGATTGCAGTTGGATTTGCGTCTTCGGATTCCACCAACAAGCCTTTGTACATGCAAAACTCATGGTCAGCAGAAAGTGGAGCTGCCGGACACCACGTGGTCTCTACCCAGGAGGTAGAGTCAGAGGGGACCCTCAGCAACACAGAGAGCCCACAGAAGCCCAGGCAGCACCCACAGGAGTCCCACAGAATGAGGACACAAAAGTCAAGGAAGAGGCAGCACTACAAAAAAGGCTCACACGCTGCCGGAGAATCACCCAGGGAGCTGTACGTTGCAGGATGGAGTGTTGGGGGCTGCAGCTTTAAAATGCCTGATGATCTCATAGGAAAGATGCCAACAAGCCTTGGCAGCTGCAAAGGATGCAGTACATGGGAGTACTGTCCTGCGTGGGCAGGCAAAGGCTTAACTCCACCCAATTGGACTGCTGGAAGAGAGGAACGTTGGGACCACTTCAGTCCACCACTCGTGATGCAGGATCCATGCAGCTCAGCAGGAGAGGGGATCCACGCAGCCGATCTTCATTGTAGTTGGTGCCTGCAGAATCAGGGGAGTGACTTCTTCACTCCAAGGGAGATTCCTTCTTCCTTCTGATGCAGGCTGAATGAGGGCTGTCCTCAGAGGATGCAACACCGGGGAAATGTTGCAGTTGCTGGAAGGAGCCAAGGATACAATGTTGCAGGAGGCGTCTTGCTTCTTTGTTGCAGCTTGTCGGGTCCTGGAGTGTCCAGATGCAGTTTCTTCGGTCAGAAGATGGAGTAGAGGTTGCAGAGGAGTCCTGCTGGAGTCTTGCAATCAGAATCTGAGGAACCACCCAAGAGAGAAACCCTAAATAGCACTGAAAGGGGGATTGGTCACCTAGCTGGGGGACCACCTATCAGGAGGGGGCGCTTACGTTACCTGCTGGCACTGGCCACCCAGATGCTCCCAGAGTTCTCTGCCAATCTTGAATCAAAGATGGCAAAACCCAGGGACCCTCTGGAGGAGCTCTGAGCACCACCCCTGGGGTGGTGATGGACAGAGGAGTAGTCACTCCCTTTTCCTTTGTCCAGTTTGGTGCCAGAGCAGGGACTGGGGGTCTCTGAACCAGTGTAGACTGGTTTATGCAAGGAGGGTACCAAATGTGCCCTTCAAAGCATTATCAGTGGCATTATCAGCATTAACCCCTCCTAAGCCTGTAACATCTATTTCCAAAGGGAGAGGGTGTAACACCCCTCTCCCAAAGGAAATCCTTTGTTCAGCCTTCCTGGGCTTGAGCTTCCAGATATGCTGCAGCCCATAGAGATCCCCTGGAACCCCAATGCCCTGGATACCTAGGTACATATACTAGGGTCTTATAATGGGGCACCAGCGTGCCAATTGTGGGATGAAATACAGAGTTTTGGGAAACAGAGCATAATCACTGGGGTCCTGGTTAGCAGGATCCCAGTGAACACAGTCAAACACACTGACATCAGGCAGAAAAAGGGGGTAACCATACCAAGAAAGACAGTACTTTCCTACAGTGTGTAAGTGCTGAATATGTGTATTTGCATGCAGTCAGTATCTATGTCTGTGGTTGTAATTGCAAAGGATTGTGGTTTGTGTGGGTGTGTGTTTTATAGTGGTGGGTGTGTGTAGTCTGGGTATGTGTGTCAGGTGTGGGTATGTGTGTCAGATGTGGGGTATTCATACTGTCCAATGTGGTGTTGGGTTCTGGTGGTGGTGATCTTTTAAGCGCGGTGGTTTGCACCACCAATGGTTCTCCACCTTGCAATAACTCCTGTGCTGATTTGTGGGTCGGAATATGGAGGGCAGGATGTTGTTAGTGTGGCGGGGCTGGTGGTGGGAACGTCTCTCTTCCTGCCTCGGTCAGCCAGGCTGTTTCGGATTTGTGGCTGTATCTGGGCGGTTCTCAGTTTGTGACTTATGATACGGGGGTCAGGATACCGTTATCACTGGCGGCCGCCAGCTTGGCGGTCTTGAGAAAAGATCGCCAAACTCATAATGAGGGCCATAATGTCACGACTCTCGAATATGATGTCAGTTATTTTGACTCTGAGGCTCACTGATAATACATATGAATTCTCATGTCACAAGATTTCAATGTAGTTTGATATTTCGTGGGATAGGATTTACAATGGCTGTTTTTATTCAGGGTCACTGTGCAACAGATACTATTTATGTTTTCTATAAGCTTACAGATTCTTCAGAACTGTTTCTAAATCTATCTTTTTTATAACAAAATGTTATCATTTTAATTAATTGGAGACTAAAGAAATACAGCAAAATCACTGAGCTATGAACTCAGCAAAGAGATTAAGATATGTGGTTATATCACATCAGTCATTAGTCAGATTTTAATAGCTCCACCACTCTCCCCACAACTTTTAGTATTTACACGGACATCCCCTAACTTCATAGATAAGCTCTGCCAATAATCAAATATAGGTTCAGTAAAGTTCTCAGTAAATTGGCCCTTGCTCAACTCTTGGTTGCTGTAACCGAGCAGGCAGACCTAACTTAGTAGACAAGAGTGTAAACCATTCAAAAACACCAATACAGTAAGTAAGTGAGAAACAACACACAATAAAAATCCCACACCTATTTATAAAATAGGTTATACTTTTATGAGTAAATAGACAAAAATCAAATGTAGGGAGCCAGAGATATGAATATAAAAAGGATAAACACTTTCTAGTGTACAGAAACACAAAGCGCCAACTTTAACAAACTTCTCCAAACTTCAGGTGGTGTTTCCTGAAGTCCTCTTTGCAGGTATAAAGGGTCCAAAACACAAATCCAAGGGTCTGGAATCTTCTGGATGATCCCTGGAAAAGTGGGACCACAATTCCCACAATGCACCTGGCCAAATCCTTAAAAGTCCACTGGATGCACTCCAGGCCGGGGACTCTTGCTGGAGATTATGCAAGTGAAGCTCTGTTAGCCTGTAGCTACAGGGTGTCCACTCCTGAGTCCTTCTTGAAACAAGCCACTGTCCCCAAGGGTGCAGATCCAGGTCCCGACAGGGGAGTCCTTCTTCCTCCTGTAGTTTCAGGCAGCAGATCTGAGAGGCTATGCACCTCTCACATATTTATTCCCAGCTCCTGAGCATCAGGAAGGGGGCCACCCTGACCAGTGGAATGCAGAGTGACACCCAGATGCATGACCACTTCCTCCAAAGTGTGGCATATTCCTGTCCCAGAAGGCACCATTCTTCCAAAATCCCTGATGGCTGAAATTTCAGCAGATCAGTAAGAGGTGACTAAACCATCCTGCAGTGTGGCTGATTTCCATAGCTCTCCTCCTCCTATCATCTGCAAATTTCTTCCTTAAGCCCGGCATCTGGCTGAAGGGTCCAGAAGATGGAGGTTAGGTCATCTGGCATTCCCTCCTGTCCTGCTCACCTTTGAGGTCCTTCTCCCTGTTCTGGCATTCCTGTGTAGCCCCAGAGCTGCCCTTCATCAGATAGGCTCTACCCTGGATACCACTTACCACCTAATCAAAGCAGGTCTGCTAATCTTGTTAGCGCTGAAAAATCAGAGGGGACCTTGAGAAGGCTGGATAGTGTTTTACAGAAAGAAAAGCCTTATATTTTGTTTCTGTACCAGTTGTGATAAGTTCACCAATGTCAAGTTGCTGGATTTATCAAAACAAATCTTTTATATCCTTGAATGACTTTCTCATGCTTTTCCTTACTATAAAAACAATAAAATACAATATTGCAATGATTGCCTATGAAGCCCAGTATCTACAACGGGGTGGGTGGAATGAAATTATCAGTTTTTTTCCACATCAAGATTTATAAAACATCTTTTATAAGGCCCCTGCTTAAAGCTACATGACTCCACCCTCAACCCTGGGACACGTAGGAGAGACCCTGGGGATACCTGATATGTGAAAATAAGGTAGATCATCACATTTTAACTGCCCACAGCACCAAAGTCAAACTGGGGCACCATTTCGACTTACATGCAGTCTACAGAGTCAGGATGCAATTAAAAATGACAGAACACCTCCAGCAGTGCCCACACACAAAGAGTAGCAATTCTGCTGGACATCTAATCCCCATGCCTGATTATATAGTAGGGGCTTATAGGCAGATTGTATCCCCTTAGCCTACTATATACTAGGCACTTACAGGGTCTGTCAGACCAATTGCAAGGGTGCCCTACTACCTAGTGCACTCTACTACATGTGTGTGTTTTAACATAGCACTGGCTTGGGTCTGGCTAACAGAGCCCAGGGCACAGTCAGTCAGTTACCATCAGCACCAGTCAGCAACAAAAAAATGGGTATGAACAGGGCAAAATGATGACTCTGCAACATGAGGTGTGTACGTAGTTCAGCTGTATGCACCAATGAGGAAATAACCGGCACACAAGGAACCATCTGGACACCCCTCCAATTGCTTGCATGCAGGAGAGCTATCAAGTTTTCCAATCTTTCTTTGAGCACTGCAAATTGATCTGGTGTATTAAGAGCTAGAGATTTGTTGATGTGTGATATGCCTCCTCCCTGTGGGCCCAGAGTGATTTTGGACTCTAGTAGACAGTATTATGGGGTGGGGGCATTCAAGGCAAACAGGTGAGCTCCCAATGTGTGGGGTCAAATTCTGCCTGGAGAGTCTGAAACAATTTAATCCAGACAGACATCCCCAAAGTTCAAATTGCTTATGAGAGCCAACTGTTCAAACCTCTCCAAGAGGACACTTCGAAGAAGCCCTCTGCACTGCCAGAGGGAAGTCTCTTGCATGAACCTATGGTCCCACTGAATCCAGTGTAAGCCCAGTCGCCAACACAGGAGAATCACCCTAGTGGCCTTCGGCAGTGAATGCCAAAGGGTTCCCTCTACAATAGGATTAATACATAGCTTCGACCAAGCAAAGATGTCTCAAAATGAAATGCAAGGTCCTTGCGAGTAGTAGAGTCCATGGTCTGCCATTCCCATGCTCCATGTCGATTGTGTACATTTGAGGAACGAATACGGGAGGGATCGGGGTGTTTGTTTATTTGTCCAAAGAAAAGAGTGTACCCCGGCCAACATGGCAGTGAACGAGGGTCAAGGTATCATACAAGAGAAGTTTTGCAGGAGAAAAGAAAGCTTTGATAAAAACCATTATTTTAAACAGTGTCACTCTGCCAAAAACAACGAGCATTTGCAATGCAATGGGTCTTGCGTTTGCTCAAGTTAGAGCTATTAGCATTGTAAAATCCTAACCAGACTATTCTTGCCACATAAATTGAAAATGAAAAGTAAAACAGTTTCACATAACGAAGCAGACTTTTCTTGCAACAAACTGAAAAGAAAAAGTTTCACACAAGCGAGCTGACAGCCGCCATCAGCACACAGCACACACACAAAAAGAAACAGAAGTTCGCTTGCAGTGAAACGTATCGGCAAAAGTGCAACTATCCATGTAGCTGGCAAAAGTACAACTATCCATGTAATCGGCAAAAGTGCAATCATCCATGTAACAGGGTCGATCTCATGGAAAGCGCTCGACTACTATCCAGTGAGATCGTGCTATCTACGAAATAAAGAGAAAAAGTAGTTCAGAAACCATACGGAAAACATGAAGCGTCGTATATTTTCAGTAGTTGGTCAGTGCGCTCGAGGAGAGGTAAACACCGGAAAATGCTTGACGTGTGCATGCCTTTTACTAATGAAATCAAGCTAATTTTAAAAGGCAAGTGTAGGAGGCTGGCCTGGTTTGTAGTGGGCACCTAAGGTACTTACACCTTATACCACGTCCAGTTATCCCTTATTAACGAAATGTAGGCAGTATTCTAGCATCTTAGGCTGTGTAGAGGTAGCTGTAGCAGAGCAGCTTAGACTGAAATAGGAGACATGCAAAGCTCCTGCAATACTACTATAGTTACATAGTACTAATATACAATAAAGGCAATACTCAGTATTACCAAAAATAAAGGTAGTTTATTTTAGTGACACAAGGCCAAAAATATCTTAGAGGCAATACTCCTTCTGGAGGTAAGTATTATACACAATATGTACACTAGTAACCAAAATCAGGTAAGTTAAGAGTCATAGAATAGTGCAAACAGTAGAAGCTACAATGGATTGCAATAGGCCTAGGGGCAACACAAACCATATACTAAAATAGTGGAATGTAAATCATGAACTCCCCCCTAGGCAAGTGTAGTGTGTAGAGGGGGACTGGAAGTGTAAAAAAACACCAAAGGTAAGTAAAGTACCCCACTCCAGAGCCCAGGAAAGCAGGAGTAAAGTACAGCAAGTTTCCTCAGGACACACTACAATTCGTGATAAGAGATTTTGCAAGAACCAAGCAAGACTGCAAGCAACAAACAATGGATTCCTGGACCTGAAGACGTGTAGAGAGAAGACCAAGTCCAGAAGTCGAAGAAGAGTCTGGGAAGGACAGGAACCTTTGCCAACCTAGAAGATGGTGCAAAAGTGGATTGTCCGGTATGAAGAGTACAGAAGAGCACCAAAGAAGATGGCTGAGGGTTCCTAATTGGTGCAGGTGATGTCCTACGTTGAGTTGCTGGATATAGCCTGTTTGTGTCACTGAATTCCACCAACAAGCCTTGGTTCAAGCAAGTATGCGGTTTGCATTAAAGTGGAGCTGCCTGGACCCAGGAGGGACCTGAGGGTCTCAACTGAGACTGAGGAGACAAAGGGGGCACTCAGCACTTCAGAGAGCCCTCAGAAGACCAGGCAGCACCCATGGGAGTCCCAGAACACAGGGACAAAGAAGATGCAAAGTGCGGTCATCGCAGCACTACAAAGGAAGGTCCCATGCTGCCGGAGAACAACTCAGCGAGTTGTGCATCGCAGGATGGAGTGCTGGGGACCTGGGCTACACTGTGCATGGGGATTCTTGGAAGAAGTGCACAGAAGCCCAGGGAGCTGGAGAAGACACTGTGCACAGGGGTACTGTCGCAGCATGGGGAGGAAAGCTCTTACCTCCACTAAATTTGGACAGCTGGACCTTAGGACAGTCTGGGTCACGTTGGTCCACCACCTGTGTTCCAGGGAGCACGCTCATCATCAGGAAAGGAGTTCCAGAGTACCGGTCACAGAAGGGTGCCTGCAGAAGCAGAGAAGTGACTCCGTCACTCCACGGGAGATTCCTTTGCTTCTTCTGGTGCAGGATGAAGACAGGCAGTCCTCAGAGTGTGCACACCTTGGAAACTGTTGCAAATGCTGGCTGGAGCTGAAGTTGTAGGTCACAGGAGTTTTCCTGGATACTTTGTTGCAGTTACAGCGGTTTCTGGAGCAGTCTGTAGTTGATCCGACGGTCAGAAGCTGAAGCAGAGGATGCAGAGGATTCCGGGAGGAGTCTTGCAAGCTGAATCTGAGTAAACACGCAGAGGAGAGACCTTAAATAGCCCTGAGAGGGGGAGTGGCTACCTACCCAGCTATGCACCTATCAGGAGGGGTCTCTGGCGTCACCTGCTGGCACTGGCCCCTCAGAGGTCTCCAGAGTGTCCCCACACCTTGGAATCCAAGATGGCTAACACCAGGGACACACTGGACGAACTCTGGGCACCACCCCTGGGGTGGTGATGGACAAGGGAGTGGTCACTCCGCTTTTCTTTGTCCAGTTTCCAGACGGTAATAAGCATTAAGCCCACAGATGTAATAAATCCCAGGGATCGCTGGATCCTGTCCATTCAGCATAAAGGTCCATTTACTCTGAAATAAAAACACATGCCTGCACTCACTCGTTCCCACAAACAAATTGTCCTGCTCAGATTTTGGCCTATATATACAAAGCCTACCTACATGTAATGCATCTATAGCTAATTTGCCTTGTGTCTTGATTGCAGTGTAAGCATAATCATTTGCCTACGTGCGTTTTTCTAACCCTTTTTCTAATCTCTCTTTCAATGCTTTGCGTCTATCGTCAGTGTGATCTAAGAAGCTTTTCTCAACAGGTGATAATAAGCAAGTCAAATTATTGCGATGTGCATAAGCAGTTCCGAATGTAAGCGTCGGCTCAAAGAATCCTCTAACTATTTTTATATCATGTTCCTTAGCTAATTTTTTAAAGAATTCAATCACAGGCACAAAAGAAAACACAACATCCAGATTTGAATACAAATATTGCACATGCTCTTGATTATAAAACCTTGTTAGTAGCAAGCTGCAACTAATCCCATAAGTAAGAGGGAGGCTATGATAAGTAACTCCCTCCTGCACAGATGAAGGAATCTTAGTGCATACATAACATTCTTTCACATCCATGGTTTCTACATACTCATTTAGCAAGCGGTAGAAGACATCAGTAGAAATCTCCCCTTTTGAATTAGTTCCCTCATGCAAGTGTCTTCCATCTTGCTCAAATCTCTCCCACTGCATTAGTGTTGTAGTTTCAGGTTTTGAAGTAGCATTATTGGTCTCTTTGTCTATCCATGGCATTCCCACAATCACTCCCACAATTATTATTGCACACACAACACTTATTATAAGTCCTAGCCAACCACACACTTTACTTCCCTTGTTACTACTTCTATTGTAAGCCATGTCTGTATAGAATCATATAGCAAAATAACAATCAACTAGAGGATGGTTTAAACTCTCTTTTTTTGTTTTCTCTTACGTGTATTTATACCGTTCTCACTCGCACCAGGACCCCTTTTGTCAAATCTGGTTAGCAGCTTGTCGTAATCAGGTTTTTCAGGTCAAATCCGTTTTTAATGTCACATTTGGTTGTTTATAAGTCTCTTTCCTCAGTTTTAAAATTTTGATTTTAACCAAGTTGTTCCTTTAGATCAGTTCAGGTACCGTAGTATTGGCCTGGTACTTCTCGGTCAAAACAGAATGCCAGGAATTCTTGTTGCCATTCGGATGTTGTAGCATACGCCCATTCAGGACCTGCATATCTTCTATTTGCAACTCTTTTTCTTTTCAGTCTTCGTTCACCTTATTGTTCCCCTTCACTTAAATCTTCCACTCGAGATGTATTGTTCTCTTCTGTTATTGTTTCGTTTGGTGTGTCTTTTATCTTGAGGAGTGTTTTCTCTGGCCAATTATCACCTTTATGCGTCTTCTTTCGATGTGTCTTTTCAGGACGTTGGGCAGCACCCTCCTCTTGTGATATGGTGTTTTCACTTGATGGACCTGCAGCTGGCTCAGAAGGCTCTGGCGCGCTCTGATTTCTCTCTACTATTTCTCCTTCTTCTTCTGGGTCTGTACTGGGTTCAAGTTCTAACCCGTATCTGTCTACTTCTGGGAGAACCTCTCCTTGATTTAGTTCTCCTGCTGCCTCTACTGAGATAGGCACTCTGTTGCCTCTCTCGAACTCATTAACTGCTTGAGGGACGAGGCTGATCTCAGTGGGCTCTCCGGTAGTCTTGGTTTCTTCTTGACTGTTTTCTGACCCTGACACTTCTCTTCCTGAAGCTGTTGTGCCGGAAAACTCAAGTTCGTCTTCGGCAGGATACGTTACCTTTTTTGTGTGACTGGCGTGTATCCAATTTGGAACTCCGGCACACTTTACAGCAGTAGTAGTTGTCAAGATTACTTGACATGGCCCTTTCCAACGTGGTTCTAGACACAACTTTCTCACGTGCTTCTTGACAACCACCCAGTCACCAGCTTGTAGAGAGTGGCCTGGATCACCAATCGGTGGCAATGTGTTAGCTTCCACCTGGTGAGAGAAAGAGCGAATCACATCAGTCAAACCCTTGCAGTAATCCAACACCATATCATCTGTAATATTCACTAGAGCATTTGCAGGTACTGCTGGTAATCTCATAGCTCTACCCATGAGGATTTCATGGGGGGATAATCCTGTCTTCTTGTCTGGGGTGTTTCTCATTGACATCAGCACTAAAGGTAATGCATCTGGCCATTTCATATTAGTAGCTGCGCACATTTTTGCCATTCTCGATTTTAAAGTACCGTTCATTTGTTCTACTAGTCCTGATGCTTCAGGGCGGTAGCTACAATGCAGCTTTTGTTTGATGTTAAGTGCCGCACACAGTAGTTTAATCACCTCATTGTTGAAGTGTCTGCCCCTATCTGACTCTATTGAGACCGGAAACCCGAACCTTGATATCAGTTCCCTAAGTAGTAATTTTGCAACTGTAAGACTGTCATTCCTGCGTGTGGGATATGCCTCAATCCAGTGACTGAAAACACACACAATCACCAACACGTATTTCAATTCTCCAGAAACAGGCATTTCAATGAAGTCCATTTGCATCTTACTGAATGGACCGCCAGCTCTCCCAGTGTGGCTCAGAGTTACCAAGGTTCCTTTCCTGGCATTCATCTGTTGACAGATGATGCACCTGTGACAAATGACCTCGGCAGCATGTCTGAATTTTGGATTAAACCAGTCGATTTTAAATGACCTTATCATTGCATCCCTTCCAAGGTGAGCCTGTCTCTGATAAAGTCTGGCGAAGTGAGATAGAAGCCTGTTTGGCAAGACTAGTTTTCCTTCCTCTGACACCCACAAATCATCAGCCCTTTGTACACATTGCATTCGTTGCCAAGAGCGTTTCTCCTCTTTACTTGCACGACTCTGTAATGTTTTTAACTCATCTAATGTGTCAATCACCCGTAATGCAAGGTTCAGACATGTGTCATTTTCAGTTTGTGGTAATAGTTCCCATTGCTCCTTGAACGATATACAGTTCAATGCGCAAAACCTTGCGACTTGATCTACATAGCCGTTTCCCATGGACACAAAGTCTTGTGATCTAATATGAGTACTGCATTTCACCACAGCAATTTCAAGAGGTAACTGAATTCCATGTAACAAATCCTTTATTTGCTCACCATTTTTTACGGGAGAACCAGATGAGGTCATGAAACCTCTCTGTGAACAAAGTTGGCCAAAATCATCTACAATCCCAAATCCATATCTGCTGTCAGTATAGATAGTGACTCAAATTCACAGCTGCGTGGCATGCTTTGGTAAGGGCAATTAATTCTGCCACTTGAGCGGAAAACACTCTCTCGAGCCAGGAGGCTTCAACAATGCCAGCTACAGTGCATACCGCATAACCAGCTCTCAATGTTCCAGCGGAGTCTCTTAGACAGGACCCATCGACAAACATGATACAATCGTTTTCGTTCAACTGTGTGCCCTGAATGTCTGGACGAGGTTTGGTACATAGCTCAGTTACCTCAAGACAGTAATGTTCAAATTCTTCCTCATTTTTGATTTCAGTGCTTTCAACAGGAAGTAAGGTTGCCGGGTTCAATACGTTACACCTCTTGAGTGAGACATTTGGTGACCCCAGGATGATTGATTCATACCTAGTGAGACAAGCATTTGTCATGTGCTGAGTTTTAGTTCTAGTCAACAGAATTTCAACTGAATGTGGAACCATTACTGTTAGGGGGTATCCCATGACTATTCCTTCACATTGTGTAAGGCTCTGACCAACTGCTGCAACTGCGCGCAATCAACCCGGTAAGGCTGCTGCGACAGGGTCCAAAGTAGCTGAAAAATATGCTACAGGGCGATTTGCATCTCCATGGACCTGTGTTAAGACAGACAAAGAACAAGCATCACGTTCGTGACAAAACAACAGAAAAGGTTTCGTATAAACAGGAATTCCTAATGCTGGAGCCCTGCACATGCATTCTCTTAACTCCATAAATGACTCAAGTTCTTCCTTGGATAAAGCTATGGTATATGGCTCATCCTTGATCTCTTTGCCTGTCAGCCTTATCAAAGGTTTTGAGATGATCGAGAAGTTGGGTATCCACTGACGACAGTAGCCCACCATTCCCAAAAACATCCTGACATCTCTTTTTGTCGTTGGAGGGTTAATTTGCAAAATGGCTGTTATTCTTTCCTTTGATATTCTCCTGGACCCTCTTTCGATCAAATGCCCTAAGTATTTCACTTCTTTCTGACAGTATTGTAACTTTCTGGGTGATACCTTATGCCCATTTTTCCCAGATGATTTAGCAATGCAATGGTATCGTATTTACAACTGCCTCTATTTTTGGATGCAATCAGCAAATCATCAATGTACTGCACAAGAGTTGAATTAAAAGGCAGTACCAGTGACTCCAAATCCTTTTTCAATATCTGATTGAAGATGGACGGTGATTCAGAAAATCCTTGAGGAATTCTGCACCAACTGTACACCTTATCCAGGAATTTGAAACAGAACAAAAATTGGCTATCCTCATGAAGAGGTATCGAAAAGAAGGCTTGTGACAGGTCTACGACAGTAAACCATTCAGCATCACAGGGAACCTGGAACATTATTACTGCTGGATTGGGCACCGCAGGGCAACATTTTATCACAATTTTGTTTATTTTGCTTAAATCCTGCGCAATTCGAACTTTCCCACAAGGCTTCTTCAAACCCATTATGGGAGAGTTACACGGACTGCTCAAAACTTCTTTCAGAACTCCTTGCCTGAGAAAATCTGCAATTATTTGTGACACTTCGAGGAGAACGTCTTATGTCATATGATATAGTGGCACCTGAGGGAACACCTCATTTGGCTTTATTTGGACCTTAACTGGTTCTACCCCTTTTATTAGTCCTACTTCCTTTCCGGTCAGGTCCCATACTTTCTCTGTTACCGTTCCCTGTAATTCGACAGGTAAATCAATCAAGGTATGCATCGGGAACAGAGTAATCAAAGGGTAATCTTCATTAGCTGTTCCTGTGTCCTCTTCTGAGAACTGTCCTTCCTCTCCCTCATCATCACTATTTGTCTGTACTTCAATTCCATCATTGGAACAGGTAATTGAACATTTTGTCTTGCACAGTAAATCTCTTCCCAGTAGGGATACAGGACTCGAGTCACAGACTACAAACCTAGGTAGCCCCTGAAAATTGCCGATCTCAACCTGCACTAGATCTGTAATCGGGTTTGTCAGATACTGGTTTGCTACTCCAACCACTCTTATGGTACGCCCTAAAAGAGGCAATCTTGGAACCTCTGCACTTCTAACTGTGGAGCGTGTGGCTCCTGTGTCAACCAGGAACGAGACCTTGTAACCCATTGTAGGAAAGTACCATCTTGCCTGGCATGTTACCCCCATTTTTCACTGTATATATGTTGTTTTAGTTGTATGTGTCACTGGGACCCTGGTAACCCAGGGCCCCAGTGCTCATAAGTGTGCCTGAATGTGTTACCTGTGTAGTGACTAACTGTCTCACTGAGGCTCTGCTAATCAGAACCTCAGTGGTTATGCTCTCTCATTTCTTTCCAAATTGTCACTGACAGGCTAGTGACCATTTTTACCAATTTACATTGGCTTACTGGAACACCCTTATAATTCCCTAGTATATGGTACTAAGGTACCCAGGGTATTGGGGTTCCAGGAGATCCCTATGGGCTGCAGCATTTCTTTTGCCACCCATAGGGAGCTCTGACAATTCTTACACAGGCCTGCCACTGCAGCCTGAGTGAAATAACGTCCACGTTATTTCACAGCCATTTTACACTGCACTTAAGTAACTTATAAGTCACCTATATGTCTAACCTTTACCTGGTAAAGGTTGGGTGCAAAGTTACTTAGTGTGAGGGCACCCTGGCACTAGCCAAGGTGCCCCCACATTGTTCAGAGTCAATTCCCTGAACTTTGTGAGTGCGGGGACACCATTACACGCGTGCACTACATATAGGTCACTACCTATATGTAGCTTCACCATGGTAACTCCGAATATGGCCATGTAACATGTCTATGATCATGGAATTGCCCCCTCTATGCCATCCTGGCATTGTTGGTACAATTCCATGATCCCAGTGGTCTGTAGCACAGACCCTGGTACTGCCAGACTGCCCTTCCTGGGGTTTCACTGCAGCTGCTGCTGCTGCCAACCCCTCAGACAGGCAGCTGCCCTCCTGGGGTCCAGCCAGGCCTGGCCCAGGATGGCAGAACAAAGAACTTCCTCTGAGAGAGGGTGTGACACCCTCTCCCTTTGGAAAATGGTGTGAAGGCAGGGGAGGAGTAGCCTCCCCCAGCCTCTGGAAATGCTTTGTTGGGCACAGATGTGCCCAATTCTGCATAAGCCAGTCTACACCGGTTCAGGGACCCCTTAGCCCCTGCTCTGGCGCGAAACTGGACAAAGGAAAGGGGAGTGACCACTCCCCTGACCTGCACCTCCCCTGGGAGGTGTCCAGAGCTCCTCCAGTGTGCTCCAGACCTCTGCCATCTTGAAAACAGAGGTGCTGCTGGCACACTGGACTGCTCTGAGTGGCCAGTGCCACCAGGTGACGTCAGAGACTCCTGCTGATAGGCTCCTTCAGGTGTTAGTAGCCTTTCCTCTCTCCTAGGTAGCCAAACCCTCTTTTCTGGCTATTTAGGGTCTCTGTCTCTGGGGAAACTTTAGATAACGAATACACGAGCTCAGCCGAGTTCCTCTGCATCTCCCTCTTCACCTTCTGATAAGGAAACGACCGCTGACCGCGCTGGAAGCCTGCAAACCTGCAACATAGTAGCAAAGACGACTACTGCAACTCTGTAACGCTGATCCTGCCGCCTTCTCGACTGTTTTCCTGCTTGTGCATGCTGTGGGGGTAGCCTGCCTCCTCTCTGCACCAGAAGCTCCGAAGAAATCTCCCGTGGGTCGACGGAATCTTCCCCCTGCAACCGCAGGCACCAAAAAGCTGCATCACTGGTCCCTTGGGTCTCCTCTCAGCACGACGAGCGAGGTCCCTCGAATCCAGCGACGCTGTCCAAGTGACCCCCACAGTCCAGTGACTCTTCAACCCAAGTTTGGTGGAGGTAAGTCCTTGCCTCACCTCGCTGGGCTGCATTGCTGGGAACCGCGACTTTGCAGCTACTCCGGCCCCTGTGCACTTCCGGCGGAAATCCTTCGTGCACAGCCAAGCCTGGGTCCACGGCACTCTAACCTGCATTGCACGACTTTCTAAGTTGGTCTCCGGCGACGTGGGACTCCTTTGTGCAACTTCGGCGAGCACCGTTTCACGCATCCTCGTAGTGCCTGTTTCTGGCACTTCTCCGGGTGCTACCTGCTTCAGTGAGGGCTCTTTGTCTTGCTCGACGTCCCCTCTCTCTGCAGGTCCAATTTGCGACCTCCTGGTCCCTCCTGGGCCCCAGCAGCGTCCAAAAACGCCAAACGCACGATTTGCGTGTAGCAAGGCTTGTTGGCGTCCTTCTGGCGGGAAAACACTTCTGCACGACTCTCCAAGGCGAGGGGGATCCGTCCACCAAAGGGGAAGTCTCTAGCCCTTTTCGTTCCTGCAGAAACCTCAGCTTCTTCTGTCCAGTCGAAGCTTCTTTGCACCCGCAGCTGGCATTTCCTGGGCATCTGCCCATCTCCGACTTGCTTGTGACTTTTGGACTTGGTCCCCTTGTTCCACAGGTACCCCAGATTGGAAATCCACAGTTGTTGCATTGCTGGTTTGTGTCCTTCCTGCATTATTCCTCTAACACGACTCTTTTGTCCTTAGGGGAACTTTAGTGCACTTTGCACTCACTTTTCAGGGTCTTGGGGAGGGTTATTTTTCTAACTCTCACTATTTTTTAATAGTCCCAGCGACCCTCTACAAGGTCACATAGGTTTGGGGTCCATTCGTGGTTCGCATTCCACTTCTGGAGTATATGGTTTGTGTTGCCCCTATCCCTATGTTTCCCCATTGCATCCTATTGTAACTATACATTGTTTGCACTGTTTTCTAAGACTATACTGCATATTTTTGCTATTGTGTATATATATCTTGTGTATATTTCCTATCCTCTCACTGAGGGTACACTCTAAGATACTTTGGCATATTGTCATAAAAATAAAGTACCTTTATTTTTAGTATAACTGTGTATTGTGTTTTCTTATGATATTGTGCATATGACACTAAGTGGTACTGTAGTAGCTTCACACGTCTCCTAGTTCAGCCTAAGCTGCTCTGCTAAGCTACCATTATCTATCAGCCTAAGCTGCTAGACACCCTATACACTAATAAGGGATAACTGGGCCTGGTGCAAGGTACAAGTACCCCTTGGTACTCACTACAAGCCAGTCCAGCCTCCTACATTGGTTGTGCAGTGGTGGGATAAGTGCTTGAGACTACTTACCACTCTTGTCATTGTACTTTTCATAAGAGAAAAATATACAAAACAAGGTCAGTGTATATACACATAGCCAAAAAGTTTTGCATTTCCTCTTTTCACTCTTTCCTAAGTGCTGAAAAGTACTTCTAAAACTTTCAAAAAGTTCTTAAAAGTTTAAAAAGTTTTTTCTGTCTTTCCAAAAAGTTCTGAAAACTTTTTTCTTTTTTTTATATCACTTTAACTCTCTCTAAAAATGTCTGGCACAGGAAAAAATGTTGAACTGTCCAAACTTGCATATGATCACCTTAGCTGGAAAGGAGCAAGGAGTCTCTGCATAGAGAGAGGTTTGAGTGTAGGGAAGAATCCTTCCTTAGAACTGTTAATTAACATGCTTAGAGTACAGGATAAGGCCATAAGTGCCCAATCTGTGGAAAAAGTAGCTAATGGTTCTCAATCTGATCCAGGGACTCCCCCAGGAAAAGATTCAGGAAAGAAACTTCTCAGCCTGCCCATTACTAGACAGTCTAGCATAGTTGGTACAGAGGTTGAATCACACCATACTGATGGTGTGCTCTCACATTATGCTGGTAGCCAAGCTGTTAGGGTGCCCTCTGTAAGGGACAGGTCTCCTTCTGTTCATTCCCATCATACCTCTGTATCTAGAAATGTCCCTCCCACCCACCCTGATGACAGATTGTTAGAAAGGGAGCTCAATAGATTGAGAGTGGAACAAACCAGACTGAAGCTCAAGAAGCAACAGCTGGATTTGGATAGACAGTCTTTAGAAATAGAGAAGGAAGGACAGAAGTTGGGTTTAGATACCCATGGTGGCAGCAGCAGTATTCCCCATAGTCATCCTGCAAAAGAGCATGATTCCAGGAATCTGCACAAGATAGTTCCCCCTTATAAGGAGGGGGATGACATTAACAAGTGGTTTGCTGCACTTGAGAGGGCCTGTGCTGTACAGGATGTCCCTCAAAAGCAGTGGGCTGCTATCCTATGGCTATCATTTACTGGAAAAGGTAGGGATAGGCTCCTTACTGTAAAAGAAAATGATGCTAATAATTTCCAAGTTCTTAAGAATGCACTCCTGGATGGTTATGGCTTAACCACTGAACAGTACAGGATAAAGTTCAGAGAGACCAAAAAGGAGTCTTCACAAGACTGGGTTGATTTCATTGACCAGGCAGTGAAGGCCTTGGAGGGGTGGTTACATGGCAGTAAAGTTACTGATTATGACAGCCTGTATAACTTAATCCTGAGAGAGCATATTCTTAATAATTGTGTGTCAGATTTGTTGCACCAGTACTTGGTGGATTCTGATCTGACCTCTCCCCAAGAATTGGGAAAGAAGGCAGACAAATGGGTCAGAACAAGAGTGAACAGAAAAGTTCATACAGGGGGTGACAAAGATGGCAACAAAAAGAAGGATGGTAAGTCTTCTGACAAGGGTGGGGACAAATCTAAAAATGAGTCTTCATCAGGCCCACAAAAACACTCTGGTGGGGGTGGTGGGTCCAAATCCTCCTTTAATCAGAACAAGGAAAAGAAACCATGGTGCTATTTATGTAAAATAAAAGGCCATTGGACAACAGATCCCAGTTGTCCAAAGAAAGGCACCACAGCTCCTACCACTACAACCCCTACTGCTACACCTAGTGTCCCTACTAATAGCAGTAGTGGTGGGAGCAAACCTACTAATAGCCAATCCAAGGGAGTAGCTGGGCTCACTTTTGGTAATTTAGTTGGGGTTGGTCTGATTAGGGAGACCACAGAGGCTACTTTAGTCTCTGAAGGGGCTATTGATTTAGCCACTTTGGTTGCTTGCCCCCATAACTTGGAGAAGTACAAGCAACTAACCCTAATAAATGGTGTTGAGGTCCAGGCCTACATGGACACAGGTGCCAGTGTCACAATGGTGATTGAGAAACTGGTGCACCCTGAACAACACATACTTGGACACCAGTACCAAGTAACCGATGCTCACAACATAACACAAAGCCACCCCATGGCTGTTGTAAATCTCAACTGGGGGGGGGTAACTGGTCCAAAGAAAGTTGTGGTAGCTTCAGATTTACCTGTAGACTGTCTATTAGGGAATGATTTGGAGACATCAGCTTGGTCAGATGTGGAGTTGGAGGCCCATGCAGCAATGCTGGGCATTCCAGGGCATATTTTTGCTTTGACAAGGGCTCAGGCCAAAAAGCAAAAAGGACAGGGAAGCTTGGATCCTGGAACAATGGACCAAGTGCTCCCTAAAGCTAGGGCTAGTAGAAGCAAACCACTTCCTACTATCCCTCCCTCTACAGTGGATTCAACTTCTGAGGAAGAAGAATTCCCTCCCTGTGCAGAACCTACACCAGAGGAGCTGGAAGCAGATACTGCTGAGCTTTTGGGTGAAGGGGGGCCTGCCAGGGAGGAGCTGAGTGTGGCACAGCAAACCTGTCCCACATTAGAGGGTCTCAGACAGCAAGCTGTCAAACAGGCTAATGGGGATGTCAGTGACTCTCACAGAGTTTACTGGGAGGACAACCTCTTGTACACTGAGCATAGGGATCCTAAACCTGGAGCTGCCAGGAGATTAGTGATTCCTCAGGAGTACAGAAAGTTCCTCCTAACACTGGCACATGACATTCCCCTAGCTGGGCACCTGGGTCAAATGAAAACTTGGGACAGATTGGTTCCATTGTTTCATTGGCCTAGGATGTCTGAGGACACAAAGGAATTTTGTAAGTCCTGTGAAACCTGTCAAGCCAGTGGCAAGACAGGTGGCACTCCAAAGGCACCCCTTATCCCACTGCCTGTGGTTGGGGTTCCCTTTGAAAGGGTAGGGGTTGACATAGTTGGCCCCCTTGACCCTCCTACTGCTTCAGGCAATAGGTTTATCTTGGTGGTAGTGGACCATGCCACAAGATATCCTGAAGCTATTCCTTTAAGGACCACTACAGCTCCTGCAGTGGCAAAGGCCCTCCTGGGAATATTTTCCAGGGTGGGCTTCCCAAAGGAAGTAGTATCAGACAGAGGAAGCAATTTCATGTCTGCATACTTAAAGGCCATGTGGAAGGAGTGTGGTGTAACTTACAAGTTCACAACACCCTATCATCCACAAACAAATGGACTGGTGGAGAGATTTAATAAAACTCTCAAAGGCATGATTATGGGACTCCCTGAAAAACTCCGCAGGAGATGGGATATCCTTCTACCATGCCTCCTTTTTGCCTACAGGGAGGTACCCCAGAAAGGAGTGGGCTTCAGCCCCTTTGAACTTCTTTTTGGACACCCTGTTAGGGGTCCACTCACACTTGTAAAGGAGGGTTGGGAACAACCTTTAAAAGCTCCTAAGCAGGATATTGTGGACTATGTACTTGGCCTCAGATCAAGGATGGCTGAGTACATGAAAAAGGCCAGTAAAAACCTTCAGGCCAGCCAAGAGCTCCAGAAGCAATGGCATGATCAGAAGGCTGTTTTGGTTCAGTACCAACCAGGGCAGAAAGTGTGGGTCTTGGAGCCTGTGGCCCCAAGAGCACTCCAAGATAAATGGAGTGGACCCCACACAATTGTTGAAAAGAAGGGTGAAGTCACCTACTTGGTTGACTTAGGCACTGCCAGGAGTCCCCTTAGGGTGCTCCATGTCAACCGCCTGAAACCCTACTATCACAGGGCTGATCTCACCCTGCTCATGGCAACAGATGAGGGACAGGAAGAAGACAGTGATCCTCTACCTGATCTCTTCTCTTCCACAGAACAAGATGCTCTTGTGGAAGGTGTAGTTTTGGCTGATTGTCTTACTGCTGAGCAGAAAGATAATTGCATAAATCTCCTAGGACAATTTTCAGAACTCTTCTCTACTGTGCCAGGCACCACTTCTTGGTGTGAGCACACTATAGATACTGGAGACAGTTTACCTGTCAAAAGTAAGATCTATAGGCAGCCTGACCATGTCAGGGACTGCATAAAGCAAGAAGTTCAGAAAATGTTGGAACTAGGAGTGGTTGAGCACTCTGACAGTCCATGGGCTTCTCCTGTGGTACTGGTACCAAAACCCAATTCTAAAGATGGAAAGAAGGAAATGAGGTTTTGTGTAGACTATAGAGGTCTCAACTTGCTAACCAAAACTGATGCTCACCCTATACCCAGGGCAGATGAGCTTATAGATACACTGGCATCTGCCAAGTATCTAAGCACTTTTGATTTGACTGCAGGGTATTGGCAGATCAAATTGTCAGAAGATGCTAAACCTAAGACTGCATTTTCTACCATTGGAGGACATTACCAGTTTACTGTAATGCCTTTTGGTTTGAAAAATGCACCTGCCACTTTTCAGAGGTTGGTGAACACAGTCCTGCAAGGGCTGGAAGCTTTCAGTGCAGCATATTTGGACGATATAGCTGTCTTTAGCTCCAGCTGGGATGATCACCTGGTCCACCTTTGGAAAGTTTTGGAGGCCCTGCAAAAGGCAGGCCTCACTATCAAGGCTTCAAAGTGCCAGATAGGGCAGGGTAAGGTGGTTTATCTGGGACACCTTGTTGGTGGGGAACAGATTGCACCACTTCAGGGGAAAATCCAAACTATTATTGATTGGGTTCCCCCTACCACTCAGACTCAGGTGAGAGCCTTCCTAGGCCTCACTGGGTATTACAGGAGGTTCATTAAGAACTATGGCTCCATTGCAGCCCCTCTTAATGACCTCACATCCAAGAAAATGCCTAAAAAGGTATTATGGACAGCAAACTGTCAGAAAGCTTTTGAGGAGCTGAAGCAGGCCATGTGCTCTGCACCTGTCCTGAAAAGCCCTTGTTACTCTAAAAAATTCTATGTCCAAACTGATGCATCTGAATTAGGAGTAGGGGCAGTCCTATCACAACTTAATTCTGAGGGCCAGGATCAACCTGTTGCTTTTATTAGTAGGAGGTTGACCCCTAGAGAAAAGCGTTGGTCTGCCATTGAGAGGGAGGCCTTTGCTGTGGTCTGGGCTCTGAAGAAGTTGAGGCCATACCTGTTTGGCACTCACTTCATTGTTCAGACAGACCACAAACCTCTACTTTGGCTAAAACAAATGAAAGGTGAAAATCCTAAATTGTTGAGGTGGTCCATATCCCTACAGGGAATGGACTATACAGTGGAACATAGACCTGGGAGTAGCCACTCCAATGCAGATGGACTCTCCAGATATTTCCACTTAGACAATGAAGACTCATCAGGTAATGGCTAGTCTTATTGTCCTTCGTTTGGGGGGGGTTGTGTAGGAAAGTACCATCTTGCCTGGCATGTTACCCCCATTTTTCACTGTATATATGTTGTTTTAGTTGTATGTGTCACTGGGACCCTGGTAACCCAGGGCCCCAGTGCTCATAAGTGTGCCTGAATGTGTTACCTGTGTAGTGACTAACTGTCTCACTGAGGCTCTGCTAATCAGAACCTCAGTGGTTATGCTCTCTCATTTCTTTCCAAATTGTCACTGACAGGCTAGTGACCATTTTTACCAATTTACATTGGCTTACTGGAACACCCTTATAATTCCCTAGTATATGGTACTAAGGTACCCAGGGTATTGGGGTTCCAGGAGATCCCTATGGGCTGCAGCATTTCTTTTGCCACCCATAGGGAGCTCTGACAATTCTTACACAGGCCTGCCACTGCAGCCTGAGTGAAATAACGTCCACGTTATTTCACAGCCATTTTACACTGCACTTAAGTAACTTATAAGTCACCTATATGTCTAACCTTTACCTGGTAAAGGTTGGGTGCAAAGTTACTTAGTGTGAGGGCACCCTGGCACTAGCCAAGGTGCCCCCACATTGTTCAGAGCCAATTCCCTGAACTTTGTGAGTGCGGGGACACCATTACACGCGTGCACTACATATAGGTCACTACCTATATGTAGCTTCACCATGGTAACTCCGAATATGGCCATGTAACATGTCTATGATCATGGAATTGCCCCCTCTATGCCATCCTGGCATTGTTGGTACAATTCCATGATCCCAGTGGTCTGTAGCACAGACCCTGGTACTGCCAGACTGCCCTTCCTGGGGTTTCACTGCAGCTGCTGCTGCTGCCAACCCCTCAGACAGGCAGCTGCCCTCCTGGGGTCCAGCCAGGCCTGGCCCAGGATGGCAGAACAAAGAACTTCCTCTGAGAGAGGGTGTGACACCCTCTCCCTTTGGAAAATGGTGTGAAGGCAGGGGAGGAGTAGCCTCCCCCAGCCTCTGGAAATGCTTTGTTGGGCACAGATGTGCCCAATTCTGCATAAGCCAGTCTACACCGGTTCAGGGACCCCTTAGCCCCTGCTCTGGCGCGAAACTGGACAAAGGAAAGGGGAGTGACCACTCCCCTGACCTGCACCTCCCCTGGGAGGTGTCCAGAGCTCCTCCAGTGTGCTCCAGACCTCTGCCATCTTGGAAACAGAGGTGCTGCTGGCACACTGGACTGCTCTGAGTGGCCAGTGCCACCAGGTGACGTCAGAGACTCCTGCTGATAGGCTCCTTCAGGTGTTAGTAGCCTTTCCTCTCTCCTAGGTAGCCAAACCCTCTTTTCTGGCTATTTAGGGTCTCTGTCTCTGGGGAAACTTTAGATAACGAATGCACGAGCTCAGCCGAGTTCCTCTGCATCTCCCTCTTCACCTTCTGATAAGGAAACGACCGCTGACCGCGCTGGAAGCCTGCAAACCTGCAACATAGTAGCAAAGACGACTACTGCAACTCTGTAACGCTGATCCTGCCGCCTTCTCGACTGTTTTCCTGCTTGTGCATGCTGTGGGGGTAGCCTGCCTCCTCTCTGCACCAGAAGCTCCGAAGAAATCTCCCGTGGGTCGACGGAATCTTCCCCCTGCAACCGCAGGCACCAAAAAGCTGCATCACCGGTCCCTTGGGTCTCCTCTCAGCACGACGAGCGAGGTCCCTCGAATCCAGCGACGCTGCCCAAGTGACCCCCACAGTCCAGTGACTCTTCAGCCCAAGTTTGGTGGAGGTAAGTCCTTGCCTCACCTCGCTGGGCTGCATTGCTGGGAACCGCGACTTTGCAGCTACTCCGGCCCCTGTGCACTTCCGGCGGAAATCCTTCGTGCACAGCCAAGCCTGGGTCCACGGCACTCTAACCTGCATTGCACGACTTTCTAAGTTGGTCTCCGGCGACGTGGGACTCCTTTGTGCAACTTCGGCGAGCACCGTTTCACGCATCCTCGTAGTGCCTGTTTCTGGCACTTCTCCGGGTGCTACCTGCTTCAGTGAGGGCTCTTTGTCTTGCTCGACGTCCCCTCTCTCTGCAGGTCCAATTTGCGACCTCCTGGTCCCTCCTGGGCCCCAGCAGCGTCCAAAAACGCCAAACGCACGATTTGCGTGTAGCAAGGCTTGTTGGCGTCCTTCCGGCGGGAAAACACTTCTGCACGACTCTCCAAGGCGAGAGGGATCCGTCCACCAAAGGGGAAGTCTCTAGCCCTTTTCGTTCCTGCAGAAACCTCAGCTTCTGTCCAGTCGAAGCTTCTTTGCACCCGCAGCTGGCATTTCCTGGGCATCTGCCCATCTCCGACTTGCTTGTGACTTTTGGACTTGGTCCCCTTGTTCCACAGGTACCCCAGATTGGAAATCCACAGTTGTTGCATTGCTGGTTTGTGTCTTTCCTGCATTATTCCTCTAACATGACTCTTTTGTCCTTAGGGGAACTTTAGTGCACTTTGCACTCACTTTTCAGGGTCTTGGGGAGGGTTATTTTTCTAACTCTCACTATTTTCTAATAGTCCCAGCGACCCTCTACAAGGTCACAGAGGTTTGGGGTCCATTCGTGGTTCGCATTCCACTTCTGGAGTATATGGTTTGTGTTGCCCCTATCCCTATGTTTCCCCATTGCATCCTATTGTAACTATACATTGTTTGCACTGTTTTCTAAGACTATACTGCATATTTTTGCTATTGTGTATATATATCTTGTGTATATTTCCTATCCTCTCACTGAGGGTACACTCTAAGATACTTTGGCATATTGTCATAAAAATAAAGTACCTTTATTTTTAGTATAACTGTGTATTGTTTTCTTATGATATTGTGCATATGACACTAAGTGGTACTGTAGTAGCTTCACACGTCTCCTAGTTCAGCCTAAGCTGCTCTGCTAAGCTACCATTATCTATCAGCCTAAGCTGCTAGACACCCTATACACTAATAAGGGATAACTGGGCCTGGTGCAAGGTACAAGTACCCCTTGGTACTCACTACAAGCCAGTCCAGCCTCCTACATTCCATCACCTTTCCTTCCACATATGGGCCCCTCTGATCCACCTCTAAGGATGCTGCAAGCTTGCATTCCTCACTGTCTGAGCTATCGTCTGACCATTCCTCATTCATTCCATTTTCGCCTCGTAATGGGAATTGTTGTACTGTAATATTTTGATCCGTTACCTGACCTGTGACCTGTTGAGGAAGCATCACCTGTTGCTGTCCCATCGGAGCCATCAGTAATTGCATTTGCTGTCTAGGTACCATAGGAATCTGCTGTTGAACTGGTTGCATTTGCAGTGACTGAAAACGCGGCATTTGTATTTGTTGCATGGGCTGTACCCCTTGCATTTGTTCTAGTTGTTCTGAAAATTCGGGTTTTGATGTCTCATTTTCGGGCCCCGTGCATTTTGTAATGTACCGACGTTAGCACTTTGCTGAACACCATCCTGCACCATATTCGGGCACTCCCGTTTCCAGTGCCCCACGCCCCGCACGCGTGACATGGTGACATATTTTTCGCCCCTTGCACATCATTTTGAACTACAACAGCATTCAAGTCTGGACCGCGATTCACAAACCCTCGACCTCGACCCCTCGGCTGTGTCTGAAACATACCATTCATTTGCGGTTGTTGATGTATCATCTGTTGAACTCTGCTGTATTCCTGCCTGCGCAGCCCTTATCTGCATCACCATCACTTTCTCTTTCAGTTTCTTTTGCTTCAATTCAATCTCATCACTACAGTATTTCGCATACTGCAACACTTCATCAATCGGCTTCGCTTGCCAACAAATCAAATGATTCTTAATCATCTGACTAACTTCTGGTCTCAATCCTTCGATAAACCTAAATACAAGATGATTCATGTCCTTTGGTTCAATTGTCTCAGTACAACTATAGTGTTTAAATGCCTTTAGTAACCTTTCATAGTAAGTATGTATTGATTCCTTAACCTCTTGGGAGGTCCGATCAATTTTCTGCCAATCAGTCACCTTCGGCGACACCTTCTGTTTCAAAAACTCAATCACCTTATGATAATATTTCATCACCTATTCAGAGGGTGCTCCGGTCACCTTGTCTCTTGCCGGCTCCTTCGTCGGCCAATCTACCCCTCTCTTGCATTCAAGCCACAAATCAGGCGGAACAATGATCTCAAACAAGGTATTCAGGTCTTCCCAAAGACACTTTGCAAGTTTCACAAACCTGTCTGTTTGTTGATACCACTAAATCGGTTTCTCTCTTAGTCTGGAATAATCATTCGTAAAAGATAGGATGTCTCCTCTGGTCCACGGTACATGGACTAAAACACCACCAGCTGTCTCTCTCATAGGTAATATTTTTACTGAATCAACATCGGGGGAGGCCTTAGTTTGGTTAGACCCTGGACTGTCACCCTTTTCCTTATCTCTTTTCTTTGCCCACCTGCCTTCCCATTTCTCCAGTGCACCCCAAATGTGTGCACTTTGCAATAATTCTCTTAGGTGTACCTTCATTCCCGCAGACCTCATGTGCACAAAATCTTTGGAGTCGAAGTCTAATCTGTAACTTCTTTTCAAATGTTTAGTATTTCCAATGTCAATATTGTATTTATCTACCAGGTTTGCTAATCTTTGATGCACCTTGCCTACTTCTTTGGTAATTTTAGGGCACAAGAATCTTAATTCTGCTTCCGTGTATGACTCCAATCTATTCACTCCCATTGTACCTTCCACTAACTCAGCAGCTTCTGCCCCTAATCTTACTAAATTCAGGTATTCATCTTGTTTTTCTTTTTCTGGATTGACTGTAACCACTGCAGCCTTTTGTGAAGTATAAGTCTTTTCTAACCATTCATTTAGCTGTTGGACTGTGAAACCCTGTAGCGAAATGTTCCCTGCATGCATCATTGGGGAATGTGAGGTATTTGTACTAATTGTCTGTGGAGTTAAGACTCCTAACCCTGCCTGAAGCATTGCTTCGATGGGTGCTCCCACTGGACTAAGGTCCATTAAAGACCTTGGCTGTTCAACTGCTTGCTATCCTGGTGCCATTATCTGGGGGGTTCCCATAGACCCTCCTCTCATCACGTCTTGAGTCATCACTCCCTGATCACATACGCCAGTTTTACCCTGTGCATACAATGGCACTGGTGGACCAACGGTGATTGGCAATGATATGGCAGCAGGTGTCTGACCTGTTCCCAGACTTCGTGGAGCAGTAACTCCATAGGTCTGTTCCAAAGTACCCGGAACAGGTACTTATGGCCGACCAGCTACTGGGTTGTACCCTGGTATCAGCTGTGGCTGTGGTTGAGATAGTAATTTCGGAGTTGACTCAATCTGTATTAACTTTGATTTCGTGTATATCGGGTCTGGCAGCACTATCAGATTTGTAGTAGTCTCCAGTACTGGAACGTCTGGGTAGATTCTCTGTATCTGCGGTGGAGGTTGCAACTGTGTTTGTATGTCTGGTGCAGTGGGTACACTGATACCATTTTGTATCAAAGTTGTATCATTAGTCTGTACCATATCAGCAACTCCCTTGTCCTGCGTCTGGTTCCCAGGGTCCATGCTAGTGCTTGGAGCACTGTCGCTCACCGCATAAGGTGGTGGGCGATCGTGCAGCAACCTGTCCATAAATTCCTCATTGTCTGAATCATCTTCCTCTTCCCAAGGTCTTTTATTCTCTTTAGATTTGCCTGAGTCTTTATCTGTCTTACTGGTGTCTTTCTTTCCCTGTGCTTCTTCTCCCTGTGTTATTGCTGGGAATATTTTTAATCCATCAACAATTCCCCTTCTCCACATTTTACTCTCATCATCCCACCTAGCTTCTGCATAAGATTTTTCTGCCCTTCTCAGTCTTCTCTGAAACTTTTCTTGCCTCTGTTTAAGAGCCATTAGATCCCAAACCGCTAACGCCTCATACTGAGCTGGCCTCGGAGGTGGTTTCTGTTCACTTAACATCCACCTCAATCTTCCGAGAATCCTCGTATTAAACGTTCCATATTCCGGAAACGCTAAACATCCCTCCTTCTCTGTCAGTTTGCGCCACTGCTTCATCCATAAACATGGAGCAACACCTTTTTCTTCCAGAACTATATAAGCTGGAGTACCTTCGGGTGGTGTAGGCTCCCCATCAGTTGCTATAATATATGTGTCTCCCTTCAGAGCACTCTTAAATGCCTTGACAAAATTAATTTAGCGATTTTCTCTTGTTTTGTATTTAATCAGAAGTGACTTAGTTCCCAGAACACTCTTCACCCACCTTTCTCAACCTATTGCCTTTCACGGACGGCAGCCAATCCGTGCGCGACCCCTCTCGACAACTGACCTATCTCAGCGCGGCACCACTGACGTCACACTCACACACACTGCAGCTGACAAAGTCTTGCGGCTCGTCCGCTCCTCACTGAACCCACACGAACTAATGCAATTATTGCAAGCACCTTAAATGACAACACAAATCTGCCGGTTTACTACAGGAAGGGTAACACATTCGCTTCAGAACTTTACAGAGATTTCACTTGAAGCCTCAGCTGCTACTTTCTCCTTATCAGTTCCCACATACGCAAGTAGAATTCGACCCGCAAATTCTAATCTCGACTTGTCAATGGCTCATTCTAGTGCACTTTAGAACTTACCAAATCTCCATCGAAGGTTTCACACATATGTTTAATTCAAACTCGGCTTGTCAACCACGCCCGATTGACCTATTAAACCGCACAGATTACAACATAAACCCAAGTGTCTCCCACACTTGTCAACATACTCCGGAGTCTTAGACCTCAACAGGTCCGTACATAACAACCAACCACGTGGATAATTTTTGAGCACCAAGCGCCACACTCACATGAAGTACGACAACTTCCCTACTCTCATACTGCGGAGTACGCCCACTCCTACTAAACAACACATATATGGCCTAAATACACGCAAATTTCACGATCACCTGCAAAAAGGCATAAGCTAAGCAAGTGCAAAAAACCCTAAACCACATAGATTATGGCGCCGAGAACATCCCCAACTCACTTAGGCAGACTCCGAGATCCCGGGAAAGTCATGGTGAACTTAGAAACCCTTCATACCTCCAATTTGCATTATCAAAGAAAAACAAATTAAACAATGACTCTCCGTCCTAGGGCCCCCAAGGGCCAAACCGTCGCTCTGCTACCAGAACTGTTAACGCGTCCCTTTATGTCAATTTTATACACATTAGGACTCGTTTTAGGCCAATGAATCTTGTGACCCAGTGGTGAGACACCGTAGGACGAGATAGCTGATCAATATGTCAAGCAATATATCAATAATGTCATCAATATTCACCACCACAATACACTTTACTTTAGTTATAGGCATTAATCAAATTGTCGACGCAACCATGACCTTTCAGTCATGAATAACCACACCTTTTGGTAGAAGTTTATGAATTTTATTCCCTATTGATTACAATCTACTAGCAGAAGTGTCAATCTCAAAACCAAGAAGCATAAGAGCATAGTCACAATATTGCAACTGTGATAAGATTTAATTAATGCAAGAATCACGAACATAAGAACATAGCATGGCGTGAACATAGATCAGAATACAATTAATATCACGTAAGTCTCAGTTCAGCATAGCGCAACGTCAGTCTTAGTCTAAATTCGTCAGTCAGAGAGGTTACCTATCCTAACTACCAATTAGCATCAGCATGTTGGGCTTCATGCAAAATAATTTAGAACACCAATTTAGAAAAATATCTAGCTATGGCCTCTGTAAAAATAAGCAGTTGGAACCTAGAAAGGAAAAGCAAACAGACAAATTATAAATCGCATTGTCATAATTACCCTCCAATGATTAGGTCAGCACACAGGATCAGTCTTCGTCTTCAGGACATCTGTCGGATCGCCATCAGTCTAACCTGTCTAAAGGACAGGGGACACTTCCCTCATAAGGAGGAGAAGTGTAAAGGGCAATATATATATGGGTGAGGATAGCTCATTAAGTCTCAAAGTCACCAAACAGAGTGACAGAGTTTCTGGATAAAATCAATAGCATTCCCTACCTAGTTTTTTCGACCCTTCTGTGACATGGGTTTTTATCCCTTTTTCGTAATACCTTCCCCCAAAATTCTATTGGACATTTACTACACCCCACTATCTTTAACCTATCAAATTATACATTAGGTAATCCCAATTGTCACCCCACGATAATTTATAACATTTTGATTGGTCTTCATAATTGACGTCTTCTGAGGTGGCACATCCGGGGGGGGTTTCATCACCACTTGGCACGTCTTCTCGGGTCATGAGTTCCTTTGTCCATGGTGTAATGTCCTTGTACATTAGATTAATCTTCTTTTGTTTCAAATTGTATTTGAAATTCATACTAAGGCAGCTAGCATGCGGATGAGAACGGAATATGGTTTGTTACATAAAATGAAGGAAAGGAACAAATGCAGGGTCATGGCCCTTTGCGAGTCAGCACACTGAAAAACAGAGAATAATGCTTTAATCTGAGAGCTAGGCAGCCGAATCTACAACTCACGCTAACTTAAGGCCTATGAGACTTTTAATACAATGCGATATCGTAAATGTTAATATAAATCGTAGCATGAACAACTTTACTTATCATTATTAGCTCATGTATATAATTGTGACCACACACATTATAGTCAAAAATTCAGATGCGTCTTTAAGCAGGACACTAACTATTGTTGTTTTCTATGCAGCATCATTAAGCATCGATATAAGCATTTCACGTTTAGTATATGTAATATTTTAAACTACGCTCTATCAACAAGTATCAGAGTTATTCACAGAAAGTCATTTGAACAATAAAGGCATTATCAAAACTGGGTCTGTTTTGCCCTTCGTCCTGTCCCTACAGTCATCTGATTTGTTTCTAGCACTTAGATGCACAATAGTTTGTGGGCTATAAATGGCCTTACATGTATGCTTACTATGTTGTGAGGAAGTTCAATTAATAAAGATGCTTAAAATTACTACTTTCAGTCACTAATGCTGGAAGTCTAAAAAAAGTGTCAAGCCATATTTACAAACTTACCTTAAAATATTTCTTCCAGAGCTGTGGTTACCAAATGTTTTAGAATCACAGTCCACTTTTTAGAACAACAAACTTTCTTGACCCACCTACTTTAATGGAAATGAGGCTGGGTGATTTTTGAATGTAACTAAATCATGGAGTGGTAGCGCATGGTTATTTACAGACACCACATTTTCCATTGAAACACATTCGCTTCAGAACTTTACAGAGATTTCACTTGAAGCCTCAGCTGCTACTTTCTCCTTATCAGTTCCCACATACGCAAGTAGAATTCGACCCGCAAATTCTAATCTCGACTTGTCAATGGCTCATTCTAGTGCACTTTAGAACTTACCAAATCTCCATCGAAGGTTTCACAAACACGTTTAATTCAAACTCGGCTTGTCAACCACGCCCGATTGACCTATTAAACTGCACAGATTACAACATTAACCAAGTGTCTCCCACACTTGTCAACATACTCCGGAGTCTTAGACCTCAACAGGTCCGTACATAACAACCAACCACGTGGATAATTTTTGAGCACCAAGCGCCACACTCACATGAAGTAGGCCGACTTCCCTACTCTCATACTGCGGAGTACGCCCACTCCTACTAAACAACACATATTTGGCCTAAATACACGCAAATTTCACGATCACCTGCAAAAAGGCATAAGCTAAGCAAGCGCAAAAAACCCTAAACCACATAGATTATGGCGCCGAGAACATCCCCAACTAACTTAGGCAGGCTCCGAGATCCCGGGAAAGTCATGGTGAACTTAGAAACCCTTCATACCTCCAATTTGCATTATCAAAGAAAAACAAATTAAACAATGACTCTCCGTCCTAGGGCCCCCAAGGGCCAAACCGTCGCTCTGCTACCAGAACTGTTAACGCGTCCCTTTATGTCAATTTTATACACATTAGGACTCGTTTTAGGCCAATGAATCTTATGACCCAGTGGTGAGACACCGTAGGACGAGATAGCTGATCAATATGTCAAGCAATATATCAATATTGTCATCAATATTCACCACCACAATACACTTTACTTTAGTTATAGGCATTAATCAAATTGTCGACGCAACCATGACCTTTCAGTCATGAATAACCACACCTTTTGGTAGAAGTTTATGAATTTTATTCCCTATTGATTACAATCTACTAGCAGAAGTGTCAATCTCAAAACCAATAAGCATAAGAGCATAGTCACAATATCGCAACTGTGATAAGATTTAAATAATGCAAGAATCACGAACATAAGAACATAGCATGGCGTGAACATAGATCAGAATACAATTAATATCACGTAAGTCTCAGTTCAGCATAGCGCAACGTCAGTCTTAGTCTAAATTCGTCAGTCAGAGAGGTTACCTATCCTAACTACCAATTAGCATCAGCATGTTGGGCTTCATGCAAAATAATTTAGAACACCAATTTAGAAAAATATCTAGCTATGGCCTCTGTAAAAATAAGCAGTTGGAACCTAGAAAGGAAAAGCAAACACACAAATTATAAATCGCATTGTCATAATTACCCTCCAATGATTAGGTCAGCACACAGGATCAGTCTTCGTCTTCAGGACATCTGTCGGATCGCCATCAGTCTAACCTGTCTAAAGGACAGGGGACACTTTCCTCATAAGGAGGAGAAGTGTAAAGGGCAATATATATATATGGGTGAGGATAGCTCATTAAGTCTCAAAGTCACCAAACAGAGTGACAGAGTTTCTGGATAAAATCAATAGCATTCCCTACCTAGTTTTTTCGACCCTGCTGTGACATGGGTTTTTATCCCTTTTTCGTAATACCTTCCCCCAAAATTCTATTGGACATTTACTACACCCCACTATCTTTAACCTATCAAATTATACTTTAGGTAATCCCAATTGTCACCCCACGATAATTTATAACATTTTGATTGGTCTTCATAATTGACGTCTTCGGAGGTGGCACATCCGGGGGGGTTTTCATCACCACTTGGCACGTCTTGGTCATGAGTTCCTTTGTCCATGGTGTAATGTCCTTGTACATTAGATTAATCTTCTTTTGTTTCAAATTGTATTTGAAATTCATACTAAGGCAGCTAGCATGCGGATGAGAACAGAATATGGTTTGTTACATAAAATGAAGGAAAGGAACAAATGCAGGGTCATGGCCCTTTGCGAGTCAGCACACTGAAAAACAGAGAATAATGCTTTAATATGAGAGCTAGGCAGCCGAATCTACAACTCACGCTAACTTAAGGCCTATGAGACTTTTAATACAATGCGATATCGTAAATGTTAATATAAATCGTAGCATGAACAACTTTACTTATCATTATTAGCTCATGTATATAATTGTGACCACACACATTATAGTCAAAAATTCAGATGCATGTTTAAGCAGGACACTAACTATTGTTGTTTTCTATGCAGCATCATTAAGCATCGATATAAGCATTTCACGTTTAGCATATGTAATATTTTAAACTACGCTCTATCAACAAGTATCAGAGTTATTCACAGAAAGTCATTTGAACAATAAAGGCATTATCAAAACTGGGTCTGTTTTGCCCTTCGTCCTGTCCCTACAGTCATCTGATTTGTTTCTAGCACTTAGATGCACAATAGTTTGTGGGCTATAAATGGCCTTACATGTATGCTTACTATGTTGTGAGGAAGTTCAATTAATAAAGATGCTTAAAATTACTACTTTCAGTCACTAATGCTGGAAGTCTAAAAAAAGTGTCAAGCCATATTTACAAACTTACCTTAAAATATTTCTTCCAGAGCTGTGGTTACCAAACGTTTTAGAATCACAGTCCACTTTTTAGAACAACAAACTTTCTTGACCCACCTACTTTAATGGAAATGAGGCTGGGCGATTTTTGAATGTAACTAAATCATGGAGTGGTAGCGCATTGTTATTTACAGACACCACATTTTCCATTGAAACACATTCGCTTCAGAACTTTACAGAGATTTCACTTGAAGCCTCAGCTGCTACTTTCTCCTTATCAGTTCCCACATACGCAAGTAGAATTCTACCCGCAAATTCTAATCTCGACTTGTCAATGGCTCATTCTAGTGCACTTTAGAACTTACCAAATCTCCATCGAAGGTTTCACACACACATTTAATTCAAACTCGGCTTGTCAACCACGCCCAATTGACCTATTAAACCGCACAGATTACAACATAAACCCAAGTGTCTCCCACACTTGTCAACATACTCCGGAGTCTTAGACCTCAACAGGTCCGTACATAACAACCAACCACATGGATAATTTTTGAGCACCAAGCGCCACACTCACATGAAGTAGGCCGACTTCCCTACTCTCATACTGCGGAGTACGCCCACTCCTACTAAACAACACATATTTGGCCTAAATAAACACAAATTTCACGATCACCTGCAAAAAGGCATAAGCTAAGCAAGCGCTAAAAACCCTAAACCACACAGATTATGGCGCCAATGGCATAAGCTAAGCAAGTGCTAAAAACCCTAAACCACACAGATTATGGCGCCAAGAACATCCCCAACTCACTTAGGCAGGCTCCGAGATCCCGGGAAAGTCATGGTGAACTTAGAAACCCTTCATACCTCCAATTTGCATTATCAAAGAAAAACAAATTAAACAATGACTCCCCGTCCTAGGGCCCCCAAGGGCCAAACCGTCGCTTTGCTACCAGAACTGTTAACGCGTCCCTTTATGTCAATTTTATACACATTAGGACTCGTTTTAGGCCAATGAATCTTGTGACCCACTGGTGAGACACCGTAGGACGAGATAGCTGATCAATATGTCATGCAATATATCAATAATGTCATCAATATTCACCACCACAATACACTTTACTTTAGTTATAGGCATTAATCAAATTGTCGACGCAACCATGACCTTTCAGTCATGAATAACCACACCTTTTGGTAGAAGTTTATGAATTTTATTCCCTATTGATTACAATCTACTAGCAGAAGTGTCAATCTCAAAACCAATAAGCATAAGAGCATAGTCACAATATCGCAACTGTGATAAGATTTAATTAATGCAAGAATCACGAAAATAAGAACATAGCATGGCGTGAACATAGATCAGAATACAAATAACATCACGTAAGTCTCAGTTCAGCATAGCGCAACGTCAGTCTTAGTCTAAATTCGTCAGTCAGAGAGGTTACCTATGCTAACTACCAATTAGCATCAGCATGTTGGGCTTCATGCAAAATAATTTAGAACACCAATTTAGAAAAATATCTAGCTATGGCCTCTGTAAAAATAACCAGTTGGTACCTAGAAAGGAAAAGCAAACAGACAAATTATAAATCGCATTGTCATAATTACCCTCCAATGATTAGGTCAGCACACAGGATCAGTCTTCGTCTTCAAGACATCTGTCGGATCACCATCAGTCTAACCTGTCTAAAGGACAGGGGACACTTCCTCATAAGGAGGAGAAGTGTAAAGGGCAATATATATATATGGGTGAGGATAGCTCATTAAGTCTCAAAGTCACCAAACAGAGTGACAGAGTTTCTGGATAAAATCAATAGCATTCCCTACCTAGTTTTTTCGACCCTTCTGTGACATGGGTTTTTATCCCTTTTTCGTAATACCTTCCCCCAAAATTCTATTGGACATTTACTACACCCCACTATCTTTAACCTATCAAATTATACTTTAGGTAATCCCAATTGTCACCCCACGATAATTTATAACATTTTGATTGGTCTTCATAATTGACGTCTTCGGAGGTGGCACATCCGGGGGGGTTTTCATCACCACTTGGCACGTCTTGGTCATGAGTTCCTTTGTCCATGGTGTAATGTCCTTGTACATTAGATTAATCTTCTTTTGTTTCAAATTGTATTTGAAATTCATACTAAGGCAGCTAGCATGCGGATGAGAACAGAATATGGTTTGTTACATAAAATGAAGGAAAGGAACAAATGCAGGGTCATGGCCCTTTGCGAGTCAGCACACTGAAAAACAGAGAATAATGCTTTAATATGAGAGCTAGGCAGCCGAATCTACAACTCACGCTAACTTAAGGCCTATGAGACTTTTAATACAATGCGATATCGTAAATGTTAATATAAATCGTAGCATGAACAACTTTACTTATCATTATTAGCTCATGTATATAATTGTGACCACACACATTATAGTCAAAAATTCAGATGCATGTTTAAGCAGGACACTAACTATTGTTGTTTTCTATGCAGCATCATTAAGCATCGATATAAGCATTTCACGTTTAGCATATGTAATATTTTAAACTACGCTCTATCAACAAGTATCAGAGTTATTCACAGAAAGTCATTTGAACAATAAAGGCATTATCAAAACTGGGTCTGTTTTGCCCTTCGTCCTGTCCCTACAGTCATCTGATTTGTTTCTAGCACTTAAATGCACAATAGTTTGTGGGCTATAAATGGCCTTACATGTATGCTTACTATGTTGTGAGGAAGTTCAATTAATAAAGATGCTTAAAATTACTACTTTCAGTCACTAATGCTGGAAGTCTAAAAAAAGTGTCAAGCCATATTTACAAACTTACCTTAAAATATTTCTTCCAGAGCTGTGGTTACCAAACGTTTTAGAATCACAGTCCACTTTTTAGAACAACAAACTTTCTTGACCCACCTACTTTAATGGAAATGAGGCTGGGCGATTTTTGAATGTAACTAAATCATGGAGTGGTAGAGCATTGTTATTTACAGACACCACATTTTCCATTGAAACACATTCGCTTCAGAACTTTACAGAGATTTCACTTGAAGCCTCAGCTGCTACTTTCTCCTTATCAGTTCCCACATACGCAAGTAGAATTCTACCCGCAAATTCTAATCTCGACTTGTCAATGGCTCATTCTAGTGCACTTTAGAACTTACCAAATCTCCATCGAAGGTTTCACACACACATTTAATTCAAACTCGGCTTGTCAACCACGCCCAATTGACCTATTAAACCGCACAGATTACAACATAAACCCAAGTGTCTCCCACACTTGTCAACATACTCCGGAGTCTTAGACCTCAACAGGTCCGTACATAACAACCAACCACATGGATAATTTTTGAGCACCAAGCGCCACACTCACATGAAGTACGACAACTTCCCTACTCTCATACTGCGGAGTACGCCCACTCCTACTAAACAACACATATTTGGCCTAAATAAACGCAAATTTCACGATCACCTGCAAAAAGGCATAAGCTAAGCAAGCGCTAAAAACCCTAAACCACAAAGATTATGGCGCCAATGGCATAAGCTAAGCAAGCGCTAAAAACCCTAAACCACACAGATTATGGCGCCAAGAACATCCCCAACTCACTTAGGCAGGCTCCGAGATCCCGGGAAAGTCATGGTGAACTTAGAAACCCTTCATACCTCCAATTTGCATTATCAAAGAAAAACAAATTAAACAATGACTCCCCGTCCTAGGGCCCCCAAGGGCCAAACCGTCGCTCTGCTACCAGAACTGTTAACGCGTCCCTTTATGTCAATTTTATACACATTAGGACTCGTTTTAGGCCAATGAATCTTGTGACCCAGTGGTGAGACACCGTAGGACGAGATAGCTGATCAATATGTCAAGCAATATATCAATAATGTCATCAATATTCACCACCACAATACACTTTACTTTAGTTATAGGCATTAATCAAATTGTCGACTCAACCATGACCTTTCAGTCATGAATAACCACACCTTTTGGTAGAAGTTTATGAATTTTATTCCCTATTAATTACAATCTACTAGCAGAAGTGTCAATCTCAAAACCAATAAGCATAAGAGTATAGTCACAATATAGCAACTGTGATAAGATTTAATTAATGCAAGAATCACGAACAGAAGAACATAGCATGGCGTGAACATAGATCAGAATACAAATAATATCACGTAAGTCTCAGTTCAGCATAGCGCAATGTCAGTCTTAGTCTAATTTCGTCAGTCAGAGAGGTTACCTATCCTAACCACCAATTAGCATCAGCATGTTGGGCTTCATGAAAAATAATTTAGAACACCAATTTAGAAAAATATCTAGCTATGGCCTCTGTAAAAATAAGCAGTTGGTACCTAGAAAGGAAAAGCAAACAGACAAATTATAAATCGCATTGTCATAATTACCCTCCAATGATTAGGTCAGCACACGGGATCAGTCTTCGTCTTCAGGACATCTGTCGGATCGCCATCAGTCTAACCTGTCTAAAGGACAGGGGACACTTCCCTCATAAGGAGGAGAAGTGTAAAGGGCAATATATATATGGGTGAGGATAGCTCATTAAGTCTCAAAGTCACCAAACAGAGTGACAGAGTTTCTGGATTAAATCAATAGCATTCCCTACCTAGTTTTTTCGACCCTTCTGTGACATGGGTTTTTATCCCTTTTTCGTAATACCTTCCCCCAAAATTCTATTGGACATTTACTACACCCCACTATCTTTAACCTATCAAATTATACATTAGGTAATCCCAATTGTCACCCCACGATAATTTATAACATTTTGATTGGTCTTCATAATTGACGTCTTCGGAGGTGGCACATCCGGGGGGGTTTTCATCACCACTTTGCACGTCTTCTCTGGTCATGAGTTCCTTTGTCCATGGTGTAATGTCCTTGTACATTAGATTAATCTTCTTTTGTTTCAAATTGTATTTGAGATTCATACTAAGGCAGTTAGCATGCGGATGAGAACAGAATATGGTTTGTTACATAAAATGATGGAAAGGAACAAATGCAGGGTCATGGCCCTTTGTGAGTCAGCACACTGAAAAACAGAGAATAATGCTTTAATATGAGAGCTAGGCAGCCGAATCTACAACTCACGCTAACTTAAGGCCTATGAGACTTTTAATACAATGCGATATCGTAAATGTTAATATAAATCGTAGCATGAACAACTTTACTTATCATTATTAGCTCATGTATATAATTGTGACCACACACATTATAGTCAAAAATTCAGATACGTGTTTAAGCAGGACACTAACTATTGTTGTTTTCTATGCAGCATCATTAAGCATCGATATAAGCATTTCACGTTTAGTATATGTAATATTTTAAACTACGCTCTATCAACAAGTATCAGAGTTATTCACAGAAAGTCATTTGAACAATAAAGGCATTATCAAAACTGGGTCTGTTTTGCCCTTCGTCCTGTCCCTACAGTCATCTGATTTGTTTCTAGCACTTAGATGCACAATAGTTTGTGGGCTATAAATGGCCTTACATGTATGCTTACTATGTTGTGAGGAAGTTCAATTAATAAAGATGCTTAAAATTACTACTTTCAGTCACTAATGCTGGAAGTCTAAAAAAAGTGTCAAGCCATATTTACAAACTTACCTTAAAATATTTCTTCCAGAGCTGTGGTTACCAAACGTTTTAGAATCACAGTCCACTTTTTAGAACAACAAACTTTCTTGACCCACCTACTTTAGTGGAAATGAGGCTGGGCGATTTTTGAATGTAACTAAATCATGGAGTGGTAGCGCATTGTTATTTACAGACACCACATTTTCCATTGAAATGGACACTAAATTTGCACAGACATACAGTTTTGCTAATAAAACTATATAACACACAAACGATAGTGTGTGGCAATTGGGTTTCTGTAAATATTTACCATTTTTGCATCACTAACGAAGTGTCTTGATGTGTTTTGATCCTATCAAAATCTGTTACCAACACACTTCAGAATTACATCAAAGTGCTCCAGTTTTGCATTCCTAACTGCTGTATGCAAACAATTCATTTACAGGTATTTACATTTTGTTGTGTACTGCAAACAACAACATCCTGCATTGGCACAAAGTTCACTTCAAAAACTCCTCTCACTTTGCAGTCAGAGAAAGAAAAGTAAACACAATCGCTATGTTGGACAATAATATAGCAGCCTGAAATTTGACCTCTATCTTTGAATAAACGGCAAATGTGACAAGTTAAACACAGAATTTCAAAAAAATCTATTTATTACTCTCACTTTCATGACCCATCAAACATTTGCTTGTGGGTCGTGACACACAGTTTAGGAAACTGCTCCAGCATAATTGTTTATCCCAGGAATGCTGGGTATCTTTTGGGGATTTTCTGAAGGGGCTCCACCCACCATGGTAAAGGGGCTTTGCAAGCTCTGATTCAAAGAGAAACAAATACTTTATTTTGTTTCTTTTCATGTCCTGTCAGCGCAGTGTCACCTAAGAGCATGCTGCACAACTGCAGCTGCCTCAAAAGGTAACACAAATGTACTGGGCTGACACACGGAGGGGCGCCACATCATGTAAAGAAGACTGGGGGTCCCCCTGCACCACGGGGTACGTGGGGGTGTCTTTTACACTGATTACTTATTTTGTATGCAAAAGGGAACAGCCCAAAGTTTTGTTAAAAAGCCTGGGCCAGCACTATCAACGGTCAGTGTGACAAATATCAAGACAGCATAGACGTAATTGCATCTCAAGCTCTTTTAATCCACCTCCAGAAACTCCCTGCCCCTTTATCTCATTCTTCCAGGTTTTTTTTCATTTCTGTTTTCTCCCTTTGTCACTGTTTTTGTTATTTCTCTTCCTTCTTCTTTTGACCTTTTCTGTTTTTCTTTCTGTTGCTTTGGGTCAAGGTAAGTTGAGGAATAAGTGACGGTCACCAAAAATGAGTGCTGCTGGCCCCACCTGCAACCACCGGCTCAAATTAATCACTGGTTACACCCCTGGGCAGCAGGTGGGAAAGAAATGCTTCTTTTGGTGACGCCATGCCCACCATATATATTCTATGTATACGTATGTATCTAGGTTGGTCCAAGGTTTCTTGGACATATGACATGAGGGTGTTCTGCAATATATGTTGTAGTTGGCACTCTAAGTGTAGCATAGGAGTCTTCACCATTTTTTATAAGAAATAGTGGTTTCAGATTTCCACTCCGAGCGGTTGGATTTGACCCCCGAGGCAAGCAAGAGGTCAATGGGTTGTAGGTCATAGTTGGTATATGAAGTGGGGTGCGGGTAAGACCCAAAGCGACCGTCAGTAGATCTAGGGAGAGATAAACATTGGTTGTCTTATGGATCAGGTTTATGATGTTTCCTCATAGAGTTGTTTGCATTTTTGTAACATGTTCCAGATCACCTAGTAATTCCTCACACCTCCAACTTGTTTTGAATTCAAGGAGGCCCAATTTGTGGAGCTTTGATGGTGCCCAGTGTAGTTGGTGGATAGTCCAAAAGCGGGTTTGAACAAGGGCTGGGGATATTTTCTCTGAGATGCCTGACTGCACAATGTTTTGCCAAAAGGTTTCCTTTGAAGGATCAGGAAGTGTGGGGATCTGGGCAAACCATTTCTTTATAATTTGGTTTTTATGGAGCTTTCCTATTGAATTTGTACATTTTGGACACTGCGTCATTCATTTTCCAGAGGTTGAGTAATAATTAAGGGACCCATTTTCCTGATGGAGTGTTTCAGTCTTTTAAAGTTGTGGAAGCCTTGTTGGAAATGGCCCTTTCTGCAGCATTATCCCCAAACTTTTTTCCTTTCTCCTTCTATTTTTCTGACCCTCTTTTTTGTTGACTTTAGGACTCTGGACACTTTGCTACTACTTTGCTACTGCTAAACAGTGCTAATGTGCATGTGCTCTCGTCCATAAAACTTGGTATAATTGGCTTCACCTGTTTGGCACATTTAATATACCTGGAAGTCCCTTGTAAAGTGGAATACCATGTAGCCAGGGTCTCTAAATTAAATGTTGTAGGAGGCTGGCCTTGCTTGTAGTGAGTACCAAGGGGTACTTACACCTTGCACCAGGTCCAGGTATCCCTTATTAGTGTAGAGGGGTGTCTACCAGCTTAGGCTGATAGAAAAGGTAGCTTAGCAGAGCAGCTTAGGCTGAACTAGGAGGTGTGTAAAGCTCCTACTATACCACTGGTGTCATATGCACAATATCATAAGAAAACACAATACACAGATATACTAAAAATAAAGGTACTTTATTTTTATGACAATATGCCAAAGTATCTCAGTGAGTACCCTCAGTATGAGGATAGCAAATATACACAAGATATATGTACACAATACCAAAATATGCAGTAATAGCAATAGAAAACAGTGCAAACAATGTATAGTCACAATAGAATGCAATGGGAGCACATAGGTGTAGGGGCAACACAAACCATATACTCTAGAAGTGGAATGCGAACCACGAATGGACCCCAAACCTATGTGACCTCGTAGAGGGTCGCTGGGACTGTAAGAAAACAGTGAGGGTTAGAAAAATAGCCCACCCCAAGACCCTGAAAAGTGGGTGCAAAGTGCACCTAAGTTCCCCAAAGAGCACAGAAGTAGTGATAGGGGAATGCTGCAAGGAAGACCAACACCAGCAATGCAACAACGATGGATTTCCCGACGAGAGTACCTGTGGAACAAGGGGACCAAGTCCAAGAGTCACGATCAAGTCGGGAGTGGGCAGATGCCCAGGAAATGCCAGCTGTGGGTGCAAAGAAGCTGCCACCGGATGGTAGAAGCTGTGGATTCTGCAAGAACGACAAGGGCTAGAAACGCCCCCTTTGGAGGATGGATATCCCACGTCGTGAAGAAGCTTGCAGAGGTGTTTCCGTGCAGAAAGACCGCAAACAAGC